>NC_051186.1:84826938-85126938 GCF_013339695.2 Rhipicephalus sanguineus
ACAGCAGTGCGCAGGGTTCCGCCTTTTAGGCTTCCGAGGAAAGAAGCGACGACGCCAGAGAACACCCACGACGCCTTTGGATCAGAAAAACATCAGACGCAGCAAATGGACCCCGACCGACTGCTCCGTGCTATTGCGAGTACGTACTTGAGTATTTAGCTTGAATATTGCTGGTATTAGAAACAGCGTACCATTAACACAAACTTATTATTTGTTGTGCAATGGGGCCCTTTCAGGCGCCAAAACTTTAAAAATAATTTTGTCACGCTGAAAGAAGGAGTTTTATGGTTCGCGTTTCGATCGCTGGGCAGATTGAAATTTTGCAGCGATCACGCTATAAGTCTCAAGCCTGATGTGTTGCGTTTACGTAATTTATCGCGCGTTCTGAGCACGAGCTTGGGATGTTACCGTGATGTTGTGAGGGGAAGATTTATTTCGATATCGCAGGTTAGTGCCGCCACGCGTCAGCTGCGGCAGTTACCTGGCATGTGTTTTACGTTATGCGGTTTGCGTTTCTGTGGCTGTCAGCCTATGGTGTCATTTACCGCTGTGTTGCCGCTTGTGTACATGGTACCAGTTTCACGTTTATTTCGCGCATGTAAATTAATCTGCGCCTCTGTGCTAAGCGAATGTGATTTGCGCTCTTTTGTCATGCACGTATAGTGCACGATGTCTGTGCTCGTGCTGAAAGCTCTTCCACTATAACAAGGGGCCCTTATGTGCTCGATGAAATTTCGTGATTAGGAAGTATAGAGCGCGAAGAAGTTGAGCAGAAAAATGATGTTGTAAGGTAAACCAACAGGATGTCCGCTACAAGACTAGCCGAACGAGGTATTGTTTTCATTTAACACGCGCCTACTGGGGGCCCTGCGCCTGCTCTGACGAAAACCTTAGATGCCTCAGCAAACGCGAAAATTGACTGCCGGCGTCCGCGGCGTCGGCGTCCCGCGTAGGCGGCGTCAACACGAGGTATGTCAAAAATCATCACGTAATGGCGTGACCATGCGACCAACGATTGTGACGTCGTCACGACGTCGAATAACGTGATTTCACGCGATGACGTCAGCACATGACCAGATGTGGTGTAGAAAGATTGCAGTGCCTCCGATCTTGCAGGCAGTGCAAAACAACGTTAGGTCACAAAGCTTTCGAGGGGGGGGGGGGGGGCGTGAGGAACAGTACATCAACTGAAGAAAAGGAAGACGGCTTTCGACATCGAGTTGTCTTAGGCGAATGCATAAAGGACCTTGTGAGCTTTTTTTTTTCTCTTTAATTAGAGAGTTTTAGTGCCGAGGACTCCAAGCCACTTCGTTATTCACCTCTTACGTTCCCTTGTACTCTCAGCCGCACCCATGGACTATACAAAGGAAGTAAGGGGCTACGTACGCAAGGCACTTTGGGGTCCCGGCACTAAACTCTCTAAGAGGGAATTTTAGGGCTCGAGATCCCCCAAGCCGCTTGTGTACGCCCGCTTTTTGCGCTCTTTGTTGCCTTAATACACTTACGGTGCGCTGGTATCTCTGTTTCTTTTAAAAGCAGAGCTGTTTAAGCTTGGAGAATCCCCGTTAGTGGCGAATAAAAATTGTCATCCATCATGAACCGGCACGCAATCCGTCCTCTTTATGTTCTGCTTTGCTGCCAGAACATGTGCACAGACTTTTCCGGCCTGGTATGCAATGATTCTCACGTGACACTTGTCACGTCACATGTTCAAAAAATCACACCTGTTATATTTGCTCGTCACAGAGTCACATCACTCAATACCAATTTTCGTGTATATCAATCTGGCGGAACGGCCGCCAGCGCTCCATGAGCATGGCACTTAAGTCGCGCTGCACATGACACGCGTGTCATGATTTTCATGTTAACTCCCGTTATTTGTGTTCGTCACACAGTGATGTCGCGCACTACCAATTTTGATGTATATCAAGCAAGCGAAACGGCCGCCAGCGCTCCATGAGCGTGGCACGTAAGTCATGCTGTACATGACACGCGTGTCATGATTTTCGTATTAACTCCCGTTATTTATGTTCGTCACAGAGTCATGTCGCGCAATACCAATTTTGGTGTATATCAACCTAGCGAAACGTCCGCCAGCGCACCATGAGCGTGGCACGTAAGTCGTGCTGTACATGACATGCGTGTCTTGATTTTCATTATAACTCCTGTTATTTATGTTCGCCATACACTCTCATCAAGCCATACCAATTTTGGTATATATCAAATTAACGAAACGGCCGCAAGAGCACCAAGACTGTGGCATGTAAATCATGCTGTACATGACATGCATGTCATGATTTTCATCTTAAGACCAGTCATTTATGTTTGTCATAGGGTCACATTATGCCATACCAATTTTGGTATACGCCCCATGAACGAAACGGCCAGGAGGGCACAAATTCGTGGGCGGCTAGATAGGTAGATAGACAGATAGATACGCTCAAAGTCGCAGAAGTTCGCTAAGAAATGCTTCGCATTTAAAAAAACCAAGATAGACGCAAACCCACAGGTCTTCATAGCTCGAAAATTCACCGATGATCACGATACTCCCTCATGCGAATTCTGAGCGCAGCTTTGTGTTGAGGCAACGCGAACTGTGTTTGAATTTCTGGCTATCCGCATTAGAAGATTCGTTACATATTGCCACAGAAACTGCCAGTGCTCGAGTGTTACGCACGCCACTCTGTGCATTGCAGGCGTCATCGACATCCCCGTAACGACAAGCGAGACAGTAGCAGCGCACTCACCAGCCCTGCATGCGCACGAGCTCCGACCGAAGGGCGAGCACGCATGACGGAGGAAGAAAGCGATGTTAGAGGCCAGTGGCTCGTGATATCGACAGAATCCACGTTCGCTGTCTTTCGTCCTCGTTCGCTCTATCGGTTACGCCGACTACGCCAACGGCGATGCCGAACAACGCAGGAACAGACGCCTAAGAGCTGCGCTCTAAAAGCACAGCGCGTATCGTAGAACGTCGTGGACTCGAAGCGGCGGGCACAACTCAGTGTCACGATGATTTGGACACGTCTAATTCACTCCATATTTTTCATTAAATTTGTATAACAATGCTCTTGCACAATTTCGCTTTCGCAATTTGTTTAGGAGCGCTAGATTTCACGAATGAACAGCGCGTACATAGCCTCAGCCGTGCGCCCGTCGCGCGGAAAGACTATATTGGCGGACGCCGCCGGAGCGGAGGCGTGGCGGTGACGTGAACAGCGTCATCGCCGTGCCGCGACGTCACTGCCCCGCCCATTCGCCAGACTCTCCCCATCGACGGCTCTGTGTCCCAAGACCCTGCAGCGCCTTCCTTTGCCCGGCAAACAAAACTGCAGAGCGCGCGACCTCAAGAGAAGAAACAAAGACGGCGCTTGGCACTGGCACGAGAAGGTACAGCTCCCGTTCCCTGCGGGCGTCGATTCTGGTCACTGAGATAAAACTTCATTTGGCTCTATTTGGTACATATTCCTGAGGCTAAAATTACAGCGCAAACGCACTTCTTTGTCCTTCTTACTTCTTCTTTACTTCTTTGTCCCTGCACCCATGTGAATATGATTTCATGTCTTCATTTATCTAATACACTATCCTACTTGTTATACGTTTTGGTTTAGAGCTATTGTTGTGTGCGCATGTGCGGTAAGTTTACCTTGGGCTTATATATGCATTGGCGTTTGAAAGAATGAAGCAGTCGTTATTCAGCGCTTGTGTCTTACGGTTCTTTTGTTCGTCAGTGTCTTGTACGTTTGCGCTGTAATTTTAGCCTCAGGATTCTGGTCGCGGTGTAACATATATATTGTGATTCTAGCTTAGCCGTCTCGTTTCTTCCTTCCTGTGGCATAAGTCTACAAGAGCCAAAGCGCTCCCACTAGCTCGCGCCACCGTGAGCCACGGGACGCTCTTCTTTTTCGCTGGCCGACTGGCCACGAGTGGCGTGGCGCTACAACCGCACTTTAAAATACTAGCCTGGGTCGCCAGAGACACGACGCAAACGCAGCGCGGGCAACGATGCACCATGGCCCGCGTCTCGCTTAATTTTAATTTCGCCACGTGTGCCGTCCCGTGCGTTTCACCCAACGCCGCGTGCGTTTGTATTCTCCGTTAGTATCGTGGAGAACGAATGTTCAATACATAGATGCGCTCCAACAACAAGACTTTGTTCCCGACTGGCTGGCCAGGGTTCAATCTCTGGCATACTTTAAAGAATTTTAAAGAAAGCCAGTCGCATTTTTTGTTATCTTGACATTCTTGTAATATTGTGTATTTCTGTAAATGTTGTCTATTATTGATGTACATGCGACGTTAATAAAGCAGTAATAAAGGGGAAAAAAGAGGCATGGCGCAAGTGTCTAAGGCAGCGAGCTGCGGAGCAAGGGGTAGCAGGTTCGAAACCCCGGTCGAGCACTTCAGGATATTTTTCTTGTGAAATATTTTTATTCGTGGTTTTATTTATATGTACATAGATATGCATATCCGGGACATTACGGTGATGGCAAAAATCTGCCTAGAGTGCCCATATAGTCGCTATCGCAATAAAAACCATTCGAGCAGTATTCGGTTAGTGTTCGCATTGGATTCGGTGTCATCGCTATTCGATCCGTATTCGATTCGGTTCCAAAATTCACTATTCGCACACCCCTGGTATCTTTGCGTGGTAACGTGTTTTGGAAAATGATTCGCCGTTTTTACCATATCTACGCACGATGTTATTTTAGGCGTGATTTCCTTCGGAAGTCTGGAGCAACGGTCGACTTTCGAATAGTGGAGCTTTCGGTGCGTCACGTATTTATTACCGGTTGCCTGAAGCACTCGTCATACTAGAAATATATACTGTCGGCGCAGCTTTGTCGCAATATTAGCAACAGTTCAACTTTAGAACTTGTTTTTTCTCTACGAGGTAATTTGTTTTACCTTAAAAACTTTAACTGACTTCACGCAGCTGCAACGCGTAACAGATCAGGTTCACGAAAAACAAAATCAAAAGTAGTCAGCAATTTACCTGCATACTAGACAGTAAGTAGAGGAAGTCACTAAAAGCGTCCTATTTTTTTAAATGTAATAGCGTCAGTGACTATAAAGTTCTCACCACATTCATCTTAATCGCGTTTACGTCGCAAGCACTTCATTTGTGAAAACAAAGCCCCTGTGAACTATATTGTCTTACTATCAGCAGCAAAATATCATCATTCTTTTAATAGTAGAACATTTTCAGAGAACGACTGGGCCTATTTCACATTTTACGGCTTAGGTGCGCGTAAATAACACGCATACGGAATAGTACGCGCCCCTGCGGCAAATATAAGCGCAGCCTTCACGTGAAGTGGCCCACATTTAATAGACATGAATCTTTTCGGTGCCCTCCTCCTGGCGAGTTATATGGCTGCCGCATCTATGGCATATGAGAGCGACTCCTATGAATTTCCGGATCCAATTAACATAACAGAGGTAAGGAGCCTCACTACTGTATGCTGTTGTTTGGTCAGAAACATTGCGTAATTACCTGTGAGCATCACAGGAGTTCGGAAGTCGTTATTTATTTCATCGCGATGATTCTCATCACAACAGTAATTTCCTTTCGTTCGTTGTAATGATACCTAACCAGCAATAGAGCACTCTTCATCATCGTTATGCGATGACGACGCGAGAATATCCAACACAACTGACGATAGCTTCCGTATTGTCGTTCTTCAAGATGACATATTAGTTACGCGAGCCCCGAGTGACACTCTTGTTTCCCTTCCAAGCATATCTGGTCGAGCACTTACTCTCACTATTAAATATATTCTTTTAAGTATATCAGCTTCACCGCAAGGGCAAAGCAATGAATGCGATAGCAACAAATAGGAACGTTATACGAAGCAAGGCTCGCAGCTACCTCTTTTGAATCCGATCTCGCGTAACTCAACGAAACGTTTGTTTAAGGAAATGCGGTCACTCCATCGACAGAAACAGTTTTCTGGCGCTCAGTCCTCTAAACGCGAAGCAAACGTTGAGGGCACATCAAGTTTACGAGCCATCTCCTGTTGTCTCTCTAGACAGCGCTTCCGAACGCGGCCTTATGAGCAAGTTCACAGTTGCTGCTCGACCGACGCAGCCCCCCTCCCCAACGGCGCCCCTTCACGCTCCTTCGCGGGGCGTTCCCTCTCCGATTGATGACCATCGAGCCAGGCCTCGCACTGAGGGCTATGTTATCGCAAGTGCCCTTCATGCGATGGAGATGGCCGGCTCTTTTCATCTCTAATTCAGCTGGTCTCGTCCCCAGCGCTTGCCCGCTTTTAGTAGCGTGTGGAACATTACTAATTTGGACCCTATCTGGGGCATGACGGCGACGGCAACAACCCACCGAAAGTGTTCATCGCAAATAAATTGATTGAACTCTTTGAAAGATTGTGAGCAGCTAAGATTGTGGGTGCTGGTGGTGAAAACATTCTTTTAGCCTAAATTGACAGCGAATTGATGGGCCGGCTGGATTTCGCATAGGGTGGCCGGGAGCTCGTGGCTCTCAGCGACTCTTAGAGCCCAGCCCACCAGCTGCTTTTCTGCAGCCTGGTCCGATCTGGACAACGTGATCTCCCATCCCTCTATTTCGGTGAGTTGCCATTCGTAGGGTGGCTGGAGCTCAGAGAACATGTGCATGATGTGGTGAAAATCTGCTCTGGGTGCTTTGCAGAGTGTGCATGCAGGGGAGAAAGGGCCGGTGTCGATAAGAGAAAGGGTAGCTGGGTATAAAAACCTATGACATGGAAGTTTACGTCTGGTCACCTGCTCGAGTTTAGAGAGTGATTACTTGGAGGGAGGGGGGGAGGTGCGTATTCAAGCCGGATCTCTCGATAGTAGAAAGACATTTCGTTGTAATCAACCATGCTTTCCCGTGCACTGCCTGTGTCTGTAGTTGGCTGTGTTCGGTTGACGTGCGCTCGAGCTCTGTTGTGGGCTGCTGCTTCTTTCTTAGGTTTGCCTGCATGAGCAGGTACCCATTGCAGTTGAATTGATTTAGTCGGGGGTTAATAGAATTCGGAATTTTGAAAGCAGGCGCGTGAACCCT
Source organism: Rhipicephalus sanguineus (assembly GCF_013339695.2). Lineage (NCBI taxonomy): Eukaryota > Metazoa > Arthropoda > Arachnida > Ixodida > Ixodidae > Rhipicephalus > Rhipicephalus sanguineus. The sequence goes on from NC_051186.1 coordinate 84,833,981, forward strand.
GCCTCGTGCGAAATTCACTAAAGTCGCTAAAGCTCAGTGTGACAGTGGTTGCGGATTTTGCCAAAGCTATTGCGGCTTCCTCCGCCTGTAGGGAGGAAAGAGCGTTAGTCGAGCCAGAAACTATTTGGTGCAATGTTCTGGAAACAACGCTCACGCCATAGGCTTGGTGAGTGGCATATTCTGCGGCTTCTACATAGAGTGCTATATTTGCGTGGTAGTGTTTGCGTAGCACCGTGCTTCTGGCTTCTCGCCGAGCTGGGTGGTGGACTCGATGGACGTTTTTGGGGAGTGGTTGTATTGTTAGTCTGGATTGAATGTCTCTCGGGGTAGAGTGCGTGGGTCTAAGAGAGCTTGTAGTATTGAGGCCTAGGGCTGAAAAAATGTGCTGCCGCGTAGCTGTGCATAATAGACGTTCGAGTTGTGCTGTACTTGGGCCTCGATGACCTCGTCTAAGGTGTTGTGAACACCCACAAGGAGCAGACGGGTGTTCGACGTGTGCCTGGGGAGTTTGAAACAGCTTTATAGGCTTACCTGATTAGTACATTTAGTTTTTCTTCACCTGCCTTGGAAAAAAAAATAAATATGGAAGGGAGTATACCGCTCGACTTATTACAAAAGCTTGTATAAGGCGGCGGAACTCGTGCTCCCGCATCCCTCGGTGGCAGTTCGATATCTGTCGGATCATTCTGATAGCCTGATGGACGGCGTTGGCGAGCTTAGTAATAGTGGCACTGTTTTTTGCCGTAGTTCTAGATAAGGATGTCCAGTAATCGCACTTTATCGACCTCGGGAACTTATTGATCCCCGATGTTGATACGAATGCTGGGAGGAGGACCCATGTCTGTGCGGCGTCTTGTAGGGTGTAAGAACAGTAGCCCTGATTAATCGGCGAGCAGGTAGCCCCCCAGCCGCGGCGTGCGTCGGTTAAGCAAGCGGTTAGAGAAATCAGTCGGAGATTTTTTAGATCCAAAGGTTTCCCTGGTTTAGGGATGAAGGTGATCTTGACATGCGTATATTGCTCTGCAATCATTCCACTTTGCGGCATTTCTTGAAGAGGTCTGTGATGGCTTGTATGAAGCGCTCATCAATGTTCCGGAGTGTCTTATTCGTGATTTTAACACGAAAGTGTTTTATGCCGGGGTCCACCACGGCTCCACTGACGTATTTCCGTGACGGATGTGACGTTGTAAAATATAGAGACTAACAGTGGGCAAAGAAAAAAACCAGAAGAAAAAGTTCCGTCACCGGGAGTCGAACTTACGACCCTTCGTTCCGCAGCGCGAAGCGCGAAACGATTCGGCCACGGACGGCACGTCTTTCGCAAGGCTAACGGCGAGCTATTTATATACACCATTTGCCGGTGGCTGTACTCAGAGATCTGTGTTACAGCGTGTTTTCGTTATCACTAGCGAGATGGAGCGAAGGGCTCGAAGAGCGCGCTTGAAAGGTCGTCGCCGTTGCGACGAGCGCCCGCGTCTATAGGGCGTGGTCGCTTGTGCGTGCGCTTATCTCGTGATCGCGGTGGTTTGTACGTCTCGCGTTGAGAGCACGAAGGTCACTTGGCTCAGAGCAGCGGCCGCTTTTGCGAAAGGAGCGCGGTGTTCACGCAGAAATAAGTTACAAATGTGACAGTTCGCTCTCATCCTGTGTATGTTCGTTCCGTGCGTCCTTTCTGCTTGAGCAGCGTGTTGCAAGTTTCGAGCTGCTTGCCGTTCTTCGCGTGACATTACAATTTGTTGCTGTAGCATTCATTCCTTCACCCTTGGGACGAAAAAATGCGCAACAAACGCTCAACTACGTCTGTGAAGACACGTTTCACTTTCGTGTTATACCGATTCCTATGACAGAGGGATTAGTCATGTTTCTTCAGCTCCTGGGGCTCATTTCGTTCTGAGTTTGTGCATGGCTGCCCTTATTCCCCATGGCGAGATGTCTTCGTCCAATTTGGGGTTAGGGTTGCCGCGGCAGACGGGGAGTGGTGTGCGAGTAGTGGTAGTAAAGTACCGATTTTTAGAGCTTCAAGAAGGGCCTCCGCTTGTAGGGGGAGTTTGTAGATGATTCAGCAGACATTTTTCCGCTGCTTGGATTTTGTGTGACCTTGACCCAGTGTGTGTCCTTCCTAAATGTCCTGTCTTTTTTGCGCTGGTAAATCTATCTTGACCCAGTAGACAGCGGAAAAATGGCCAGGTATCCATGTTGAGATTGTCACTTATGCGGCCGCATAACTGGCCCCAATTCTGGCTTGGCAAATGCCCCGCATGGTCTTCAAACTCTTTAGCAAATGTTTCAACACGTCGCTTAAGTGCTCTGTTATGCCTGTTGGCTAACCGTCGTTATTGCTGGCGTGGGCCTCCCACAGTGTAGGAGGTAGCTGTCCGCGATTTCGGTGTAAGGTGTGTCTGGGATTGTCGATGGAGCTGATGTCACGCCCTGGGAGAGGTTTTGCGTCCATGCGTCAGGATCGTCGATGGTGCGGGCAGTTGAAATGCGAATTTGGTGGAATTGATCCCAGTTAATTTTTATGGGTTGTGGGGTAGATTGAACCAGTAAGTTTAGTTGTATATATTGTGGAGATAGGTTTAGCACAAAGCTTACCCTACGAGGCGACCGGCAAGGGACGCGACGTTCTCCACTGCCCGGACGCGTGCCCGCGCGCCGCGACGCTGGCTGACGCATGGCTTGCATGGCGAAGCTGACGCATGGCTTGCACCAGACAAAGAGGCCTGGCGCTGCCACCGCGGTCGCCATACCGCCGATTAACGGCGGTTCCCGGCGCTCGAGCCGCGCGGGGCCAACACGCGCGCTAGCTGGGGAACGAGGCGCCAAAGGGAAGGGCACGCTCGATTCCCACATTCCCCCCTCCTAAATACCGAGGCCAACCTGTGAAAGAGGCTGTCCGAGGCCAAGTGGCAAGGTCAGCTCAGCCGCAAGGGGGCTGGCCAACGGGGCAAAGTCCAACAGGGGGGGGGGTGTCGTCTTCCCGAAGGTACAAGTCCAAAAGTCGGCCATGGCCACGAAAAAGTTCCACTGAAAGTTTCACCACAAGGGAGAGCCCACAGCCGTAAGAAGGTCCGCAGCCCAGGAGGAACGGGGAAAACTGCACAAGGGCGGGCAGCCAGCCCGCTTGAAGTTCGCCGGACTGGAGAGGTTGGCAACCGGGAACGTACGAGGCGTGGCTGCCAGTTGCGTGCGGCAGCCAACCTCCGAAAGTCGCTGGGGCGGCGGGCCACACAGGAACAGCAGGCAGCCAGGAAACGGGAGCCGGAGCGACCACGCTCAGGACTGGGTTGAAGCTTCGGTGGGCGGACTAGCCGCCGAGAGCAGCTGCCGAAGCTGCCCGGTGGGTTAGGCAGGGTGGTGGTGTCTGCAGGCCAGAAGGCAGGAACCAGGCCACCGCAGGAAGGACCAGGGAACAGCAGGCCAGCTGGTCGGGAACAGGCTGGTGGCACGGTAGAGCCAGGCGCAGGGAGACGACTGGGCGACGCAGGAGTGGACAGAAATGTCCCCGGCATAGCCGGCTTGCCGAAAAGGGGTGCCTGCCTGACAGTGCTGCCCAACAAAAGGGGGCGCTTGCCAGGTTATGGCTTGGACAACACGTCAAAGGGTATTTTTGGCCAAGAGGGCCTTCTACCACTTCCAGACGTGCGCCGCCGCACCTCAGCGGTTATTCTCCATTCACTGTCATGGTATGGAATAAAGTCCAGCTACCTGTCAGTGGGAGAAAGGTTGCTTAGGTGCGTTTCCGCAGGTTGTACCGATGGCGTGGCTTGGAGCCAGCCTTCTCACGGTTTTCCTGCGGTTCGGCGGCCGCCTCCCCCCCTCCCAAGTCGTTGCTGCGGGCAACGAAAGGTTTGAGGTCGGAGACGTTAACTGGACCGCCGACTTGCCTCCCTTGGGAGTCAGCCAGCTTGTACACCAGAGGCGACACTTTGGTCTGCACTCGGTATGGGCCCAACCACTTGGCCGACAGGGAGGCCGAGATGCCTTTGGCGGCGTCACTCAAGACGTGATTGCGCCTGAGGACAAGATCGCCGACATCGTAGTGCACTTCCCGATGCGACCGGTCGTATTGGGCCTTCTGTCCAGCTCGCGCTTTTGCCAGGTTGGAACGCGCCAGGTCGAGGGCTGCGTCCATCCGTGAGCGCAGTTCCGCCGCGTAGCCAGACGGGCCGGCTTTTGTGGCGGACGCCCGGCTGCCGCCCCGCAGAACGCGGTCCATGGGGTTAGGCGGCTCTCTCCCGAAGTTGAGGAAAGCGGGCGTGTACCCGGTTGAACGGTTCACCGTGGACCGCAAGGAGAAGCCTATCTCGTTAAGACAGGCATCCCAATCCCTGTGTTGCTGCGCAAAGGCTGTCAGCAAGGGCTTGAGGTTTCGGTTTATCCGCTCAGTCGGGTTGGCCTGTGGGTGATACGTGGTTGTTTTGCGGTGCTTAATGCCAAAGGCAGCACACGCATCCACAAACACCTTGGCCGTAAAGTAGGACGCATTGTCCGTGATCAACTCCGCCGGAAAGCCAAAGCGGGTAAAGACCTCGGTCAACTTGTCCCAGATTGCGCGTGCCGTTAGCTTCCGAAGGGGAAACAGCTCGACCCACTTCGTGAAGTGATCAGTGACAGCCAGGAGAAAGACATGGCCTCTCCGGCTTCTTGGGAAAGGTCCCATAATGTCACAGGCCGCGACTTGCCAGGGTTGTTGGCTGTCGATCGGCTGCATGAGCCCGGGAGGCTTGCCCCCACGAGGCTTCACGCATTGGCACACGCGGCATGAGCGGGCATAGTGAAGGGCATCACGCTTCATGCCAGGCCAGGTAGCAGAGCGGCACAACTTTTGAAAAGTCTTAAGGCCACTCGCATGCCCGGCCAACTGCGAGTCGTGGAAATAGCCGAGGGTGGCTTTCCTTAGACTGCGGGGTATCACCACCTTGAAAGACTCCTGGGGAGCTTCTTCAGATGGGACATAGCGCAGGAGAACGCCATCAGCATCAAGCAGATACGAGTCCAACGTGCCCGCAGCAATACCAGTCTGCGTCCGGCACTCGGCGCCGACAGCAATACCAGCTGTCCGTTTGCGCCCGGCGGCTTGACCACCCCGCTCCTCTTGGGAGCTCAGCTCTTTGAGCCCGTCAACAATTTGCTGACAAAACGGATCGTCCTGCTGTGCCTCAAGTAGGTCCTCTCTGCTGAAGACGATACCGGCGGACGTGACAGGGTCTACCAGGTATGCGTCCTCACCCGAGGCGGTCGACTCGAAAGCCACTGCGCCGTCGGGGTTCGCGCCTTTCGACCTATTGGAGCCAGGGGCCCCTGAGTCTACTTGGTGCGACTGCTCTTGGGAGTGGCGGACACAAGTGTCAGACGCCAGAACGGGGGCACGCGACAAGGCGTCGGCCACGACGTTCGAACTCCCTTTCCGGTAGCGCACAACAAAGTTGTACCGCTGCAAGGTCAACGCCCAGCGCGCGAGACGGCCCGAGGGCTCGCGCAAGCGCTTAAGCCAGGTGAGTGCCATGTGGTCCGTCTCCACCACGAATAGCACACCGTCGACGTAGCAGTCGAACTTCCGGAGAGCAAAGACTATAGCGAGACATTCCCGTTCAGTCACGCTGTAGTTGCGCTCGGCGGCGTTAAGTGACCGGCTCGCAAAGGCGACTGGCCGGAGGACGCCGTCATGCTCCTGAAGCAGTACCGCCCCGAGACCCAGGTCGCTCGCGTCCGCTTGGACAACGAGCTCCCTGTTGAGGTCGGGCAGCTTCAGATCGGCTGTGGCCACTAGAGCTTGAGATAGAGCCTTGAAGGCTCGCTCTTGCTCTGGCCCCCAGCTCTATCGTGCCGACTTTTTCAACAGTGCGGTCAAGGGCGCTTGGACGTCCGCGCAGTTTGGGATGAACTGCCGGTAGTAGTTCACCATGCCCAAAAAGCGCCTCAGGCCCTGAATGTTCGCCGGCGTCGGGTACTCCACAATGGCACGTACCTTCTCCTCGCACGGCAGAACGCGACCACTCTCGATGGTAAAGCCCAATAGCGAAATGCGAGTCTCAGCTATTTGAGCTTTCTTCGGGTTCAAGGTCAACCCGGCGGCACGCAACCTCTCGAGGACGTCCTCCAAGTGGCGGAGGTGCTCCTCGAACGTTCTAGAGAAGATGACGATGTCATCCAGGTACGCCATGGCGAATTGCCATTTAGCGTCTCCGAGGATGCGGTCAATCAGTCTCTGGAACGTAGCTTCAGCTCCAGAACAGCCAAACGGCATGCGGGTAAACTCGTACAGACCTCTGTGAGAGGTGAACGCAGTTTTCTCCGCGTCAGCCGGCTCCATCTGAACCTGCAGGTAACCGCGGCTAGCGTCCAAGGTGCTGAAGTAGCAGGCACCGCCTAGAGCAGCCACGATCGAGTGAACGTTAGGCATAGGATAAGCATCCTTCCTCGTGACCTCGTTCAGCCGGCGGTAGTCCACACAGAGCCGGTGAGAGCCGTCTCTTTTGGGGACCATTACCACCGGTGAACCCCAGGGACTGTTTGAGCGTTGGACAACTCCGGTCTCAATCAACTCATCCAATGCCCGGTCAATTGCTTTCCTCTTTGCCGCACTGACGGGGCGAGGATTGCATTTCCACGGTTGTGCGTCGCCTGTGTCAATCCGGTGCCTCACAAGAGAGGTGCAACCCGGGCGTTCAGTGAACATGTGACTGAAACGAGTCAGCAGCGACGACAGGCGTGCCTTCTCATGTGTCGACAAGCTGTCCGGCAAAGGCGGCAGCGAGCGATCCGAGCTGCTGCGTACGGGGGTGGTCACCGGCGTAGCCGAGACCTCGTCCACCGCGGCAGCGCTATGCTCGAGAGAAAGCGGTAGGCACGGACCGTTTTCTGCCGCGCCGGCCAAAGGGCCAGTCTTGGCGTCGGAGTGAGAGACACGGGCCGAAGGGGCCACGTTTTGTCCCCTCTCCTCCTGCTCTCTCGTGGCGTCCGGCGACTTACGGGCAGCCGAGACCACGGGAGGTGTAGCGAATGGCCGTAGGGCGCCGGAAGGGCCGTCCCTGTAGCCTCCGCTCGCGACATCTATCACGATACCCGTGTGCGCGAGAAAGTCGCGACCAAGAATCACGGGCACGGAAAGACCCGGGAGATGCACGAAGCGCTGTCGGCGCGCGCGTTTCTCCCAGCGCACAACCAACCGCGCAGCGCCGCACGAGGTGGCGGTACCGCTGGCGAGATGGAAGGCAGTGTCGCAAGCTCGAATGCGGACAGAGCGGTCGCGCAAATGAGCCATAACCTCTTCGCCGAACAGCGAGATCGAAGCCCCGCTGTTCGGCGGGGCTTCGAAGCCCCGCTGTTCGGCGGGGCTTCGATCTCGCTGTCATGTCCATCGCGCTTCGATCTCGAAAGTCATGTCCAGCGCGACACGCCATCGGTGCCAGAGGTTGGGTTACACCCCCATGCTCTCGTACTGCTGTAGCCGCCGGCGAGGGGGAGCTCACCGACGGCTCACCCCGTTTCCCGACGGGCGAGCAGGCCCTTGCATCGGGTGGGGCGCGTTGCATGATCGCGCGGTGTGGCCACGCTCATGACAACGGTAGCAGACGACACCTTTTCCCCCATCAGTGAGGGATTTTGGCGACCCTTGAGAGCTAGGAGGCCTCCGTTCGCTAGCCGCAGGGGGGGCTCCGCGATCGGATCTCCCCTCGTGCATTGGGACACGGGGGTTCCGTTCTCGTTCGCCCTGCAGTGCAAAGGGGCACGCCCGGGCGTACGAGTACAGGTCGAGCGCGCGGTCCGAAACGTCCGGCGCGTCTCGTTGCTCGCTCACGGCCGAGGCCACCTCGTGCTTAGGGGGATTACGGGGTGACGAGTCACCACCAGCCCACGCACAACGAGGCTCGAGAGAAGCGGACGGCGGTGGCGGCGGGCGGTAGGCTCTCGCCGCCAGTATGTCGCCCTGAATACGCTTCGCATCGGAGGCCAGCTCGTTTAGGTTACGATAACGGGCGCTCCGAAGGTTGGATGAGCCTGGCGAATGGCTCGCTCTACCTTCTCAGCGTCTGATGCCGTAGGGTCGGCAAGGAGGTAGAGCTCCTGCAAAGCCCGGACGTACTCGAGGAGAGATTCGTCGGGATGCTGTGTTCGGAGCTCTAGCTCACGACGCATGCGGCGCTCGTAGTCAGGAGGAAGGAATTCGCTACGGAAGAGCGCCCTAAACTCCTCCATCGAACGAGCTTGGTGGCCGACAAGTCGGTACCACCGCGCCGCTTGGGCTGTCAGCGATACAGGCAATACACTACCGAGCATAACGCTGTCGCTCAGCCCCATCGCCCGCTGATAGCGGTGCAGCGCATCGAGGTACTCTATGGCACTCATGCGGTCCGAATAACCGCTGTACTCAAGCAGAGGTACCCTTAGGCTACTCGGTGCGCCTGGCTGAGGAGACTCGAGGCCTCCCTTTACAGCACAAGGCTGCGAGCGCGCCGCTTCCAACAGGACGTTTAGGAGCTGCGCCGCAGTTGCGTGCAGCGGCGATTGCTCCGACGCAGGCGCGGCCGTAAGGGCGCGTTCACACTGAGACATTCGGCGGCGAGAGCGCGCGGAATCCGCTTCGGCGGTAGCGAGATCCGCCGGAAAATCCCTTTCCGCGCCGATCGGTCCTGGACCGATTTTTGCGGCAGCTGCCGCCGGATTCCCTCACCGCGAACCAATCGAAACGCGAGTCGAACATTCGAAAAATGGCGGCGCGCTTGTAATATCGCAGTCGTCGAAGCCCGCAGGAACAGCGATGTCTTTCGTAATCATCCTGTAGCTCTCGACAAGTGCCAAGTGTTGTCGCGATTATCATCTTTGCAATACACCATCGCGATCTCGCAAAACGGGTAGCATTATCTCGGCTCGACCAAGCTTCTCGCGTCTTGCAAATCAGGGCGGACCAACTACGACTGCTTGCGTCGTTTCTTGTTCGGCGAACGCATGTTTCTCCTCGTCAGACGTCGCCAGAAAGTTCCTTTCCAGCAGGCCCAGCAGTTCCACGACCCTGCTCCTGTTTATGCGCTTCGCCATCACGAAACGCGTACACAACGCAGAGCGCGTCGATGCCAGCGTTCCTTCGCGCGAAGGGACGATGACAACTAGGCGCCCTAGTTTCGGCGGTGCGGTTGCTAAGCGGTGTGAACAATGTTGAACTTCGGCGGCGCGCGAATTCCGGTCCCTGTGGCCGGCGGATTCCCCAGTGTGAATGAGCCATAACAGGGTCGCGCGCCTGTTCTCCGGCATGCACGTCAGACCTAAAAGGGCCAGTAAACGGCATGGAGGAGGGTAGGGTATACGCTCCGACTGGTGCATGAGGCCTCACGCGACTGGCGAACGGGTCGACCGTGGAGCACGGTGGCTCACGTTTGTCGAAAGCGTCGCCACCGCGAGTCGGAGGCATGCGAGTGTCGGGCAACGCGGCGACGTTGTCGGCCAAGCGAGCTGGCTCGCGAACGACATCGTCAACCCTTTGCGCTCGCGACCACGGCGGGTCAGTAAGCGCGTTCCCGCCAACACCTGAGTGCTCCCGGTAGGAAGGATCGGGTGCGGCGATTTGAGCTGTCAACCGTGCTGCTGACGGGGAAAGGCCAGCGAGCGGAGACTGCGCCGGGGACGGGCCCGTAAGCGCGTGAGTCTCGAACAGCTGATACAGCCCGTTACTGGCTTGGCTAGGACTGTGGTCCTCGTTCAAGCGGCTCGCATCACTGTAGGGGGCCCCGAAAAAGGGATCTCTCCCGGTGAACGAAAGCAGGGGGTCGCCGAGAGGGCCGTACCCCGTGCTGTCGCAGCCGTCCGCCTCGAACGAGATCAAGTCCGTCGCCACAGGGTCGAACAGGAACGAGCGCCTCGAGGGGGTCTGCTCTGAAGCCATGTCGGGACCCACGTTGGACGCCAGTTATGTGGAGATAGGTTTAGCACAAAGCTTACCCTACGAGGCGACCGGCAAGGGACGGGACGTTCTCTACTGCCGTAGCGAACAAAGACGCTACGGCCGGGTTCGTCGACTCCGGCACGGCGCAGAAAAGGCACTCGAGGCAGGATGTCAGCAAACAACACGGGTTTATTAACCCAAGATGCAGCACAGTACGACAGTCACGGGCTTGCAGGCCGTAAAGGGAACTCTGCAAGACCGATCGAGTACGCTTGCCAGCGGCGCTAAGACTACCACACAAAGGGCAGCGGTCGAGCACACGAACGAGAAGCCGCCTGCTAGAGCAGCGCGTCAACGTCTCGTGCTAGCCTGAGAGCATCTGACGCGGGCAAGCCCGCGCCAGACAGAAGCGAGCTCAAGGGGGAAGGGGGTTGTCACTGGCGGCCAATGAGGAACGGCGTTGCGCAGTGACGTAAGCTAGCTTGGTGACGTGAGCACGTGAGCATGGCGAGGCATGCCCGGACGCGTGCCCGCGCGCCGGGAAGCTGACGCATGTCTTGCACCAGACAAAGAGGCCTGGCGCTGCCGCCGCGGTCGCCATACCGCCGATTAACGGCGGTTCCCGGCGCTCGAGCCGCGCGGGGCCAACACGCGCGCTAGCTGGGGAACGAGGCGCCAAAGGGAAGGGCACGCTCGATTCCCACAATATTTATGACGTAGTGGTCGCTCCCGTAGGAGTTGCATGTGTTGGTCCACCGACTGTGTGCTATGTTCTTGGTGAACACTTTCGCGTCCAGTCAAGATCTTGACTGGTGTTATGTTGGACACTGTTGCCTAATCTAGTTGGGTGATCTAAATCATTTATGACCGAGAGACCCCCATTTTCAATGAATGTCCAAAGTGCAGTGTGCTTGTCCTTCTTGCAGTTCTTTTTGTAACCCCAACTAGAATGGTTGGCGTTAACTTCACCCACCACTATTAGCGGGCGTCTGCCGCTAATGGAAAGGGTATTTCGAAGGGCTGCGGGGCCTTTTGGTGGGCTTTGTAGATTGTGAACAAATACGCTGCCGTTCATTCTCGGGAGAAGCTCCACAAGAATGCTCTCTTATAGATCCCTTCGAGGGAGTGGTCCGTAGCCGTTAGGTCACGATGACGCAGTATCGCATCCCGCGAAAGTGTCATTTCTTCCTGTGCATGTTGCATGTGTTCTGTAGTTACAGATTTTCGTCCTACTTTCTCTTTCTTGTAAGGCGATGACGGTGGGAGTGTTGGAATTCTGATGGGTCTTAGGCGGAGTTGAAAGTTATTTCGTTTCGTAAGGAAACTTCTACGATTCCAATGCCACACATCTACAGACATGCAAACTATGCAAGCTAGGCTCATCGCAATGCAAAAAGACAATACAACCTGGATGGCCAACATCGTCAACCGGTTGACAGCGCTCGAGCAGCGTCAGGGCACACAAGAGGCCAGCACACCTCAAATGCAGACCCAGCTAAACTTTCTTCAAACCGGCAAAATGGCGGGATCGACACCAACTGAACAACCCCCCTCAACCAATTATGACTAGGTTAGTTGCGGCCTCTCGCGGAGCATTTCTCAACAATGCCCTTCTATCTACGTGGGCTCTGAGATCCGCTTCTGCAGCGCAACGACACCTAAAGGTAATACACCAGAGCACACGAACGCAGACGCGCAAATGCCCCTAAGACACCTGAGTCAAGAATTAGGGTCGCGTCCTCTATTTTAGATGCGGAAGCATCTTATGCTCAGGGCAGTGTCCGTTCTGCAGCGTCCGCACCCATACTGCGCATGCGGAAACTCTCCCGCGTCTCCTTGCGTGAGCGCGAGGAGGTGGGAGGAAGTGGCGTGAGCGCTGCACCCGCTTCGTTTCTCCTCGCCCGTTTCTCTCTCTCCGCCAGAGCTGTGCGCTCCTTTATAATGCGGCGCGCGCTCGCTCCCGTGCACTCTCCTTAGTAACGGCGCTATAGACGCTCGCGAAGCTGAACGTAAAAGCCAACGCCGGCAAGCGAATCTCGAAGCTGCGAGGCTGCGAAAGTGCGCGTTCGCTGTGCTTCCGTCATTCTATCTCTGTGCAATGTTGAGCGAAACACCACGAACAACGTCAACGTCGGCGCTAGTTGCCGCGGCAGCGCCACCGCCGCGGAGCAGAGAAAGGCTCCGGAAGCCGAACGTAAACGTCAGCGTCGGCAAGCAGTATTTCAAACGCCTCGACAACCACCGTCTCATAAGTCACATAGGAGAAACGGAAACTCGGTGCGCACCCCCCGCGACGCTTTCGCATCCCACCATGGTTGCCCGTGGGTGGAGAATATGTGTAATTTTTGATCCCATTCAAACGGTAAATATTACCTCACTCTTAAATGATAAAAACAAACAATATTGAAGCAAATCTATTTCTATACTTGCAGACAACTTCTTTTGGCAATGAAGCGAACGCTACGGGGGCGGAGCTTCTGCACATCTGCTCCTACGCAAAAGCACTGTTGTTTGGCACCTGTTTCACGCTCTTGTGGAAAGTGATGTATCGGCTACCTAAGCGTCGCATACCATGTGCATTGTGTCGGGAATTTATGGGTGGCGTTCGTCGCAAATTTCTGAACCGAGTAGACAGGGGAGCCAGAAGGTGACGGACGCTCATCTGAAGGCAGAGACGTCATTTTACCTTGAGGTACACGCAAAAGGTGCTACATTCTCACACGTGCAAAAACGCAAAGTGACTATGAATAAAGTAAAAACAATATGTATATATTTATTTCGTTAGAGTGCACTGCGTCCTCTTTCAGATAGCTTCCTGTATAAAAAGAGCTAGTCTTGTTTTTCCACGTAAAAAACGCGGAGTATGTGATACTAGGTTCGTTAGCGGTAACACTCGCGTAGTTTGCACCAGTATCCTTCGCTTGATTGTAAAGAAAGAATATCAGCGAGTATAGGCTGTTACCTTTTCTGAGAGGACACGACGCCTGCTTTCTGACCATGACAAAAAAAGTAGGAAAAGCAAAAAAAGATAACAATAAACAAGGCAGGAACGCAACACTGCTGAACAATAGCAAAGCAGAAAGATCAAGCACGTAAAAATAAGAACTATAAAACGTTAAAAGACGCCTCAAGAAAACTCAATTAACAACAAAATTGAAGAAAAATTACGCGTAGCTTTAACTGACTAAACGCCGTAAGGACCAAGCGAGAGCGGAGCTCAGGGGAAGGCTCAGTGATTGAGTGCCAAGTAGAGCACTGCACGAGCTCGGGCCTACCCGAAAACCCGGGCCCGGCCCGGCCCGTGGGCCGGGCCGGGCCGGGTAAAGTAGTTTTCAAGGCGGGCCCGGGCCGGGCTCGGGCCTGAAGCTCCGGGCTTAGGGCCGGGCCCGGGTTTGAGGTGGCGAGCTCGTGTCGGGCCGGGCTTGGACTTTGCTCTGTTCTTAAAGGGTCACTAAAGTGAAACACTGAATTGGTTTAGACCGATAAAGTGTACTCTGAGAACCCGAACGTCATTAATTTCACCATCAATGAGTTTATTAATAAAGGAGAAAATCAAGGTCAAAGTTCCATTTCGAAATTTCGCGCTGAAATCTCCGCACTTGACGTCACGGATTTCAAACTGTATTCGTCGTATTTTGGGGACATTGGCTCAACGAAATTTCCAGAAATTTGGTATGTTAAGTGTTATGACCCCCTCAGAGGTCAATGTACTTCATTTTTACCCACTATAAACTACGAAGGACCCAGTAGATGCCGTCAGAATCTATGACGTCACGGAGCTTGCTGCGTGAATTTCATGTTGGCGTCGTTGCCTGCATTTTCATGCGAGTTTTCTCTCTTACCAAGAGTCTTGTCGCGGTGAGCGTGGTGCTTTTGGAATGGCAAAAGAGTAATTTACTGATAATAAAAAAATCGTTGTTCTCTTTAATATGCCTTGTTCCGCATACGCTGTGCATACATATATGTCCCACATTTTATCTCGAAAACACGCTTTTTTATGTGGGGTAAGCTATTTGGAGAAGTTTTATGAGGGATAAGTACTGAACTCCTTTGCTTCTTGCATATGAGCTACTTGATTTATCTGAAACGGGCGAGCTAAAAGTAAATAGACCAGGCACGTATACATGTAACATCTCGCTTTTCCGTGCTTTATTTCCTTTCGTTATTATTTTGTATACCAAATGTTACTCTGTAATCGCAGTAATAAATGTAATGTGTAATGCACTGTGATCGCAACAGCGATCACAGTGCCCCAAAGCGGGCAAACGTTGTTGAAATTTAGAGGCCCCCTCTAAAACGAAAGGACTGCACGGAGTCTTGATACCATATCAGGGTTCTCAAACTCACCTCAGCTAACGGGCCGCATTCACAAAAATTTACTCCCGCAAAGCCTAGGGCAATGACGAAGGTAGGAGCGTGGGACGGGGGAACAGGTTTTAAAACTACCGTTATTTCACAGCAGACCTTTCCCATATCTCATATACGGGATGATTTCTGAAGGGGATTTGGCGGGAGGATTCCAACAACATATCGTTGCAAAATAGTGCGGAACGGAGCAACTTGGAGCGCGCCAGACTCTATCGAGGAGGAGGATACAACTTTATTCAAAAGAAATTTCATGGGTTTGGAGCTGGCCGCTTGTCTGCGGCGACCTCTTCTGCCCATGCAATGACTGCTTTCTGCAGTTTTTCGTCGGGGGACCGTATTAAAGTCTCCCATGTCGTTTCGGAGGGAGCTGGCAGAAGCTCTCTGGGTGGGGGAAGGCCCTCGCATTCCCAGAGGATGTGACTTTGGTTTGCTATGGCATTTTTGTCGCAATTTTTGCATGTTGAGTCAACCTGTCCGCCTGTGAATATCGCTAAGCGGTGAGGAGTGGTTAGAGTGTTCGTTTGAATTCGGCGGAGCTGTGCGGTATGGGGTATAATCTCCTGTCATCTTTATACTGCGAAGAGGTTTATTGGCGGTGCGCTCCTGTGGTGACGCTCTGAACAAACACAGCGAGTCGGGGCAGAGCACCGTCCAGAAAGATGCCAGCGACAAGCAGCGCGAGGCGAGCGTTGGCGATACTGCTGACCGGCGACGCGTCTTCTTCTTCACATGTAGGAAGAGGTGCAGATCGGTGGGCATATTCAGTGATTCCACTCCTGCGCCAACTGCGCCAAAGTGCGCCAAATTGTATTTACTGCGCCATCCTGATAATATCGCCGAAAATTGCGCCAAACTGCGCCAAAGTCTTGGGTTTGGGGGCGTCTATCACCGGCAATCGCACGGCCGGCGCGTCAGAACATGTGCAGCTTGATCTTGGGGCTGCCAAAGTCGCAACCATCGACCAAGAATTATTCCGCTGAATAAATAGCGCTCGCGCGTGCGTCCCGAATAAGGCACGATGCCATGCACGGTGCCGACGCACCTTCTGTTCTGCAAGTCGGCTCGACAGCAAAACGCGCTCTCCGCAGAGGCTCGTGACGTCTAGGCCTCTCGGTAGCGAGAAAGTGCGACGACGATTCATCGGCGGACGTCGTCTGTTCTAGAAGCGCTGCTGATAGCTCGTTTCAAGCGTCGCACGATAAAATGTCTGTCACTTCTGTTTCCGGACATCGCGGAATGAAATCTGGGATCGCTAGCAGTATATATATGGAACAATATCGAATTTTCCTTGCTTCGCGTTTATGGAAGAGCACGCGAACGGTGGAAACGCGTTCACACTTTTCCTCAGATATACTTTATCCGTGGATCTTTATTCGGAAGAGCTTTTTCGTAATTGCTTGTACCAGCACGTCCGAGTTTAATCACTCTGCGGTAAATACCCCCTAAAAGGCCCTGCCCTTTCGAGCTTACGTGCTAGGGTTCCAATTCGAATTTTTTGCTTGGTTTTTAAAAATGTCATCTCATTAATAAAAGCATATATCCTGGTCGGAGCAGCCGCAAATACGCAGCTGTCAGTAGCGGGCCCGTCGCTGACGGCCCACAGTGAAGCGGCTACCCCATGTTAGACGTCCGCCCCTCGCTTTCGGTGGTCAATAGCTGACGGGTAAAAAAACTCAGTTTCGCTTAAGGGCGAAGCAATGATTGCGATACCAACAAACTGTTTTGTTAAACGAAGTAAGGAGCTAACTCTTTTGGATTCGATCTCGCGTAACTCAACAAAACACTAACATGGCCGCTCCAGGAACCCAAGCGTTTTCTTGCTCTGAGTTCTCTAAACACGAAGTAAGCGTTGAGAGCACAGCAAGTTTACGAGCCGTCTCCTGATGCCTCGAGATGGCGCGCGCGCATGCGACTGCGCCCTTCGAACGATGTGGTCCCCCCCCCCCCGCTCCCCTGGCGTCCTTTCATCTTATCGAAGATTTTTGCGCAAACTTTACAAAAAAGTTAACTGCAAAAGAAGCCACAAACGTCGAAAACGGAAAAAGCAGAGCGGCAGAAAACAGAGACAGAGCGCAGAGTATGTACCAACTTGCCCAACAAGCAACTCTCCTGAACGTGTTACAAAAAAGTGATTGGGAACAGAGTAAGAGCCCACATACGGCACATATGAGCGGCACATATTGCGCTCATCTGTGCCGTTTGTGGGCTCTTACTCTGTTCCCAGTCACTTTTTTGTAAAGTTTGCGCAAAAATATTCGATAATGTTTAACCAACTAGCCCATTGCCAAGTTTTTCTTCAAGTCCTTTCATCATCATCAGCCTGTCTACGCCCACTGCAGGGCAAAGGCCTCTACCATGTTTCGCCAGTCAACCCGGTCCTGTGCTTTCTACTGCCACGTTATACCTACCAACTTCTTCCTGCTCCTTACGAGAGACGGGCGGGGGGCGTTTCCTCGCTGATGAGCAATCGACGGCAGGCCCGCACGCGGGAAGATGTTATCTCATGCGCTGTCCGTGCGACGAAGACAGACGGCCGGCTAGCTTAATCTCCGCTTCAGCCGCGTTCGTCGCCAGCGCTCGCGAGCTTTTACCCGCGGCTAGAATGCGCGTGGTGATGTTATTAATTTGGTCTTTATACAGAAAATTACGGCAATGGCGTCGGCAAAAATCCGTGGAGAGCGTCCATATAATCGTTATCACAATAAACGTTTAAAAAAAGTTGAGGAGCCATTTCACTCTGTGAAGTGGATGATAAGCGAAGCTGTTTCGCGCATGGCAAGGTGGTGACATGGTGGAGGACAGTTTGGTATGTAAGGCCATGTTGTTAACGTTCAATACGCAATATTAATGCTAAAGCATCAGATGCTTTATCAAACACGAAAATTGACCGTCCGCGGCGTCAATCGATTGATGCAAAAATAATCATGTGATGGCGTCATCATCACGTCATAGATCGTCAAAACTTGTGACGTCATCATGGCGTCATATATCGTGATGTCACGTGATGACGCCATCACGACATCGTCGCTTTACACTGCTTCCGTAATCGGTGCGCCGAACATGGAGCTAGCGCAAAACCAGGTGAGGTGCAGATAGCTTGCAGAGAATGAGGGGGAGGATCAACCCGTCGATCGAGAAGAACCTGGCTTTCGCCTTGGAGTTTTCTTAGGGGAATGCATTAGGGACAGTGTGGCTCTTTGGCATTGAGGCACTGCTGTACATCACGGCGTTTGTCTACAATGTCTGCTGATAACCACATAGATGTAGTTAGAGTGTTATTTCATAAATTGCAATTTTATTGATCCGGTATTCTGTTTATTTGCTAGTGTCGAAAATAATCGACGAAGTGGTTAGTCCAGAACACTCAACTGCATGAGCCCTTATTTTTTCATCAGCCAGTGAAGTATGGAGTTCTCCTGAGATGATATTGTCCATGAGATTTGCAATGAATCGAAATATTTCTAGGCCTCATAAGAGTTCCATAATATTATTCAGGTGCTTGAATGTTAATGCAATATGCTTCTGCAGTGTACTCCAGGATGTCAAATTTGCTGCTCCAGAGTGCTCCCAGATGCAAAATTATCTGCTCCAAAGTGCTCCAAGATGAAAATTTTGCTGCTCCAAAGTGCTCCAAAACAAAAATTTTGCTGCTCCAAAAATTGCTCCAAATCAGAAGTCCTCGGTAGCATCACTGGCATATTGCTGCATAGGTGGGTAAGGCTGCTGGGGAGGCCTACGCACCACCTGGGCATACGTAATAGGTGAGGCTACGGGCTGCATAACCGGCGCATATGCAAGAGGCGCGGCCACGGACTGCTGATGGTGAGCTACGGGAACGGCTTGAGCGACCTCTTCGGCAATAACAGTGCGGAGCGTTGGCGGCAGACGAGAGGGCGGCTCCTGTGTGAAGGGGACCAAGGAAAGTTGACGAGCAACTTCTTCGCGCACGAAGTCCTTGATCTCCTGAAGCGTCGGCGAGTGCTCGGGAACAGTACCAAGACTCGAGAGCGAGTCGGCGTGCGATGAAAATGGCCGAGTCAGGGCGCGCTGCTTCCTCAACTCGTCATAACTTTGGCATAATGTGACGACTTCCGAAACTGTGCGAGGATTCCTGGCCAGGAGCATCTGAAATGCGCCATCGTCGATCCCTTTGAGGATGTGCTGAATCTTGTCCGACTCAGGCATGGCGGCGTTGACACGGTTACAAAGATCGATGATGTCTTCAATGTAACTTGTGAACGTTTCGGACGGCTTCTGTGCTCGTGTGCGCAAGCGTTGTTCGGCGCGGAATTTACGGACAGCGGGTCGGCCAAACACTTCAGCGAAAGACGTCTTGAATACTGACCATGTCGGGATGTCGCTTTTGTGGTTGTGATACCACATTTCGGCAACGTCAGTGAGATAAACACGACGTGGGTCAACTTGTCGGCGTCATCCCACTTGT
This sequence comes from Rhipicephalus sanguineus, assembly GCF_013339695.2. NCBI lineage: Eukaryota > Metazoa > Arthropoda > Arachnida > Ixodida > Ixodidae > Rhipicephalus > Rhipicephalus sanguineus. Next base: position 84,852,676 of record NC_051186.1, read on the forward strand.
TGTGCGCGCTCACCAGTTCGTAGTTTGTGAACCAGTCTTCTACGTCGGTCTCACCGGCACCGCTGAAAACCTTGGGGTCCCTCAGCCGAGGAACTCCGGTGCCGCTGCCGGACTGGGCGGACGGGGCCGGTTGGTCGACGTTGGTTGTCATGACGGGCGGAAGTGTTCTGCTTCGCAGCTCCAGGTTCAGTTGACGGGGACCCTCAGCACCCTCCACCAATTGCGAAGAGGTTTATTGGCGGTGCGCTCCTGTGGTGACGCTCTGAACAAACACAGCGAGTCGGGGCAGAGCACCGTCCAGAAAGATGCCAGCGACAAGCAGCGCGAGGCGATTGGTTGGTTGGTTCCTTGGGGGAATAGACCAACCCACTACGGGGGATCGGCCACGAAGCGTGCGGCAGTAGACTTTGTGAAAAAATAAGTTAAAATGAATATGCGAGGCGAGCGTTGGCGATACTGCTGACCGGCGACGCGTCTTCTTCTTCACAATACATATTTGTAAGTTCGTTATAGGAGGTCACTGCCTCTCCCATCGGGGGGCCCGGTTCCAAGGACAGCGCGACCCGGTTTGCTAACCCTCGGGCCACTTTATGCGCCTCCTCGTTACCGGGGTTTCCTGAGTGAGCAGGGACCCAGACCAGATTGATTTTGATTCTGTCATTCTGACTGAAGTTTCTCAGGACTCTGGCTGTATTGAGTCCCACACTTCGAACAGGAAACCGAGGGCCATCGAGGGCACGTGCACGTGGCCGGCGCAGCAGTTCGCCTTTAGTATTGCCATTAAACGGACGTCTCTCTTTCACGTCTGGGGAACCAGTCATTTCGTATCACCCATAATGACTAAAATCTCGACGCCGATTCTGAAATGTAGCTTTTGTTTCGCGGTTATGTATCAACACAGGGTGATTGCAGGGGGCGCCTCACGAAAAATATGCTTTCGATCTGTCATGCCTGTGTATCTCAAGAACATACTTATAAAAAAATGGGATGAAGACAGTCATGTGCGGGCGGAGAGCCGCTAGCGAGAGGTCCGCGAGCCGCGTGTTTGAGGCCCTATATAGTGCGCTATATAGTTCGAGATCTACATGATACTGCCACAAAAGCGTTGGAATGTGCAGGAATAGAACAGGTCCATTAAACAAGGCGTGGGGTGAAGTATATTCTCTTGACGAAATATCTGGCTTGAAAAAGGATAATGACAGATTCTGTGCCGGGTGATGTCCCCTTACCTCGAACCACATGCATCCAATGAGTAAGCTTCGAGAAGCTTAGTCGCGCATTTATTACCAAACTCGAGCGAACCCCGAAAATATATCGAAATTGCTTCGTCCACTTCCTGCCAGTCCTAACCGCGTAGTCCAGTGGCCACCTTCTACCGATACAACATCGCTGGGAAGGCATAAACCATTATAATATGGATAAAACGAGCACGGTGGAAACCGTGCATAACATACACCGCTGAAAACTACAAGGAGAAGCCCTCAAAGAGGAGTTTTATAGACGACATTGAAGAGTGGCGCGACGTTCGGGAACGAGAGAAGTGAAGGGATGAGCTGGACAGCTATGGTCATTCTGCAGAGGTCCACAAAGACATCCTAGATTTGCTCCAGTGGTGGAAGCTAAGAACAACGACTGCCGACGCCTTCGCAATTGGCAAGGCAGATTTGGTGCGCCCGTCCGGCCAGTGCGAGCAGTGCAAGAAGCTTTAGCGCGGCAGGATATGTGATGCAACAGCGCATGGCGTGCTTAAATTGGGAATCTCTTGATACTTTGATTTTTCGCACAATAACATGTGAGGAAGTAAACTATAAACTATGCCATGAGAAACTTAGTCTGTATATACTAGCAGTGGTATGGTATATGAAAATAGTGCTATGACAAATAGTTTTTTTTCTTCCTTTCGGCTGATTATACGCATACACGTGGTGCACGCGGTTCCATACCTTCGCCTAGATTAGTGTATTTACAACAAAGTTCACAAATTTGTTTTTCCCCCTGTTTTTGTTGCTCTGGCAAGGTGCTACAATGGTGAAGACGGGTACTACATATGGAGAAGGGTGCATGGTTGGCTTTGTGCTTAGAGCATGCTATAAATTTCAATAGGTTATAAAGTGCAATAAAAACAAAGTGAAGTGGGCGTTTGGTTCTCTGCCAAGCCAATCTAGAGCACATGTTCTGGCGGTGCTCCGTGTTACGCGGCGGCGAAGCCATCACGCTGTCCAAATGGGAGGCTGCTATTATATTGTTACGAGGCAACTGTGCCACCGAATGGCTGCCAGCATCTCGCGCGGCATTCCCGCTTCTTCCTCGTCTCTTCGTCTCCAACGGCGTGCTCATCCACAATGCCTCGTAACAATATACCAGCTCCGCGCTAGAAGAACAGCTATATGGGCAGGCCAACGGGCCCGCGACGCAGCAGAGAGACTTGGTCTTTCTGTTCCGATGTCGGAGCGGCCCGCAACGTGCTAGAGCGCGTTCCGATGGACCATAATAAAGTTTATCCATCCATCAATCCATCATTTGTTGTTATTGCGCTCCCTATCGAAACTACACTCGTGCTGCAAATCCCTTTTCTTGCTACAATGTCTGCTACAAAACACCCTTCATGATCCCCAGTGTATTTGCAGAAAAAATAGGTATAGTATACCACTGCCGAACAAACATTCATCGGGTTCAGTACGTTCGCTCAACTGTTTGCACCGTGAGCCCCTTTTTACAAGAGATTACCGTAACTATGTTAAAGTATAATTGTTGGCAAAACATGCGCCAACAAAGCGTAGATATTTGCCACTTAAAACACCCTGCTGTCGATTCCATGTTCGGGCATCACCACCTAGATTACTGGGTCGGGCCTCAGTCGGGCCTGATCTGTGGTCGGGCCGGGTAGGCGAAATTTTTTCTCGGGTTCGGGCCGGGCCGGGCCCGGGTCTCATTTTGAGTCACCGGGCTGGGTTCGGGCGGGTAAATCTGAACGAGGTCCGGGCCCGGGCCGGGCCCGGGCCGAAAATTACGGCCCGTGCAGTGCTCTAGTGCCAAGTAATGTAATCTTAGGCAAAGTAGAGCATAGCTAGCATATCCGAGCAATGTTTAAATGAGTTAAGCATTGCCATCCACCATCTCGGCTTTTACCGAGGTGAGCTGACGTAAGCACCAACGTGATACCACCTGCGCTCGGAGTGGCTGGGCATTGGCTCTCCCTCGCCGGGCTCCGCCCTAGCAGCCGCGTCTTCTCCCCGCTCGCCTTTGTCCTCCTCTCCGCTCGACCACCTGTACTTATCCTCTCCCCTCGCCTCCTCCTTCTATCTGTACTCCATTGCCTGTACATCTGTCTGCTTAGCTACCCTTTCCCTCTCCCTTCTCTTGTCCCCCACATCTCTTTCACTCTCCTTGCTACATTAGGCTTCATTCTTACCTATACTTGGCTTGTGCTGTGTTTTCCTCCTCGCTATGCACTTGACCTCTCCCGGCTAGTCTACGCTGCGAACATCGCTATGCCCAATCCAGAGGTGAGTAGTGGGGCTTGATCAGTTTCTGTGGCGCATAGCCTTTAGGCTAGTTATAGACAACTTCTTCATTTTTTAGTAGACCGGAGGTGAGTAGTGTAGCTTGCCCAATTGTTGTGGCACATAACTCCGAACATCGATGTGCCCAAATCAGCTACGCTTTCACACCTTCGCAGTAAAACTGAAGTGACCCTAAATCTACCATAATGGGAGATTTAGGGTTCTGATAGTGGCAGCCGCATTGACTCTGGTTGAACTTGGGATTAACTATAAGCCATCTACTTTTTATCCTCAGACAATGCATTGATCCTTAACCATCGTCCCATCCACCCAGTACGGCATCCATGATCGCAAGCATTGCAAGCTCTCTGCGCCTCACCTGGTATTGTACCGCCTCCAGAATCGGCACACTTTTGACCATGCGATTATTTCATGTGATGACGTCATAATGTGACGGTATTCTATGTGAAGTCATAGTGACGTCACAATGACGTGACAATCGCGGCAAAAAGTTTATACATCTGTGACGACATGTTGACGCCATGAAGCCGTCATCTCTGATCACGTAATTTTTTGCGTCATTCGTGTTTAAGTCGCCGCCGACGGTCACTTTTCTCGTTTGATGAGGCATCTTAGGCTCTTGCCCTAAAACATTACTCTTCCGTTTAACCACAACCATTGGTTCCTTACCTGTTTGCCTAAGCGCTTACATTACTTGCTGTTTATACAAATTTCTATATATTTTATTACTCAAACTTTAATTCATGACATACCTTAATGCCCTTTCTACCACGTACATTTCATTTTGTCGCTCTATATATATATATATATATATATATATATATATATATATATATATATAATATATATATATATAACCGAAAATGCATTTCGCTACCGTTTCAACAACTACAAAGCGCATGTGCACTCCATGCTTCATTTGCCAATATCTAGACACGTCGCCAGCAGCGGGCACACCTTTGAATCATTTACGGCGACTATATTGGACTCAGTATTTAAGTCACATTATAAACGCGAAATGCGCGAGTCATTTTTAATTCACAAGTTCAACACGGTTTCTTGCGGCTTAAACGAGAACGCGGGTAGGTTGGCTAGCATACTTGCCTAGTGTACAGTGCACACCTCATTACTGGCACAAACTCGCCTTTGTTCCTATTCCTCTTGCCTATTAAGTGTATTGTATTCACCATGCGCAGCACATTCCTATTGTTATTCGCAGTCTTGTGTTCAACATGCGCCCATAACTTGTTGTTCTCAATACGCGGCACGTGCCTATTGTTATTCGCAGCGTTGTTTTCACCATGCGCCCATCACTTGTTCTCAATGCGCAGCACGCTCCTATTGTTATTCACATTAAATACCGGTCATTCAGTGAAAATTACGACAAATAACAACAAATACCGGTCAGCGAAAATTGGGACATACTTAAGTATCAAATGTTTTTACAATTTTCTTACGTCTATCGCTGTAAGAAAATCAAGTTACGATATTGTGTTAGTCGAAATTTTAGACTGCTACACTACCACAACTGCGGCGAAGTAAACGTAAACGGTAGCATTTTTACAGAAAAAAATCACTCATGAAGGTGAAAACTTCATAAGACCATCGGTCGAAATATACAATGGTGGCGTCGTGAACATGAATGGTTCCAGCAGTCTCGCGACGCCAAATACACATAAAATGATGCCAAATGATTAGGGGCACAAACAAAAATTAAATGAAAGAACTCAAAGTGCATCATCGGACAAACAAATGAATCGTCAGTGAATCAACGTACATTGACGTCAATAAAGGGTGAGTCATCGTACATTAATTTTAATCAAGTGAATTAGGTGTGAATAAAGATTAAATTGAGTGACTTGAGTGTGAATCAAGAGTTAAGTGACTTCGAAGTATGAATCCAGGGTGAATCAGATGAAAAATTCTTGAACACGCGGTGTCGCTGCAGCCGACGTTTCGACAAGCGGACTTGTCTTCTTCAAGGCTGCAATCTTGAAGAAGACAAGGGCATTAACAGCAAGGGCATTTATCCATTTTTTTTTTATTTCGAGAGTTTGCCCAACGGCATACATAGTTCAATATACAGATAGAGGCCGGTTTCCGCTATATACATCAACAGTGCTCTATGGTGGTGCCCATAGAGCCACAAATTATAATCCGGTGGTCTCGTCGGATGAAGGCCCACTGTTCTCAGGTAGCGCCGCCGTATCTGGTTCAGGCCAGGGCATGTCCACAACAGGTGCTTGATTGTACTCGCGGACGCATCAGTCGTACAGAATGGGCAAGTATCCCCAAATGGTCCATGCAGATGTTGTGGCCAGGCATATTTAAATTCATTTTGTAGAACACTAAGAGCTTCAATTATTTAATATTTTTCAGTTTCTTGATACACGTGACAATATATGGACGGTCATAACTACAGCTAATGACAGTCAACGATGTAAAGTCGACAAGAAAGAATTTATAAATAGTACGGATTATTACTTTTCCAGAAAGCATCTTGCACCTAGCGGGTAAGATTATTTTGATATAAGCGCTTCCTTTATCACGCATTAATTTTCTATCCACATGCAGGTTTGTGGAAGAGAAACTCCGTGGGAAGTTTATCGGCTCGTTTCGTCCATTCACAAGCATGGAAGTAGGGCCCAAAAGTGAGTTGCAAGAATACATTGCTATTTTGTGCGTTACGTGCTATTGAGTTGGCAAGTTCAAATATAGCTTCAATTTCTCATCAGAGCAGCAGGTAATAAAAGAACACATTTGTGAAATTGACTTGTTTGTTTTTCTCTTCAGTCATCAATCAGGCGATAGAGGAATGCCTAGTGTACTCCTATTCATTGCTGTGCACTGCATGCGAGGCAGCTCCAGTACACGACAATTGCTGGGTTAAGGTGGGGAGAAAAAAACACAAGGCAGTGGCTAGCTTTGCATAGCGTTGCTGTTGCAAGGCTAAAGGCCCAGCGGGGCTGTATTTTCTGCTATTCGATGGTTTTGGTACAGTTTTGCTATAGTTTTGCAAGCTTATGCTATATCAAGTTTTGCTAAATTCGGCAAGTCAAATAAAGCTTTAGCGTTCATATTTGAATGGTTATGCTATAAAAGTTACACAATGTTGATCCCTCATTCACCCTCCCTATACGCGCTTCACCCACGTTTATCAAAGTATACCCACTAGCTAAATTAAGCTTCAACTCCGCAACGCAACTTCAAAGCCTTTCGCCACTTTGCAATGGTTACGCGCAGTTTTCACAAAGTCAGACACCCGCCACGGTGGTTTAGTGGTTATGATGCTTTTTGTCCTTGTATTAATTAAAGGCTGGAAATAGCAAACGCCGACGAATTGTTTAATAAAAAAGTTACAGTTTCACCGCAAGGGTGAAGCAATGAATGCGATAACAACAAATTGTATTGTTACACGAAGTGAGGCTGGCCGCTAACTGTTTTGTATCCGATCTCGCGTAACTACAAAACACTGGTGTAAGAGAATACGGCCGCTCCAGGGAGAGGTGCGCTCCGCATAGTCACTTCGCGTTGAGAGCGCAGCACGTAGAAGGGTATACGAGCCGCCCGCTGAGATGGCTTTCGAGATAGCGCGCGCGCCAGCGATCGCGATCGCGCCCTTAGATACAAAGTTCAAAGTGGCTGCTCGCGCGACAACACCCCCTCCCCCCGCCCCCCACCTCGCGTCTTTTCTCATTATCGTTAAGGACGGGCGGGGCGTTTCCTGTCTGCTTCGACGGCAGGCCTCCCGAGCGGAATGATGTTATCGCATGCACCCTCCGAACGACGGAAATGGGCCGGCTCGTTTGATCTCTGATTCGGCCGCGTTCGTCGCCCCCGCTAGCGCTTTTGCCCGCGGTAGGATATACAATGCGCGGGGGGATCTTATCAATTTGGACTTCATACCGGAAGGACATGACGGCGACGGCAACGGTGACGGCAAGAACCCGTCGAGACTGTCCATATAATTGCTATCGCAATAAAAACGTTTCGTCCCCGCTACGTGGGCACTGTTCACAAAGAATGAAATGTTTTGACTGGCGTTGGTTATACGGGTTTCATGATGTGATGCAAGCATCAAGTGTATACGGGGGTAGATTGCCTGAGTAGCGATTGAGCGCGTTATCTGTTGTCTGAATGTGAAGGGATTGTAGATGAAGCCTTGCTATTTTGTTCTTTTCTTTTTCAATTATCTTCGCGCTATCCCAGTCGATGTCATGGCTTGTGGAGACTGCGTGTTCAACCAGCGCATTTGTTGCCATGGGTTTGGTTTTTACATCATAGATGTGCGGCTTAATTTTTTTCCAAAGCCGCCAGTTTCACCATTGTAGACGTTGTTACAACCAGCGCAAGGAATCTTGTATACGACGCCCGGGAACTCCTCCTTTTCATGTTTGTCTTTCACCGTACCCAAACTGTGTCCGAGCTTGAGCGTAGGCACTTGAGCGAAGTCGACTTCATACCCTCGTAGGATTCGGGACCAGCTTTCGCTTACACCGGGGACGCATAGTGCAGAATCCTTTTTTCTCTTTCCCTTGTTATCTTGTAGTTGAGAGTGATTTGGCGTTGGGTGAGCAAGGCTCTCTTCAACAGCTTGGACAAATAACAAATGACAGCCCGAACACGAGAGATGACGGCGCGTGGTGGCTAGGTCAGCCGCTCGGTCCTCCGGAGTTGAGCAAAGTTTCTCCGCCCGACGTCCAAGTAAATGACCACTGACTACTTGCGATATATTGGGTGCACAGAGATGAGTCTTAGGTAATGCCGGCGTGTGTCACCTTTCTGAAAACACTTAACGACAATATATTGTCGTCGCGTTTCACTAGCACGTCCAAAAATGGCAGACCGCCGTCAACTTCTTCCTCTAGGTAACATTCTAGAACCGTAACTTTTCAATACATACATGAATGATATAGTTACTGTAGATGCAAATGTTAAATATATTTTCACGACGTCGTGACGCTGACAAAGGCAGCAGTCGGTGCGTTCAAGACCAAACATTTTTTGGGGGCGAACCTGTGCCTGGAAAATGAAAACAGAACGTGCAAGCTAATCACACTGTAAAGTAATGGCGTGAGCAGTCGTCGGCTGTCGAGTAATCTCATCTGCGGTTAGGTGCGTCGGTATTTATACATGCGGCATCAAACATTCGAGTGTTATCGCCGGCAGCCGCGCTAGTTCAAGAATAAACTTAGCTGCTCACGTTTGCGCTAAGCCTTTCAGACAATTTCAAAATAATCTCGAAAGTTCCCAGACACTCGGACGTGGTTTGCAAAAGGCAGTGTTTACACATGTAACGGACTGGTTACATAAAAACACAAGATGGAGCGCGTGTGGCATTGCCCTTTCTGAAAAAGCATCGTCCCGATGCTGTAAACAGATCATGGAAGGGGTAATAAAAATACGAATGCACAAAGAAAGAAGAATAAAGAAAGCAAAAAGCAGAGTGCTCAGGTTCGCTAGCGCGTATAAAACAGCGTAAGGTTCACGACATGGACGACTTTAGGACGTGTGCGGGGCCGCTGAGAGTTCGTAACGCAGTCCGGGATGACCTCGTAGTTAAGAGCGCCTAGACGCCGAAGCACCTTGTATGACCCGAAATATCGCTGAATAAGTTTTTCACTGAGTCCACTTCGGCGTGTCGGTGTCCAGACCCAGACACGGTCGCCGAGCTGGTATTCCACGAAGCGTAGCCGAAGATTCTAACGGCGACTTTCGGTCGTCTGCCGATTCTTCATGAGTAAGCGAGCGAGCTGTCGGGCTCCTTCGGCGCGCTGAAAATAAAACGCAACGTCCACATTGTCCTCGTCACTGACAGTCGGCAGCATGGCGTCAAGTGCTGTCGAGGGGCTCCTTCCATAAACGAGCTTGAACTGTGTCATGGACGTTGTTTCTTGCACTGCCGTGTTGTAAGCGAATGTTATGCTCGAAAGGATGGCATCCCATGTCTTGCGTTCGACATCGACATATACGGCCAGCATGTCCGCGATGGTCTCATATAGACGCTCGGTGAGGCCATTCGTCTGTGGGTGGTAGGCTGCAGTCCGGCGGTGGCTTGTCTGGCTGTATTTCAAAATTGCTTTCGTTAGGTCAGCCGTAAAAGCCGTTTCCCTGTCGGGGATAAGGTCTTCTGGGGCGCCGTGGCGCAGTAGGATGTTCTCGACGAAGAACTTCGCTACCTCGGCGGCACTTCTTTCAGGCAGGGCCCTGATTTCGGCGTCGCGGATGAGGTGATTCGTGGCTACGACAATCCACTTGCTGACGAACCTCGACGTCGGAAATGGCCCCAGCTAGTCCATCCCGATCTGCTAGAAGAGTCCACGAGGTGGACAAATTCGCTGAAGATATCCCGCTGGCCTTGTCGGCGGTGTCTTGCGTCGCTGACCGTAGCCCATATCGGGATGGGCTATGAATTTTAACGTAGCCTAGATAATGGCAAGACACTTCTTTTCTCTTGTGGAATAGCTGGCTTCCGCCTTGGATAGCGACAGGCTAGCATAGCTGATAACCCTTTCCAGTTCGTCGGTCCTATGCACAACGACGGCGCCGAGTCCTACGCTGCTTGCGTTGGTGTGGATTTCCGTATTGGCGCATTCGTCGAAACGAGCAAGTATTGGCGGCGACTGCAACCGTCGTTTCAGCTCTTGGAATGCTTCGCCCTGCTGAAGTCCTCGGAATTCCTTGTCCTGCTTCGTGGTTGAAGTTCGTCAGCACCACGCTTCCTTTTCCTTCATGGCGCAGCTCTTCTTGCACAATAGCCCTATCATCTCGCGCAGGTAGTCGGAGCGGAGCCCCTGGATTTCGGTAATGCGTGGCGTGGAACGACGATTGTATTGCCGGTTGCGCAAATCCAGCGACTTGAACGATTTGATGGGATTTGTACTCGGGCCTTCTGCGTGGAAATCGAGCATTCCACCACAAGGCCACGCTGGTTCTTGAAACTCATTTGCAAAAAGACCCTATACAGCCGTCATGTCGGGCAAGGAATCGCGTTATCATGATTAGTATCACGTGGCAGAATAGTAAAATAACAACCAGACACGACACACTGCTAATTGCGCAAGGAGTGTGTGGTTTAAAGCTTGGCACCCACTACAAAGCCTTCAACCATAATTCTTCATCGTCATCAGCCACATGAATCATTAACAAAGTGCACATAATGCTTTGCAGATGTGTAGCGGGTACCTCGCTTATCCGGAGAAAGATGAACAATGGCACAGTGGGTGCTTCACAACTTCACAAAAATTATGATTTATGGCGTAGTGGATAACTTGCATGTGTGCTTGTATTAGTTTCCCAAAGAGAGTTTAGAACGGACTCTAGAAAGGCCGCTCTTCCAGCTTTCGCTATGACTGTGCTGCGCGCTGCGCGACGGCCTGGCGTTTTTTCTTTCTGCTTTTTTTTGTTTTGCTTATTGAATAGGCATTTCTTTTACTGTCGTATTAGCCTTCGTCAGCAAATAAAAACACTGACTGAAGCAGTGGAAAACGGCGGCAGGGCAGGGGGGGGGGGCGCTTGCACGAGATTTTATATATATATATATATATATCTTAATATAATATTATATATATATATATATATATATATAATATATATATATATAATTATATATATATAATATATATATATAATATATATATAAATATATAATATAATATATATATATATTATATATATATATAAATATTATATATATATATATATATCTTATATATATCTATATATATATTATATATATATATATTCTTTTTCAGGAGGCTATGCCTGGCTCAGTTAAAATACTGACTGTATATCAGTATCTATGTCTCTCCCTCTCTCACTTTCTTTTCTTTTTTTGCTGTTTTTGTTCTGGCCCCTCCCCTTGTCCCGTTCCAACGAATCGCGGCGGTGTATGCATCTGTGTCAGTGTTGCGACAATCTGTACTTAAACCCCAACGCAACGTCATAATGTCATCTTTGATAAAGGCCGATCCCGGCCGAGAGCTCAGAATAAATGTTATGTTGTTTCCTGTTACTTCCTCTCGTATATATATATACATATTGTAGAGAAGCCTTGGGACATGGTAATGCGTTACCCTCTCCAGCGCCTTCTAGTGGGTCGTCCTCTTTGGTTGCTTGAAAAAGAACGCCGCTCGCGCAGGGAGTTCGTGCCTTGCCGTGACTGTCGCCATTACTCATTGTCGTTCAGTGCTGTCTATTAAACACCCTAACAATTTGGTGGAGAGTGCTCTGCTCCCATTCAATGCCCCTGGAGCTCCGATCCCGTACCCTGCCATCTACCATGCCTCAAGACGCCGCCCAGCAAACGCCTCCTCTCGCAACGAGCACATGTCCCGGTGTCCCCCGTATACGCGATCCACCTATATTCACTGGCGCCGATAGCACCGACGTGGAGGACTGGCTCGCAATTACGAGCGCGTCAGCATCCCCAACAAATGGGACGAAGAAGGCAAGTTAAGCAACTTGGTATTCTACCTCGCGGGCGTAGCAAGCTTGTGGTACAACAACCACGCGTCGGATTTTGCGACTTGGTCCGATTTCAAGACCGCCGTCATCAGCGTCTTTGGCCGCCCAGCAGTTCGTAAGCTGCAAGCCGAACAGCGCTTACGTGAACCATCTCAGCAGGCCGGTGAATCTTTCACAAGTTATATCGAAGACGTCCTCGACTTGTGTAAGAAGGCCAACGGGACCATGTCTGAGCCTGACAAGATCCGGAACGTAATGAAAGGCATTGACGACGATGCCTTCACCATGCTGCTCGCCAAAAACCCTGGCACAGTGCCGAGGTCATAAAGCTGTGCCAGAGCTACGAGGAGCTCCGCCGGCAGCGTTCGATGACCCGTCGATCCCCATCACGCGACGCAGAGCTTGCTGGCTTGGCGGCAACAACTGACCAGGCCGCGTTGCTGGCAGAAGTCAAGTCATTCGTGCGCGAGGAAATTGCACGCCAGGTCTCCCTCTCGCCTTTGCCCACCCGCAGCACGTTCAAAGTCGTCGACCACCCTTCTTCCTCCTCTCCGCCGAGCGATTGAGCAGGAAATTGCGGAGGTCACGCCTGAGTACCACCCGCAACCTCCGGCTCTTGCGCCCCAGAGTTACGCTCAAGTTGTCGCCAGGACGCCCCAAGTAATTCCTGCGGCTGCCCCAATGAGTTACGCCGAAGCCGCCGCTAGACCTCCGTTCTTTGAGGCGGGTGTGCCGGCTACATATGCGGACGCCATCCCTCGGCCCCGACTGCAGTCCACCATACAGTCATTTCAGCAGCCAATCGCGTCCTGCGACATGGGCGGGGCCTACCCCGGCGAACCGCTGGCGCACCCCCGACAACCGACCCATCTGCTTTGCTTGCGGTTACGCCGGTCACGTGGCACGTTATTGTCAACGCGTGCAGCCGCCTCGAGTCGCGTCACCTGTCACCAGCCAGTCAAGCCGTGCATTCTACGACCCACCTCCACCTATGTCGCCGACGTCACGCCCACCTCCAGCTACTCGCCGCTCTCCGTCTCCACGACATCGATCACCGTCACCCATGCGGCCACGTTCGGTCGCACGAGAGCAGGAAAACTAGTCGTCGCAGTCCAGGAGGCAAGGGCTGCGACGCTATCGAACTGTGAAAGCCCTCAGCGAAGTCCATCGAATGTAATCGACGTGCTTGTGGATGGTGTTCGCGCATCGGCCCTTATTAATACTGGAGCCGCTGTATCCGTTATGGACGCAAAACTTTGCCGCTTACTTCGAAAAGTGATGACGCCACTTTCTGGAATGTCCCTCCGTACCGCCAGCTCCCAGAGTATTCATCCTACAGCAGTATGCACTGCTCGCGTCGTCATTCAGGACGTTCTGTACGATGTCGAGTTCATCATAATTGCGGCATGCTCTCACGGCGTCATCCTGGGATGGGATTTCCTCGCCCGCCACGACGCCGTAATTCGTTGCGCACCAGCCGAAATCGAACTCTCACCGTTCTCACATTTGACGCCGACAGACAGTCCATCGGCAGTGAGCAAGATCCTCGTCCAAGACGATACGAAAGTGCCTCCAAACTCGTCAACGGCTGTGTCGGTATACTGCGCCGGTCTCTCCGACACCATTGCACTCATTTCGCCATCTGCCCGCATCTGCACTAGGAAAGGGTTGCTGGTACCTTTCGCGACCGTGCGAGTCACTCAGGGCAGCACCGCTATTTTTGTTACCAACCCATCCCCGTGCATTGTTACATTGGTTCGAGGGGAATGTCTCGGCAAAGTGGAACCCGTTGAAGACGCACAAGTTCTGGACGCACCCGATGACTCCCACTGCACCAGTTCCCGTACCATCAGTGCTGTTTCCACGTCTGATTCGTCACCTACTGATGTATTTGGTCCCTCCATTGCTGACAACCTTACGTCGGTCCAGCGTTCGCAGATTCTGTGCTTGTTGGATGAATTTCGTCATTCTTTCGATGTCGGGCAAACATCCCTCGGCCGCACGTCCGCTGTTACGCATCGCATCGACACTGGCGCCCAACCACCACTGCGGCAACGTCCATATCGCGTGTCTCCCACAGAACGCCGGGTAATTAACGAGCAAGTGGACGATATGCTTCGACGCGATGTAATTCGGCCCTCCGACAGCCCATGGGCGTCTCCTGTTGTTCTCGTTGCGAAGATGGACGGTTCTGTGCGGTTCTGTGTGGACTACCGACGGCTCAACAAGGTCACCCGCAAGGATGTTTATCCACTACCGCGAATCGACGACGCGATTGACAGCCTCCAAGGAGAATTCTTTTCATCTCTCAATTTGCGCTCGGGGTACTGGCAAGTACCCATGGCTGATGACACTCGACCAAAGACAGCCTTTCTCACGCCCGACGGCTTGTACGAGTTCAACGTCATGCCGTTCGGTCTGTGTAATGCGCCCGCGACCTTCGAGCGCATGATGGACACCGTTCTGCGTAACTTGAAATGGCACACATGCCTGTGTTACCTGGACGACGTCGTCGTCTTCGCTCCGGACTTCTCCACGCATCTCCAACGTCGGCGGCATGTCTTGACCCGTTTGAGCAACGCCGGCCTCCAACTGAATCTGAAGAAGTGCCGATTTGCGGCACGGCAGCTGACAATCCTCGGCTACGTCGTGTCCAAAGACGGAATCCTTCCCGATCCGGCCAAGCTTCGGGCCGTGGCCGAATTTCCCAAACCTACGTCCGTCAAAGAACTGCGCAGTTTCGTCGGACTGTGTTCATACTTTCGACGCTTCATACGAAACTTTGCCACCATCATATCGCCGCTGACGAAGCTCCTTGGAAGTAACGGACCCCTAAATTCGTGGTCGTCCGAGTGTGACGACGCGTTCGCAAAGCTCCGTCGTTTGTTGACGTCTCCTCCCATACTACGCCACTACGACCCTACGGCCCCAACGGAGGTACACACGGACGCCAGCGGTGTAGGCCTCGGCGCTGTCCTTGCGCAACGCAAACCAGGGTTCCCCGAATATGTCGTGGCATATGCAAGCCGTACGCTTACCAGAGCCGAGACCAATTATTCAGTCACGGAAAAAGAGTGCCTGGCGATCATATGGGCCCTTACAAAGTTTCGACCTTATTTGTATGGTCGCCCATTTGATGTCGTCACCGACCATCATGCACTATGCTGGCTGTCGTCATTGAAGGATCCCTCAGGCCGTCTCGCCCGCTGGGCACTTCGCCTGCAGGACTACCACATCCGCGTGCTGTACCACAACGGACGCCAGCATGCTGACGCCGACGCCCTCTCGCGCTCTCCCTTGCCTGACGACAATGCCCCCTGCTCAGTATCTCACATAGCTGTTGCTTCAATCAGCGTTCACACCATCGCTACCGAACAGCGCAAGGATAAATGGATCACCTCGCTGATCGACTTGCTCATTGATCCGGCGGCAACACCATCCACTCGCGCGTTGCGTCGTCAAGCCCAACATTTCGCCGTTCGTGACGACCTCCTGCACCGACGCAATTACAACGCCGACGGCCGCCAGTGGCTACTAGTGATACCCCGCAGTCTGAGTTCTGCAATATGCGAGGCCTTCCACTCTGACCCGCAATGCGCGCACTCTGGGGTATCCAAAACTTACCACCGCATTCGACAACGATACTTCTGGCGTGGGATGTACCGCTACGTGCAGAAGTTCGTTCGCTCCTGCCTCGATTGCCAACGCCGAAAACATGCAACGCGCGTGTCGCCAGCAGGTCTACAACCATTACCTTGCCCTAACCGTCCGTTTGGGCGCGTGGGCATCGATTTGTATGGACCACTTCCTCTGACTTCGGCTGGTAACCGCTGGGCCGTCGTCGCTGTTGACCATCTAACGCGATACGCCGAAACCGCCGCCCTCCCAGCGGCTACAGCGCGCGATGTTGCCTCCTTCCTACTACACAGATTCATACTGCGTCACGGTCCACCCCAAGAGCTTCTCAGCGATCGAGGCCGTGTCTTCTTATCGGAAGTCGTGGAAGCCATTCTGAAAGAGTGCCATGCTGTTCACCGCAAAACTACTGCTTACCACCCGCAGACGAGTGGCCTAACCGAACGCTTTAACCGAACGCTCGGCGACATGCTGTCAATGTACGTCGCCGCCGATCACACCAATTGGGATGCCATTCTGCCCTTTGTCACCTACGCCTATAACACCGCCCCTCAGAGCACTACTGGATTTTAACCGTTCTTCTTACTGTACGGAAGGCACCCGTCGCACACCATCGACACGATACTTCCATACAAGCCAGATCCATCTGAGCGCGCGCCTATTTCTGACACAGCCAGGCTCGCTGAAGAGTGTCGCGAGCTTGCCAAGACATTTACGACGCAGGAACAAGAACTGCAGAAGAGCATTCGCGATGGCACCACTACTTCTGAACCCACGTTCCTCCCTGGAGCGCTCGTATGGCTCTCGGTCCCTACCGCTGCAAGTGGCCTTTCTTCAAAACTGCTGCCGAAATACGAAGGCCCATACCGGGTCGTCGAGCGCACATCCCCGGTCAACTACTTGATCGAACCCATCGAACCAGCTTCAGACATGCGCCTTCGAGGGCGCGACATTGTCAACGTGGAGCGCCTCAAGGCCTACTATGACCCACTCATAGTGACGAGCTGTTAGGTCGCCGGACGGCTCCCTTTTCGTACCCGGGGTAATTGTAGAGAAGCCTTGGGACATGGTAATGGGTTACCCTCTCCAGCGCCTTCTAGTGGGTCGTCCTCTTTGGTTGCTTGAAAAAGAACGCCGCTCGCGCAGGGAGTTCGTGCCTTGCCGTGACTGTCGCCATTACTCATTGTCGTTCAGTGCTGTCTATTAAACACCCCAACAATATATATATATATATATATATATATATATATATATATTATATATATATATATATAGAGAGAGAGAGAGAGAGAGAGAGAGAGAGAGAGAGAGAGAGAGAGAGTCTGTGCATATATGCAACGGCCCGGCGACGGCAATAACCCTAAGAGTGTCCATCTAATTGCTATCGCAATGCAACCGTAATCCTACATCACGGTATAGCAATTGAAATAGCAAAAACGAAAAAAAAATGCACATGCGATTGCCATATTATTTATTTGTCCTGATACTGGGATTTCATACAGCCCTTAAGAGCTCTACCGAAGCCATTACCTGTTGTATATATATATTGCTTCCAAAAATAAGATTCCATGAACACTGTAAGTATGTTTGCAGAGCGACGGCCAGTTTTTCTTTAACTGCAGCACATGTTAATGATATTTGTACTTTTAACGCAGGTCAAGATCCTACAGGCATAGAAGAATTGATATATCAAGGCGAAAGGAACCGCTGTGGTGTGTTCGAGCTCCGGAATGTAACGACGGGTACGTAAGGAAAGCTCGAACGTCTTATGATCTCAGTAAATCGACTCAGGTTTCCTAGGGAAATTGGAACGATTTACCTGTTTTCACGTACATAACTCGAGGAGGAACTTTTATAGGGCTACCAGTTTTCGCGGACTTGTTTGTTACTACTGAGCATCACACTATCTTTATTTGGGGAAGTATGTAAGCATGTCATTTGTTGACCTCGACGGTTGATTACAAGTAATAGAGAGCCCATACCTAAAAAGCTGGAATTGGACGGGGAGGCCCATGGGTAATCGGGTCGAGTGGAACAAAGTGAGGCCACAAAACAAAGCTGTTATTGTTGTCATCAAGCTTGAAGACTATTTGTGCAAGATGCTTTTAAGGATCATACCACATGCCAAGAATAAAAAATCAGCCACTAATTAGGGCTGCTAAATACTTGACCCAGGGAATGAAGGAGGGGTGCCTCCCCCCTCCAGGGGCGTAGCCAGGGGGGTTAGGTGGTTCAACCCCCCCCCGAAATTTTTTCATTTTGCTTGCGTATATTACACGCACACATACAAACGCACGCACGAACATACATAAAGTATGGTTGGACCCCCCCCCCCCGCCCCCGAAAAAAATTTCTGGCTACGCCCCTGCCCCCCCCCCCTTTTCATGTCCTCGGGGTCGCGCACCTTAGCAGCCCTAATTGGCAGCCCCCGTCCCGTAACGGCCGACTTTGCCTAGAGTACCTTGATTTTGCCTTCTGAGTTCCTTGAGTGCAGCTTGCGTTTTTAACTTGTTACTTAACTGTAAGTATAGCTGAAATTATACTCTTACGCGCTTCCTGAAGTTATCTGCAAATTGTTTATATTTTTAATTCCTTTAGTCAGTAACTCCGATATTGTTTATATTTTTAATTCTTTTAGCCAGCAACGTTCAGTCAGTAACTCCGAGTAATTCATTTTCCCTGTCATAAAATAGAGCACTATAGCGCAGCGTTTACATGAGAAGTATCAGCTGACGCATAACTCTCCCTTTTCCTTTCAGAGATCCACAGTCCTTGCTATTACTTATATAACAGACCATGTGAGTACAGAAAGAGAGTGCGCATGCGCCAGCACATGAGGAAAGTTGAAACTTATTATTATGCACGGCTACTAAGAAGTCACATTTTAAGACCTTAACGGAAGGGCTGCATCGGCCGGGCAGCAACAGCGAGCTTTCATCAAACGGGCACGGCCACGGGCGATGGCGCTGTGTCGGCAGGCATCAGTAAACGGCTCGTTACCCTTCTACGTGCTGTGCTTTCACCGCTTACTTCGCGTTGAGACCAGACGCGGCACGAAAACCTCTTCGCTCCCTGGAGCGGCCGTATTCGCATACACCAGCGTTTTGTAGACTTGAGCGAGATCGGATTCAAAAGAGTTAGCCGCTAGCCTTATTTCCTGTAGCATTCCAATTTGTTCCTATTGCATTCATTGCTTTGCGCTTGCGGCGAAAGTGTGATTTTTTAACACGAAAGTGTTTTATGCCGGGGTCCACCAAGACTTTCACGAAGTATTTCCGTCACGGAAACACGCCAGCTAAATGCGCAAGATCAGGCAAAGAAAAAGTCGCGGGTTCGACTCCCGGCGATTGGTGACTCTCGACGTTCCTGCTTGTGTGACTCACGGTCACACAAGCAGGAACTTCACGAACGTGTGTTTTATCTCTCGCATTTTCCTTTCACAGTGCTCTTGGTTCGCGAGGTGGTGCACCGTCTCGGATCGGTAGAGTTAAATAATGCATCACCTCCACAGCCACCTATGCGTGGGATTCGCCATATGCTATATCCAGGCGTAAACTGCTACAGCTACCACATAGGTTTAATCATGTTCGCGGACGTTAATCGTCGGGATGGAGATGTGCCACCAGTGCCTTGTGTATCCTTTTTATCGTCCCCGTCTCGGTTGTTGCGCTGTGGTTCACCATGTCACCAAGCATCAACGTGGGTGCGTCCACATCAAGCGGTACTACAGCTCCCAAACACCCATAGATAATGTGCAAGCTCTCGTATATCAATGTATATTGAACATTCAACTACTTCTGCGAGGACACGTTTCACTTTCGTGTTATATCGATTTCTATGTCGGAGGGATCAACCATGTTTTTTAAGTCCACAACCACCCAATTATCTGCAATTTACCCTATCCTACTCGAGCTTATTCCAGGCTACGCTGGTTTATTTTTCTTATCAACCCACGTAACCTTCTGTCATCCATCCTCGATTGCGTTTCCCATCTCTTGGTAGTGATTATTGGCTCTAACTGACCATCGGTTATCTGTCCATTCCATGACGTGATCCATCCACGTTCTTTTCTTTCTCTTGATGTCAACTAGGATATCGGCTACCCCTGCTGGTTCTCTGATCTCTTCTGTTGCCTTCATATTGTCGCGTGACCGTAACGGTGAAGCAAGTAGAACTCCTGCAGGTGAAAATTAAAATAACAATTATAAGGGTTTTACGTCCCAAAACCATGACATGATTATGAGAGACGCCGTAGCAGGGGCCCCGGAAATTTCGACCACCTGAGGCTCTTCCACCTGCACCTAAATCTAAGTACATTCTCTTCGATTTGCCCCCATTGAAATGCGGCCACCGTGGCCCGGGAAACAAACCCGCGTCACTGAGCTTAGCAGCGCGCCACCCTACGTGCTACGCTACCACGGCGGGTAGCAGTTAAGGATGAAACACTCTACTGGGCGAACTTGTGCCAAGAAAGAAAAGAAGTAACACACTCATTGCAACAGTAGCCTGCAGCACAATCATCGGTCAACGGTAATCTGATAAGTAGGGGTGTGCGAATATTAGAAAATTTCGAATAACGAATCGAATAGCGTTCTACTGGATTCGGTACTCGAATCAATTAGTGCATGTTCGAAATACCGAATAGTTTTCGAATAGTTTTCGAATATTCAGCCACGACGAAAAATGCTCGAAGGAACGAGACGTTAAAATAGCGAGGGGTAACTTTTCTTGTTTTCATCATCGAATTACTCAGATGTATTCAGCTTATGCAGGTACTTGCGGGACTATCTATTATGTTGATCACAGGATGAAGGCGTTCTTGTGTAAAACTCCAGCGTCGCCGAAGCGACAGTGTTATCAATCCACTATCTTCACCATAACATTCATGATGATGTTAACGCATGAAAACTGCTTTATATTTATGTATCAGCTTTATTTAAAAGCTGTTGGCAAACCACCGCCTTGAATATTGTAGGCACTGCTGTATTTCAGCCTGCAGTTACAAAATATCTGGAAGGCTCTAGTTGCCACTGTATACCAGCTTGCCTCAGTTTAAATAACTGTGGTATTTTCTGTCGATTAGAAGTAATCGTAATGTTCCTTTGTTAAAGCTTGTGAATGTTTGTTTCAAATTAAATGTAGAATTCCGCGGCTGTTTTGAAAATTGTTGCCCTACCAGTCTAGGGCCGATTTGAAACTGGCCGCCTTTCTATTCGAAAACTATTGGAACAGTATTCGATTCGGCATCATCACTATTCGATTTGTATTCGATTCGATTCTAAAATTCACTATTCGCACACCCCTGCTGATAAGTGGTAAAGGGCGTCAGTACTTACACATGTGGCATCGAAAATTGCAGCGTTATTGTTGGTGGCCACGTTAGTTCCAGAAGAAATTCTATTGCTCACGTTGTGCGCGCAGTCTTGTGGGAATATTCTAAAAGTAAGCGGGAAGGTTCCCAGTAATTCAGGCTAGAAACCCTCTCTAAGGCATAAACCAGTTAAGAAATCAGTCAAGACGTGTGCATGGCAGGCACGCGTGATGGGACTTGGGCCGAAGGCTTTGAAGGAACGCACCTCTCGGTGGACAGGTCGGTCGAAGTAGGAGCATGCTCTACCTCGTCGTGGTGGTTGGGCGCAGGAAAGGATGCTCCTGTGGCCGGGTCCGAGGTAGAAGGAGTCGTAGTCAAGCAGATCCTGTCATGATCGAGTGAAGGCTGCGCGCAGGCGGGTACCGCTCACTGAGACGAAGGGGAAACCGAGTGCTCGCCGCTGCTCTACCGAGGCGGGCGGTACGTTTCGCCTTTGCGGGCCAGCATCACAGCGCACAGATCATCGTATGGCTGTGGGCTGGAGGTCGACGTGGCACCGAGATGACAGAGTTCAATCGAGAGGGCATTCAGCAAGATGGCTTTCATCACCGGCTGTGCGGTGACGCCATTCAGCTCGAGGATGACATCGAGCTGGGTGAACCACACTAAGCTGAAGACGGGGTTGAACGGCTTCACTGGCGGGAAGAGTCGCGGAAGCATGGCAGCGGTCCGCTCGGCGAAAGGCGCGCTCTTCATGTCACCACTGCAGCGGCAGCGAGATGATGACCACTGTAGCAAGTGAGAGAGAGAGAGAGATGACGGCGGCCGACGTGGCCGTGCCGTTTTCACCGCTTTATTCGGAAGGCGAACGGCCGAAGCGGAGCGGCTGCGTCCAATCTGGCCAGGATCGTGAGCTCGTGGCTTATCCACGATCGTGGGATCGTGACTTATCGTCTGCACAGACAGCTCAGTCCTTCCAGCCACAGGCTCAACCACAGCTAATTGCGTCGTGCCCGCACTCAGTAGAATGGTCTCCTTGCCGTCTCCCCTTCACGGCCTTATCAAACACAGCAGAGACGGCTGGTCTCCACCTAGCCGTAGACCTCCTAGCCGCAGACACCGTTCCGTGGCTGTCTCATGCCAGACGGTCATGCGACAGTGGCGCATTCGGAACGGGTAGGCTCCAAAGCCTAATTGCTCGCTATCAAGCTGCATGCCCTTCTCCCTGGTGGCATCGATGTCTTTATGCACTTGGTCCCATCTCACGTGGGTATCTAGGGAGATGAGCAGCCATGCGCACTGGCACTAGAAGAACAGCACAAGACCACAAGCGCGCTGCTATTATGTAGTCGCCCCGCACCTTTCGAGGTTCATCCTGAAGTGATCACTCTTGGTATATTACCCTGAGCAAGGTGTAATAACTCCTGTTCGTTTGCCCTGCGCTCCGGCGCCGCACTTCGTGGCCAGGGTCTACACGCAGCTACTCAGAGGGAACCCTCCTGTTCCCAACCCTCAACCACACCCAAGTATTCAAGGCGGTTCTTCAGTTCCTTGGGGACACTGTACTGGACAACCAGCTGTAGAAATCAGCCGCCGCGTCCTTGGTCATGGACGCCAGCTTCCTCTCCTTCTCTTCTCTGCAATTCCTATCTTTATTGGCCTCTCCCAATTCTACAAACGCTGAGTCCTGCCCCTAACTAGGGTTGCCAAAAATTGCGATTTTTCCTCCCCTCAACCTCACCTCCTGACCTCAGCTGCTGTGTGGAAGAAAGGGGTATGATTCTGCGATCACACACTAGGTAACACTTTATTTTTAAGTATGACCCATTCGGCAAGACAGTAGAATTAGTAGCTACCATTGGGAATACCCGGAGGGGTTCACAGAAGCAGCCTTGCTCAAAAAAAGAAAATCTGCGCACACAAAGACGCGTACAAAGAATTACAGGCTTTTCATCATCACTGAAGAGCATTAGCGTGCTTCACTTTTTTATCGCATATTACAGCACTGTATTCAATTTCCAGGTTGGCAATACCGAGCCTTTGACATACGGGTCAGAGGCTACGGAGGAAACGTAACGGCGCAGGAGTGCTTGCAGTGGTTCCTTAAGGTGTACCCAGAAGAAACATTTACTCGAGTTTTGTATAACAAGAGTTGCAATGGTATAGGCAGGCTTCATATGATTATGTCGAGACCCCAATAAACAGAATTATAACAACTGAACTGAACCACCGTGTTGAATGATATGCCTGTGAGTAAGTCAACAAGTGTGCTAAGTATGATGGCTGCACGTTCTATCTTCCATATTGCCCTTACTTCTTCCTCACCTGCTCTAGAACATTCATGTTTGGAACGAAGTAGTGCAATCAGAGAGTAATTAGGCTCATGCAAGTGGCGCTATTGCGCAGACAAATACCATTAGGATAACACAAGTATGGCTCCCCGGTTTTCGCATTCCTCGTCCGTTGGGCTGTTTATAAATAAGCAGAGTGCGGTGGCATGGTCAACGACACCGTCAGTTGTGGTCACCAGACCTTTTTCGCCCATATATTAAATCGAAAAAATTTCTGTTTATTACTGTACTCCACCGAGCAGTGTAGATGTCGTGAAAAAAATATTTTTACATGTTAGAAAAGCTCTCAAAGCAAAGTGTAAAGCATTTCGAGCAGATGCATTTTTGAATCTTATGTACAATGGTCAAAGCATACCCCCCAGCGGAGGCTCCCCATTGAAATGCGAGTTTGTTAACACTTCAAAGGTGTCGAATGGACTATTATTATTGAATAATAGAGGTGTCGCTGGAGCCAACGTTTCGGCAAATGGTTTAGTCTTCTTCAAGGCAACAACCCCACGTTCAAGCGTATTCACCTTTTTAATTAAGCCTCCATCTTCTCCAGAATCTGCCTGAACGGCCTGGTTACTTTATACAGTAACCAGGCCGTGATACTTATTCAAAAACAATTATCACCCGTCTACCAGGTCCCTTCTACATGTGGAAAAGCTTACGCATGCCAGATTAGCCGTTCCTTCAACATTCGGCTGCGCGAGCACCTTAGTTCCTTCAAACCTGCTCCTTCGTCTAATTTACCCTTGCATTGCCGGCTGTGTATACCTGTAAGCGCCTGCTAATGTTAACGCCACGTCTACCTCGCCACAAGAAGCAGTTATCTCCAGAGATGGCTTAAGCTTCTGTTAGGCTCTGCGCGCGTGCGCTTACATTCTTTAACGCGCTTACCTAAATGTTAGTTTTTGCAAGATTAACACGGGCTTGATCTGTTTAAATAATAATACCTGTTGGGGCATTCCATCCCAGAACCACGATATGGTTATGAAAGACGCCGTTGTGGAGCGATCCTGATATTTAGACCAACTGGGGTTCTCTAACGGCCGCCTAAATGTAAGCACATGGGCCTCTACGATATTGCCTCCATCGAAATGTCGCCGCCATGTCAACGATTCAATTCCGCGATGACCTGTACGAAACCTTGTTCTATGGTGTCATTGTTTTACACATATTGTAGCGTGTTTCTTATTTTTAGTTTTATATCGGTAGACGCCTTTGCTGTCGTGATATCAATGCAATTAGAAGAGTATATGATGCATATTCATGTATTCCTGAATAAGCGTTTTTGAAGTTAGTGCTTGTCATGTCTGCATCTTCTTGATTTGACCGTGTCTATTGCGGGCTCGACATTATGTGAGAAATAGAGGCCTCGAGCAGAACCGTGTATTCTGGTTGCGTCATGTGTGTTACAGTTGCGTTGTCCAGCGAACACTTTCACATTTCGCGACCATGCATCGCCGGCTATTTCGAGAAGAACCTTCACCAATGCCGTACCAGCCGAATCACCGACACTTTTCTTCGGAAAGGTCAACGCGTTCGTCTCCCTGCCATCTATATTCAGTCGATGTAACACGCGACATTTGTCAGCAGGCTACTGATCGCAGTTTAACTCTACCACCTGCACCTGGGGACTCCGCGGTCGCCATCGCTGCGGCGTCGCCTGCCTCACCATCGCCGGAAAAACTAGGCAGTGCGGCCAGTGGAGTTAAGGTCACTGGATATAATTCGCTGCCAACCAACACACATGTGCCAATTTTCATTCTGAATAACTAAATAATCTGCTTGATGACATGCATATACTATGGTTCTTGTGGGTACTGGTGCAACAATGTTGCGATGAGTTTTAGTTGCTTTTTTATCTCTGTTTACAAGAACAAAAAGTTAAGCCTTTTGAAACAATATTTCGACTCTTTGTAGTGTTAGTGATGAAACGTCGTGCTGTGTCAACGTTTTTACTCCAAACGTTTCTCACTCCAAGCAAGAACCCTACTTCGGCACCCAGTCATGCTACGTTTCTAAATTTGAGGTCATCATTCTTAAGATAGCCACATTTGAAAAATATTTCAAAACCAGGTCGTATTTTACCTTATGTACCTACTTTACTTGATGTACACTAAATTTCGATAGAAAATAGCTAGAGAAGTTTCTCAGAACGCGTAGTACTGGCAAAGTTGCTTTTAATTATTATTACACACAATGGTAGATTTGATCTTGTAGTTGTAAGAACCATGATAATAACTGCCGAGGAAACTTCATCGCCATTGGAAGGAAGAGGCTTTCAGTGAAATGGGAAACTGCAGCAGCCGTTCACCTTCAGTGTTATTTATAATAGTTCACACAGATAATGACAAATAGACAGTGATAAATGGCACGGGCTACGTTCGCTGTGGCGACTGTGACGTTTCGCTGACTCAAGAGGGATCACAGAAATATCGCTCAACCTCGTGCTTTCTCTAAAATTATGAAATTTTCGAAGGATCAAGAAGCGGCCGTGTTCGCATAGGTTCATGGCTCGAAGCGCGCGACTTGACGCACTTTAAAGAAGAAAAAAAAAAGGCGGGGCAACACACAGTGCTCACTGTTAGGTGAACATTATTCTAGGAATAAACACTGATTCTAAAGAATTGACCCACAGGGGTACACGAGGGATCCCAGTATTTAAAAAATATATATGAAAAATGCGCAGCTTTTTTCGCTGCTACACGCGCACACACAAAAAAACGACAATGATGTAGATAAAGAAGAAACAGCGGTAAAACGGACCGACAAACTACATTAGTAAAACGAAGGTGGCAATGTAAAGAACCATATGCCCAGGCATAGGCGAGCGCGGAGGTTTCCAAGGGGGGGGGGGGGCACTGTTCAGCACGCCCCCCGCCCCCGTTGTTTGAGTCCGATAGGAATGAAGCTTCTCAACGGATGCAAAAATGAAAATAAAGCGATGACATGCTCCTCGCAACTGCCTGCCTTTGTTCCTTGGTTTTACGGGGGAAAAGGCGAGAAGTAAAGGATTCTTCAACTGTAACATATGGGGTCATTGGCCGTCCTTATCGTCAAAAAACTGCTTGGAAATAATTCTGCACATAAGCAATGACGGGACGACTCCGACTGTGTCCTTGTGCAGGGCAAACTTGGCGCCTCCTTGGATGATTAGGGCCCCCCTTCCCCTCCCTGCAACTGTTGACTCATAAAAGGTCCACCTTCTTGCAACAATCGCGGCCTCTCGCTTACTAGCTTCAGATAAGAAGATGACTGTCTAATGCGAGTAGAAAGATAAAGCTTTCAGATTGGTGCGCTGTACATTAATAAACCACTTAAAGGACGGCGGAAATGGCAATGAACAGCCGTGCACTGAGACTAGGGTGTACGCAACAGAATAACAGGCGGCCAAAATCGCGGCGGAGTCCATCACTGCGGCGGCCCTCATTATCATTCTGTGGCTTGTACGCGTGAAACCAGATATTTGAATTTTTGAGCTACCTAAAGAACAAGGACTTCGCGTTCCAAGTGCCAGCGGGTCTTCAACTCCAATTCTTAAATAGCAAGACCGCTTTAAGTCGCCTGCATGTCCTTTGGCAATGTCAGTCTGAAGAGAAAATATTAGGGGTGTGCGAATATTCGAAAGTTTCGAATATTCGTCGAATATTACATTCGAAATATTCGTATTCGATTCGAAAATCGTGTATTCGAAAGTTTCGAATATTCAAAAAATTCGAATATGCGATTCGATTATCATGCATAAAATAACTGGTCTTCCACATTTCTGCTGCGTTCGTATAGCTAAAAACGTTGCCGAGAGGAGCGATAAACATCGTAAGTGCACGGAGGCACGATATCTGCCTGCGACGAGCGCCCCAATACGTATGATTTATTGCTAGTGCATCTCCGACGTGCAGCGCTGTTGGCGGTCATGTAACGGTACATTTTCAATATTATGCGGCCGTAACGTGCCGCACTACCACTCGTTCACTATGCGGGATCACTTCTGAAGAAAGACAATGACCCACGTGACTCGTGGCGGACTGTAGGCACCATCAGATACCCAGTCTGGCAAAGCTTTGCCTCATGTAACTCCCTATACCAGCCACTTCTGTTCCAAGCGAGCGTGCCTTTTCAGTGGCGGGGGGGGGGGGGGGGGGGGGGGGGGGGAGTTGTCTCTGTTATAAGGGAGCGCCTGCTGCCTGATCATGTGGAGCAACTCACATTTCTTCATGATAACATCTAGTCATTACTTTCATTGTGCCGTGATATTTGCTTGTGTTGTGATCTGCATTATGCTAGCCTGGACATTGTGTTCTGAAGACAGCAGTGTATGTTGTGTTGCCAGTCAGGCTGTTAATGCATTTTTTTTTTCAGATAGCTACATGTTAAATAAAATATTGTTACTGCGGAGGCATTTTTCCTTTGATATTCGATATTCGATTCGATATTCGAAGGTGGATATTCGTATTCGATTCGTATTCGAAAAATTTGATATTCGCACACCCCTAGAAAATATATCCTTCAGACGTCAGGTCTGTCATTCAAGGCTGATTAGAAATGCCATAGCTACATATAACAGTAGAGCCGCACTAAATTACAGCTGTCTAGACCTAATGCTGGGGAGCGCTACTGATCAGGTGAGCAGGTCCAATGAACGAGGGTAGCTGCACCTTGTTATTTCTTGACCTGCGACCAATAGATTAGAAAAATTCAAGTGACGCACTGTACATGGAAGAGCCTGACGGCCTTCAGGGCAGCAAGTTGCCGGGATTCCTTTCGCGCATTCCTTGTGGTGTCGGTAAAAAAAAATGTCATCTAAGCTTCAGAACAATGCTGCATCTTAAATTTCACGAACCTCGCAAACAGTGACGTAAATCCAGTTAAATCACAAGGGAGGACGCACATCTTGCCATGGCGGCCGCTTTGTTTTTTTTATTTATATAAAAATTAAAATCATGCTTTCAAATAAAATTGAGAAAAAACGAGCATGGGTTCCCAGCTCATGTAATTGCATTGTTCTATTGAGTCTTCTCCGAAAGCGGTCAAGCGGCAGTTGCGATTTCAATAGCCTCACACTGGTGAAAGATATTGAAAACAGGTCTACACACACTACAAAATAAACAGGCATTAACAAAAAGCTGACTGCAGTATACTTAACTCTCAATCAATTCAGATATATGGCGTTTGAAAGACACATCTCAAGGGGGGACAGTGCAAGGGGTGTCCCCCCAGCCTGAACATAAGGGGTGTCAGGAGCCCCCTGACCTCCCTGTGATTTACGCCAGTGCTCACAAAATGCTTCAGCTTAACAAATGCTTGCACTGATCAGAAGCGCGCACTTGAGGAAAAAATTAAGCCGGTTTCGCACTAGTGATGCCAAGACTGAAGGAAGTGCGGAGCTGGACGGCCTTCTTTGTTTTCTCTTCATTTTTTTTCTTTTTCTGTCTTCTTGTCTCTGTTTCTATTTCTTTATTTGCGTGTATATATATATATATATATATATATATATATATATATATATATATATATATATATATAAATATATATATATATTTCGTTCCTCTCTTTCTTTCTCTCTCCTTCTATTTCTCACTTTCTATCCTATGCTTTACTCTCTCCCCTCCTTCTTGTCCTCGTCCTCACCCCCACACTCCCCTCCTGACCCTCTCCTCCCTTTCCCACTACCTTGCTGTACAATATTACACAAGTGCTTGTTATGATCCCCTAGCGTGCCTGGTTAGCTGAGTGCACGATCACGAAGCTCGCCTTCTAAACATGGGTAAGAGGGTTCGGATCCTACTTTGTGAAAACATTCTTTTTTTCGCCAAGAATTTCTGTATTTTTTTCTCTTTCTTTGTATCTTTTCTCTCTCTCTCTCCGTGTGCTCTTTCCCTCATCCATCAGAGTTATTGATCCCACGCCTGACATATCGGCGGACATATTCAGGGAGCGAAGCATCAGAGGATGAAGGGGAAGAATAGGGCCAAGGCAGCGTGTGTCGGTTCATTTTCTGTCAACACGAAAGGCATAACTCTTTCCCACCTTGTGCCTGGCACTCTTTGGCCAAAAGTGGCCCTTGTGCCAAAAAACACAACCTATTATTCATCATCATCATCATCAAGGTTCCTTACATTTCTTAATTTCCATACATATTTAGACTTTACTCGGCTTCTGCAGTATAAATGGGCAAGCCGACTGGTTTGTAAAATAAAACTTATTACAGTCAGCGAGGTAATAGTTCGATAAACAGCGAACAGAGCGACAGTAGTGACCATGTCAGAAATTCATTGCCTCAATGACAGACGGCTGAATTAATTTCGATGTCTTGTAGGCCACACACATTGATCTCCAGGAAGAAAATATTGGTAAAAAATATTTAAGGTCAACGCGCACGTCACGCCACTGCTCTTTCAAGCACAGGATGATTTCAAACAAACAAACCTAATTTGTAGTACTTTGAGATTTTAGTGCACTTAACATATACTATATAAAGTTCCAGAAACGCTAAGCGCGGACCTCGTGAGATACATTACACAGACATGATACTTCTATGTGCCCTGCTCGTGGCTAATCATGTCTGTAACGCAGCATCCGAAAATACCAGAAAAGGAAACGATTCCACGGGTGGATTTAACATAAAAGAGGTAAAGAGCAACGTTATTTTCTTTGTAGGGATAGGAAGCAAACACGCACATCTGTGAGCATTGAACTGGCACAGACGACATTATTAATATCATTGTCAGCGCTGTCCTCGTAATATTAATTTTCTTTTCTTCATCACTAAGGTGTCTCAACAATAATACAGCACTGATCTTTTTTGTTGTGGGCTGAGAACGAGAAATTAACCAGCGGGAATATCTTGACCTCTTGATTAATATCATTTTAAATGTACAAATTTACTTATGGCGCGACAGTAAACCGCTATACTCAACATACATTTGTGCAAACTCCCCAATTAGATAATAATTAAGATGCCATAGATATTTTTCAAGTTATCAAGGACTACATACATGCTTTTCAGCTTCAACTTCCATGTGCGACGGATCGTCGTGTTTGTGTTTCTTTCGTCCCTGCATCGCGTCCGCCTTTCTAGCTGCAGTTACGCCTGCTCACCCTAAATTTCCCGAACATAATTAATATGACAGTTTCAGCATAAGTGAATGCGCCAACGTGTGTGTCTTTCTTTTTTTATATAGCATTATCGCTTATTCATATCACGAAAATGTTGAATTGTAGGCCTGGTAATGCGCATGTTACGTGATTAGTGGATCTATTGCTATGACGGAGCGAAACAAGAAAAATTGGAAAAAAAACATGGTTGATCCCTCCATCATAGGAATCGGAATAACACGAAAGTAAAGCGTGCCCTTACAGAAGTAACTGAATGTTTACTGTACATTGATATAAGAGAGTTTGCAGAATGCATACAGATGTCTGGCAACCATAGCACCGTTTAACGTGTATGCACCCACTTTGATGATTGGTGGTAAATCTCCATCAAGACGACTAACATCCGTGTTAAATGATTAAGCAAACGCTTGTGGTAGCTGTAGTAGTTAACGGTGAAAGCGTAATCAGAGAACGAGGTGTGATAGCCAGAAGAGCGTCGCATATTGGACGCAGAACTTGGTCGCCATCCCGCGGCATGTTAATATGTGATTGACCACCACGGCCGGACAAGTGGGAAACGCAGAGCGCGTCGTGCCGCTCCGGTAGCCCGGCCGCTATTTTTC
Source organism: Rhipicephalus sanguineus (assembly GCF_013339695.2). NCBI lineage: Eukaryota > Metazoa > Arthropoda > Arachnida > Ixodida > Ixodidae > Rhipicephalus > Rhipicephalus sanguineus. The sequence continues at coordinate 84,883,670 of NC_051186.1, forward strand.
TCGGGGTGAGCGCGTGAGCGGGGAACGCGGTGTTACAGCCAGGTGAGGCGCGCGTCGCAGAGCTATTTTTGGTTCGGATTAGCGTGATGCTATGAGCGAGGCCAAACCTTTTACGACGCTTGGCTAATGTCGCCACCTCGCGGTGTGTTAAGGAATTGACAAAATTGAACTTCTATTGGAAACGCGCCGAATGGGACGGACGTGTAACGCGTTGCAGGTGCTCATCGCTGAGGCCATAATAATGATGAATTACTTTACCTTACCGCTCCCAGAGGGCAACACGAAGCCGCCGACCGGGAGAGTGGTAGATATAAAAGGCGCGTTTGTAAAGCCTCTGGAGTCTGCGACCGTGGCGCAGCGGATAGCGTGCCCGGCATCTGTTGTTGCGGATCGAGCGGCCGTGGGTTCGATGCCCGTTGACGGAAGCTTTTTTCTTTGCCTTCTGATCGTGTAAATTTTTTTGACGTCAGTTCTGTGACGGAAATACGTCACTGAAGTCTTGGTGGACCCCGGCATAAAACACTTTCGTGTTAAAACTGAGTGCGCCTCATGTTTTCGGCATATGCTTGCAATGCGTAGTTCGCGACCGGCCCACGGGAAAGTGTAGCGCATGACCCAGTCATATTACGCAGCTCCCAGATTAGCGCCGTGCTCACACGTTATCGACCATCACGTGCTTTACCATAATTACAATATCATGCCGCAGCATCACAGCAAGCGCATCCGCTGATTGAAAAACCACCGCGTCCCTTTAGCTAACGCTAAGGAAGTCATAAGCGAAAGCCTATGCTCAGCGAGGCACGCGCAATTCACTTTACCTCTTATTTGACTTGTTCCCGAACTTAGGCTCGAGGTATGGAAGCGTCTTGTGTTCAATGAAAAGCGCAGGGGCGGGCAACGGACGAAAAAGGGAACAAAGACGAGCTCTGCTCGTGCTTTCTTTCTCCGTTGTCCGCTCCGGCGCTGTTGAACATGGATAACCAACTAGCTCCTTCTTAAACATTGCTTCACTTGAGGCATTGCGTCTTCACGTATGATATCGCCTCTCAGAGATTTGGGTGAGCACAAAATGCAGGAAAGCTTTGACAATCAGGCACGCCACGTTTCGACAGAGGATAACCCGAACTCATTTCTGGCCGCTGTCGCAGAGGCCTTGATTCAGAAAAGAAATGCCACTAAGAATGCTTCATGTGAACGTGAAACATTGAAGCTTGTTGTGAAGCCTTACGTTTGTAAGGTCACCTATCAACTCGAGAGTTGCAAGCAGGCATGGCGGCCCGTCGGCGTTCTCTGCTCCAACAAGCTGACTAAGCTGCTTTCGCGCATATGCATTGACAGCAGGTGCGGTTGGCAAATCTGGGCGTAATCTGCTATATGCCATGCAGCAGCTCTGTGGTTGATGTCACATACATCTCTCTTGAGGTAAGAGTTACATCGGGAAAACTGGGCGCTGTATAAATGTGCGACTTGGGGAGCATGCGCAAAAAGCAACTAATGATGCTGACAATGGAGCAAATCTCCTTGCCCATCTCTTTGTCCATGTCGCCGCATTTTCGCCCCCGCGATTTGGTGAGACGTTGAAACGAACGCGGCTTGCTGGTCTTGAAACCGTACTACATAAAGAAGCAAAGCAGATGATTGTATCAGCGATACTTTCTTTACCTTGTACTCGCCTTGTTAACTATATATATATGTTGCTGGTGTTACATAGGCATTACTCGGTCTCGTTATGCGTGCGCATGCGCGGTTATGTATTTCTGAGATTTATATGCGTTGTTGCAAAAATAAAGTAGTTGTTGGCGCCAGTTCTTGTCTCTACTCATTGCGGTACGCTCTGGTTTGCGCTGTAGTTTCAACTTAAAATTTATGCACCGACAAGCTATATCCGAGGTTCTCCTGAAATCCATGTCAAGATAGAACGCGCGTAACCACGCCCGTCTGTTCAAAGTACGCAGTTCCTGCCGCAGGCACGCAGCCCCTTCAATCTACTCCGATACCTCCTATGGACCGCTTTCGCGCCAAGGGAAACGGCCGACGCGTTTTCTCTCCGGTTGAACCATTATCGTTAAACGCCCTCGCACTACTACGGTACAGCATGTCACATGACTGTGAAGAGGGCAGCAACCAAACCGGTAAAAGTTCTACTCTTTATTGGGTGAACTTGTGCCAAAAAACGGAGCCGCGTATCATAGAATCATAGCGGCGAACACTCTCCTCAGTTGCCAAATGTCTAATCCTTCGGTGAATGTGTTAAAAGACTGGGCGTGCACACGCGGACACAAGAGCGAAGCCCAGACAACACTAATGCCGGCGTTTGTGTTGTCTGAATTTTCCTCTTGTTTGCATGCCCGGTCTTCTAACCAACTATCTCAGCTCTCTGTTATTCTATCATTCGGTGAAGCCTGTCGGCATTTATACACGCGCCGCCGTACTACATGACAACGTTATCCTCGGTGCTTGCGTAAGTTGCAGAATGTATACTGAATAATTCGCGTCGTGCACTATTCGGAAACACTCGAGGATGTTCGGCTACCTTAAAGCGCGGCGTACACAGAGCCGCAGTGCCGCAGTTTGCATGAAACACGTGCCACTGGTTTAGCTGGTGAAACCCGACAGAAATGACAAAGTTCTAGCCAGTTACAAGCCGTAATAGCCGTCGTACAGCGAAGCTGCTGCACCTTTCAGTCCACTGTCTCAATCGCCCGCCTACCGTAATCTTCTTTACGTGACTCCCTTTCCCTCTCCTCTTCTCCTCAAACGCCCTACTCTCCTCCCTGGTCACGTGACCTGCATGATGGCTACTGCTGCTGCTGCTACTACTACTACTACTACTACTACTACTACTACTACTACTACTACTACTACAACTACTACTACTACTACTACTACTACTACTACTACTACTACTACTACTACTACTACTACTACTACTACTGTTATTACTACTACGACCATAGAGTTTCCTACAATACTTACTAGAGGGAACTCTGGCGATAGTGTCTATGGGAGCTGCAAAGCATGGCGCTTCAGCCAGCATGGGAATGATGGGTAGTACACGGATTTGTCTAAACTTCGTTCTTTCGGCTCCGTTTGGCTCCGCGTCACCAGCAGCCGCTTTGTTGCAAAACAATGTTCAGCAAAAGGCAGCAGTTCCACTTCACCACTTTAACTTTTTTAGGCTTACCAATTCAAATCTGGTCACGAAGTTCACAACGATCCATTCCTTTATCCGAAAGAAAACAAAACACAACAATAAACAAAGCCACAAGTACGTTCTAAGCCAGCAAGCACGAAGACTAGGCAAATCCGCGTACTACCCATCATTCGCATGGTGGCTGACTGATCGCAGCGCCACAGTCCCCTCCAGTAAATTTTAGGAAACTTTATGACTACGACGACGGCGGCAGCGGTGGCGGCACAGGGTAGACTGGAACGGCTTCGCTGTAAAATAAAGGTAAAGTGCGCATGCCTGTATAAACTGTGCAGCAAACCCTACTAGATCCGCATTTACTAGACGGCCAATTCAATCCCCAGAAATTCAGTTTTCATGTCATTAAATCTCGTCAATTCTCTTGCAGTTTCTTGACACAACGCTGCATATATGGGCCGTTGTAACTACAGCTAATGACAGTATGGAATGCAAAGTAGACAAGAAAGAATATATAAACACTACGGATGTTTATTTCAGCAGAAAATACCGGACACGTACTGCGTAAGATAACTCATATGTTATCAATATAAGCTGTACGATCATCAATATAAAACCACTTGATTTACTTTGCATGAAATCTTTATTAAAATGCAGAACGTTCTTTACGACACTACATGGAAAATTTGAACTACCTAGTGCAATGAATGTCGGGCCCAAAGGTGAGTTGTAACACGTTCTTTTTTGTGCGTTTTTGAACTGTTCATCAGGGAAGTTTCTGCTTACAGTAAAGTAGAAAAATTCATGTGAAGTGACCAGTGTTGACATATTGCCATAAAGCGGATTGTATGCTTTGTTGAATGAGGACGTCTGTCATTATTACCCCGCTTTCGATAAGATTATAACTGGTTTAAAATGTAATAAATTGATAATAACGAAATGAAACGCTTCAATCGTTCAACCTCATCACAAGTGGGAACGCATGCGTCACCTCGCCGGTTTTCTCCTGAGGGACTAATCAAATAAACTATTTTTAGGGGCGAAGCTCCTTAAGCCGTGCGTCGTGCGTCCCCGATGTATGTAGTAGCCACCTCTCGTTTAGTTTTTAGTGTCCGCTAGATGGCGGTACTTGTGTATGATGAAAACACGGCTCAAGGCCGGCTAGATAACTGAGGACGACGAAGTGGGAAGCTAGAGCAGCTACCACGATTTCACTGAGGAAGACGACGCTCGGGTCTTCGGTTCTTCGGACGTGTTCAAGGCCGGCTAGATAACTGAGGACGACGAAGTGGGAAGCTCGAGCAGCAACCACGATTTCTCTGAGGATACGACGCTCAGGTCTTTGCTTCTTCGGACTTCAACGCCTGATGCTCACCACCCCTTCACGAAGCGGTTCTGCCAGTCCGATCCCGCAACCCGTTCCTGCAGTGGATACTCCTGTCCACCGCTACAGTCGCCGACTGCAAGGCCTTACTCCCGAGGCCATCCCTCTGGAACTTCTCCAGCCAAGCCCTACATCAGGAGAAATGGCCAACGCCGGCGCTTCACAGGTGACTGTTGAGCAGCCGATGCGAGCAGCCGATGCGGAATACTATGCAAGTTGCGCTTTTTTCTTCCTGAAAGTGTTAAACTTCTACTGTACAAATCCCTGTTCCTGTCGTACGTACAATATTGTCATCTCGTCTGGGGCACTACGACACTTACTAACATCATTAGCCTGCATAGAATGCAGAAAAAAGTCGTGCGTTGCATTTTAGATGTGCCTTACTTAACGCCAACTAGTCCTCTGTTCGAAAAACTAAATTTGGTACCACTGCCTAACATTTACGAAAACCTATTAATAAGAAGTTATAAGAATGCTATTAAAAAGAACAATGACACTCTAAAACGTATTTCTAATTTAACGCGTAAGCATAAAATGGCCAATACAAGGAGCTCTGAAATATGGGAACTACCGAGGTCTAACGAACTATACCTATCAGATGCTACGTTATAGACTACCCTATCACTTAAATACAAAAAATGTAATATATCTCTTCATAATGTCAAAAAAAAAAACATGTATGCAACTGCAATGCCTATGTTTATGTACTATGTTTATTTACTGCAATGCCAATGTTTATGTATTAGTGCTTATAATGCTGGGTACTTCTTGTGTTATTCTTGCATTCCTGTTATATGTTTCGGTGTATTCATAGTGTAATTCTTGTGTATTTTTTGTGCATTTCTTGTGTTTCATGTAATTCTTGTATTCTTGTAATATCATGCGATATATTTATAGTTTAATTCCGGTGTATTTCTTGTTTCTCCCGTTTTGTGACTGCCTGAAAAATTGGCAATGGACCCTGTCAAGCCTTGCTGGCTTTTAGTTCATTGTCCACGACATCGCTTGTATGTTGAAATAAATTTGATTTGATTTGATTTGAGATGCGAGATGTTATAAAACTATACTTGTAGTATGATGAAATATGATGAAAAGATGTGATGTTATGAAAACATTTCACCGATCACAAAGCGATGATAATGAAGTGACCACGGAATCCGACACGGAATCCGACAATAAAAGTTTGATGTTTAACATTTCTTACGTGTTTACTTGAGTGGGGCGAATTACTCGTATTTACGGTTTACCGACGATGCCCTCCGGAGCCTCGCCCCACTCCTCATCATTCACTCCGTGGATATGCTGTAATTTTTTTAACCTTGATATTTTGGCATCTCTCACGGCGTCACGCCGTAGCATGAGGATCTCTTGTAAACAGTGTACTGTACGTGGTATAAAGGCGGCGTTCTGGCCTGTGGTCTTTTTTTTTTGGCTCCGCGTTCACAGTGTTTATCATACAGGTGTATTGCAAGTTATAGTTATAGTAGAACTACAAGCTTATCTGCGGTACAAAAGAGGGTAGCTTACTTGGTTGAAGTGCAAGATGCTCAGTACAATGATAACAAGACATTCGCGAGCTTGCAGAGGGCATATCAACCTATAACCAATTGAAGCAGACAGTATCTATCCGTAATTGCCTGGTCAAGTTTCTATTCAACGAACCCCAAGGTACAAGAAAGCACCAGTGCACCCGAATCTCCATTTATTATCATGCACAAACATCTCATTAGTGAGAATTGGCCAAGATGGACCAATACGACTACAGACGACTGCCGTTGCCTGAATTAGTTTTTATGGCTCTAAATACGCACCATGTTAAAGATTTTTACCATTCAAGTGTATGTGATGTCGTAAGGCTTAGCGCAAAGTAGTAATTAAAGTTAACTAGGATATGTCTCCATCTAAAATTATCGTGTTCTTAAGACGCGACGTATCAAAGCCCGTTAGAGCGCTTCTTAAAGGGTGACTGGGTGTCAGTTGGCTCCAAAAACATAAGAAAAAAAATCATATTTTCGACTGAAGAAGTGTTGAGAGTGGCGCAAAAGGGCTATGACTTTAGCAAGGCACTCCTTTAATATTGTTGGTGGATTTCGAGCATCGGTTAAGAAGAAAGAGAAAAAAAATCACAGCATATCCACGGAGTGAATGATGATGAGTGGGCGAAGCTGCGGAGGTTCATCGGTAAACCGTGAATCTTCCGTGAATTCTGCCCAGTACATCATCACCGACGTGAGATCGGGCGCGTTTATACTAAAGGTTCGATGAGTTATGACGACTTGCAGCTCACTTTAATTTTACATGTACGCTGTGAATTTTCATTGTTTAGAAAACCATTGCTTTAGAAAACATCTGGCGTCTTTCGTTAAGCAGCTGGCGTCTTTTCGTTTTGCTTTAGAAACATCTGGCGTTCTTTCGTTTTGCTTTTAGAAAACATCTGGCGTCTTTCGTTGGTTTATTTCATCAATCAACGGCGTTTTGAACAAAATTTTTATTGTTTAATCACGCACAGGAGAAATCTCACCAGGCACTACCTTGGAGGTAAACAATGGCTGCTAATGGGAATGAGAGACAGAAGAAGTCGGCTTTTAGCTAACACTTACACTTCTACTTCTACTAACGTTTCCTACTGGAACATGCCAATGGCTGCTAATGGGGAATGAGAGACAGAAGAAGACGGCTTGTAGTTAACGCGCACGCTGCGAGTTTTTTATTATTCAACAACGCACAGGAAAAATCTCCCACCGGCACCACCTTGGAGGTCAAGATCTGGTACTAGCGTTACGACTGGTTACGCACTACGACTACGACAACTACGAAGGACGAACGGGTGCCGCCTTAAGGAGCTTCGCCCCTAAAAACATGATTGATCCCTCCATCATAGGAATCGGAATAACACGAAAGTAAAGCGTGCCCTTACAGAAGTAACTGAATGTTTACTATACATTGATATAAGAGAGTTTGCAGAATGCATACAGATGTCTGGCAACCATAGCACCGTTTAACGTGTATGCACCCACTTTGATGATTGGTGGTAAATCTCCATCAAGACGACTAACATCCGTGTTAAATGATTAAGCAAACGCTTGGGGTAGCTGTAGTAGTTAACGGTGAAAGCGTAATCAGAGAACGAGGTGTGATAGCCAGAAGAGCGTCGCATATTGGACGCAGAACTTGGTCGCCATCCCGCGGCATGTTAATATGTGATTGACCACCACGGCCGGACAAGAGGGAAACGCAGAGCGCGTCGTGCCGCTCCGGTAGCCCGGCCGCTATTTTTCTCGAAGTGAGCGCGTGAGCGGGGAACGCGGTGTTACAGTCAGGTGAGGCGCGCGTCGCAGAGCTATTTTTGGTTCGGATTAGCGTGATGCTATGAGCGAGGCCAAACCTTTTACGACGCTTGGCTAATGTCGCCACCTCGCGGTGTGTTAAGGAATTGACGAAACTTAACTTCTATTGGAAACGCGCCGAATGGGACGGACGTGTAACGCGTTGCAGGTGCTAATCGCTGAGGCCATATTAATGATGAATTACTTTACCTTACCGCTCCCAGAGGGCAACACCAAGCCGCCGACCGGGAGAGTGGTAGATATAAAAGGCGCGTTTGTAAAGCCTCTGGAGTCTGTGACCGTGGCGCAGCGGATAGCGTGCCCGGCATCTGTTGTTGCGGATCGAGCGGTCGTGGGTTCGATGCCCGTTGACGGAAGCTTTTTTCTTTGCCTTCTGATCATGTAAATTTTTTCGACGTCAGTTCCGTGACGGAAACACGTCACTGAAGTCTTGGTGGACCCCGGCATAAAACACTTTCGTGTTAAAAAACGGACTAGTAGCGCGAAGATTGAGGAAACGGTGGAGCTGGTGGTGTTGCCCTCCTCTTTTACCTCCTCCTCACTCTCTCTTCTCTTTCCCACCCCTTGCTATGCTATACTGTACAAGACAGCTCCACTAGCGTGAAACCTGCGGAAGTGCGAAGCACCGGCGTTTCCCATAGGGACACGTCAGCAGCAATGAGCGGAGAGCGCCATCTCACTGCTACAGGCAGCTTCGCAGACAGCGTCCAGCGCCCATCGCGGACAGCGTCCATCGCAAAAAATCACAGCATATCCACGTGGTGAATGATGATGTGTGGGGCGAAGCGAACTCGCGCTGCAGCACGGCGATGGCATTGGCGCGAGCGTGGTCCTTTTTGATTGAAGATAATGTGAGTAGATTGTTTGAGAACCACAATCTGTTGCACACACCACAACTATGGCCGAAACTGTTATCAAGGAAGTCCCGCTGGTAGCGCGCGTCGGCGCCTTCGGGCAGAGCCCGCCTGATGCGTTTTGCAGCCACTTCACGTGCTCGCACAGCCTCAGGCTCTGCCTGCCGGTACGCGCGCTTTCTCGCCGCTTCACGGTCCTTCACATTTTGAAGATCCGATTCGCGCCGCAGCCGTGCAGCTTCGGCCTCGCGGGCTCGAACGGCGGGGTCTTCGCGCCGCAGCCGTGCAGCTTGTCGAGCAGCTTCGGCCTCGCGGGCTCGAACGGCGGGGTTTTCGCGCCGCAGCGCTATGTGTGTGTGTCCTTCCTAAATGTCCTGTCTTTTTTTGCGCTGGTAAATCTATCTTAACCATGAACCAACTCGCCCAAGCAGCCGTTTCAGCTTGTCGAGCAGCTTCGGCCTCGCGGGCTCGAACGGCGGGGTCTTCTCGCCGCAGCCGTGCAGCTTGTCGAGCAGCTTCGGCTTCGCGGGCTCGAACGGCGGAATCTGCTTCGCAGCGTCGACGTGCAGCTTAGGCCTCGCGGGCTCTCACCTCAGGATTCTGTCTGCGAGTGCGCACTGCCCCCGCCTTCCATGCCCTCCGTTCCGCAGCCTTGTCTACCATCTGGCGACTCCGAGCTAAAGAGAAAGCGTGCCAAGAGGGAGCCTCATGGCGCTTTACTTCTGAAATGTTGTCTTCGGGTGTCGTTGAAAATACGAGACGTAGTAAAGAAGAAAGAACGCCACACAGGCGAACACTCACGAAAGTGTCACTCGTGAACGTCGTCTTCTTCTACTACTGCATACCAGAACGCGCGCAGTAAAGAAGAAAGAATGCCACACAGGCGAACACGCACGAGAGTCTCACTCGTCAGCGTCGTCTTCTTCTTCTAGTGCATACCAGAACGCGCGCTTCTCACGAGCTAGAGGTGGCTACTACAACGCTACAAACAAACGGAGGATGGACAGACCCACGGCATAAGGAGCTTCGCCCCTAAAACAGAGCTTTTCCTGAGCCAACGCGCCGTCTTATTTGTCACTCGAAGAAGTGCACGTGACATTGTCTCTCGCGGGCGAGCGCGCGTTTTCGCGAGCTTTTCCTGAGCGAACGCGCCGTCTTAATTTCAACTTGCTTTACCGCGACGGGCGACGACAGGAGTCACCGTGACGGTCTACGACGACAGGAGATGCCGACAGTCCAAGAGCGTCAGGTGCTTCACACCTAATATGTAAGGCCAGTTCCCGGCAGTAAAAACTGTCGAAACAGCGAATCTCCCGCTGCCCCTTGTAAGAAGTGGCTTTTTGCTCGGGTCTCTTCCCCATCTTCGGAAAGTGCGCGGCGCACACAAACCTTCGAAGACGAGGCCGCCGGTTATGGGTTTAAACCCACAGACCGTCGCCTCGTCTCTACGGCGCTTCTCTTCCTCGCGCCCAGCGCGACCTCGCATTGGTTACCCCCTCTCCGACGCGCCTCTCCTCCAAGCACCTAGTGGGACCCCTCATAGATGACCTCCTCTCCCGCATCTTCTCGCCTCCTCCACGTCGGTGCATTCATTTCGCCTAGCTACGTAACGACAACGGGAAAGGGTGGACTAGGAACAGCTTCGCTGCTAAAAATAAATAAAGATGGGGGTGGAGAGGGACAGGTCTAGTGCCGCACCGTCATGTGAGCCACGTGGACAAAGTCTGGGTGATGACTTCTAGCTAGAGGGAGGTAAGGCCGTCCGGTGCGGCAAACTCGTGCAGAGCCAACAGGGCCGGGCTGGGACTGGCGACTTCTATGGGAAGAACGTGTCCTCCAAGGTGGCATTTGGGAGGTCGAGCTGACAGTGGACAATGAACATGTTTTTTTCCGCGGGAGGACAGAATGGTTGGGCAGAAGCAGATGTTTGCTCCAGGCCGCCAACGTGCAGCGTCCATTGCTGAACTTGCGGGCTGCAAGCCATACGCTGCCGTTCCGTAGACGCAGTAGCAGGATGAGCCTCTATCTCTCGAAGAAGGTCTCCGGGAGTGGCAGTGGAAGGTGGCCGTCCGCCACTCGCTTGTCCGGGCGGATCGCAGTCAGTAGTTGTCGTAGTCGCTGCCGCGTGAAGTCTTAAACAGCCACGTCATGGGTTATTGGTGCGTCACCACGGCACGTGTACCGCATCTGCCTCCTCGTTTCCGGCTGTACCAATGTGAGAGGAGAGCTAGTGGAGGGCCATAACAACACCGTAGCCTGCGTCGCTAAACCGCGCTGAGTTTATCGACCGGCAGGCCCATAGTGATGCCTGCCCAGTCAGGCTGAAATGGCGCCAGTAAGAGTGGTTGCGAATCCGTGAATACACCGCACACAGCTAGGTGTCTGTGGTGATCCTGGTGGTGTTGTAAAAACATAAGTCGTAAAGACATAAATGCAAAGAGCGGAGACCCACAAAAGGAAAAAAAACAGAAAAGAGAAACAAAGTATCGAAAGCACTCACCTAGAACGGTTGCCCAAAAACTTATTAGGCAAGCAATTCATCTCCAAAAACACAGAGACCTATGCCGAGAAATCCAGCAACAGGCCTCTCAATCAACTTCACCGAACAAACTCTTCCTTATATCCAAGGTGCCAATGAAGCCATCGGTCGTATCCTCAGAAAAGAAGGCATCCGAGTAGCGCACTGGACTACAAAAACATTGGAGCATTCACTGCATGTTCCTGAAGAACGGTCACTGAAACAGAGGGCCCGAGGCAAAGCATCCCTTGTGCTGGCTGTGACGCAAGCCTAATTGGCAAAACCAAGAACCTCAACGAACGAGTACGACAGCACAAAAAGCCGTCCAAAGCTTCGCAAGTGACCGCAGCCCTACAGCCGAACGTTCCGAATACGCATACTACCGAATAATCTTACCAGAAACCGCTGTCCTCGCAACTGAAACCCATTGCCGAAAACGACTCGTACTTTAACTCTGGCGTATTCAACCCACCCCAAACAACGCGAACTGTGCCAATTTGAACTGCAACTGCACCAACCTACTCCTTAGGTACGAGCAAGGCATCCGCTCCTCGTTGCGCAGCGCACTAAGCAAATTCAGACATATGCATCTAGCCTCGCACAGCCCGACACCTCAAATACCCCGCCGCTGCCCTGCCCTACTCTCCCAAATTCTCGTCGCTGCTAGCCACCTGACCCCTAGTCGCCAATGAAAAAAAGCCTACGGGGCTCCGAAACATCGGCTCTTAAGAATTGAAGAATTCGTTTCAGATATGCCCCAGTTAGTTGAACCTAGTGAAACCAATAGACAGTGTCGCCAGGGAGAGTGTAGGGGCATTATTTGTTGTGTCCACCTGTCACAAACGAGCGCTTAATAGGGCGCGCGTCACCGATTTAAAACGAGAAGACCCGTAACAGCGCGCACAACGAAATAGAAAACAAACAAGTATCAAAAGACGCCGCGAGCGCCTCCTCACCCACTCAAAACGGCCGCCGGCAACCAGCAATCTCGCATCAAACGCCTGGCAAAGTCTGGAAACATCACGAAAGAAAACATGATGCGACGCCGAGCGACGCCACGGCGAACGGAACCGGCGAGAAGAATCTAGCCCTTTCCCTAGCTTTGACTGTGCTGCACGCCGAAGAAGACACCCGAGGCCTCTGGAACCTGGGAGCGAGGAGATATAAGCGTGCAGCGATGGGGAGTCAGTAGTCAGTAGTCGGTCCGGAGACAGTAAAGAAGTTATTGTTGAAGTGAGAGTGGCTCGGTCGGCCAAAGAAGACGTGTTTTAAGATATTGAGCGGCTAGTTGATCGTCAATCTGGAAGAATCGGGTGATGACGCCGTGCGAGCAGTGAAAATACGTGAGTGTTTCCTGGAAGAGAAACATTTGGGGCCGACGACGGAAGGGAACAACGAGGATCAGCGCTGGAGTCTGCGTGATTGTTTCCTGGAAGAGAAGCATTCAAGTTACGTTCCACAAACTGTGGACTGGGTACGTCTGGTGAATATTGAAGACTTTGAGTTTTCTTGAATTGTTTGTAATGCATGAGATTGCATTTGTAGCGCGATTTGTTTGTTTGTTCCCGTTGTTTGAAACAACATCTAAGTTATGTTGTGTATTGTAATTGATACCATACTTAGATTTAGGTGCACGCTAAAGAACCCCAGGTGGTCGAAATTTCTGGAGCCCTCCACTACGGCGTCCCTCATAATCATATCGTGATTTTGGGACGTTAACTTCAGATATTGTTAAATTCGAAGCATTTCATAGCGAACCTTTGGCACTTTGAGCGTTTCTAACTACGTAGCTATCTATCTATCTAGCCGCCTACGTCTGGGTGCTCTCATAACCGCCCCCTTAACTTGGTGTAGACCAAAATTAGAATGGGACGGTAAGAGGGTTTGATGAATATGACTCTGTCCGGTCATGCAATGGATACCGTGAAAATCCTGCCACGTGCGTCGTCAAACCCTTTCCTCCAGACACATGTGGCACATACCCGTATATGGCAAGGGGGTATGCACCACGGGAGATTGACAGTTTATATCTTCCCAGGAATGGCTAGAACATGCATTGCTAATTTACATGCGAGATCGTACAGAAAAACTGACATTAGCAGCGTTTACCCAACGAATGGAAAGAATAAAGATCAGGATCCCAACAGGAATCGAACCCAAACATTCTGCGTGGCAGTGACGCATTCTACCATAGAGCCACACCCAGTCTTGAGACTGCTTTAGAAGAAGGCCTTATGCAGGCGTAATGTCGGTGCAGCGTCAACTGTGGTTGCAGTGCCGGTTATCTAATTTTATCACAAAGCAATAAACATCACATATGTATTCCTATGATACAGGCGTCATGCCGGGTTAACGTCAATTGTGGTTCCAGTGTTGACTCGGCTTTCATAAAAAGCCTAATAAACATTATATTTTATTCCTATGATTCAGCAAGCTATATACAAGCGTCGCTCGACCGCGAAGAATAAGCTAACGAAAGTTAGGTATGATATTCATATCTCACCATAATGTGCACTTCGTTTCGATAATACTCACGTCTGTGCCCTAAAGTGAGTGCTGACGTTACGTCAGATCATAAGTTACCCAGAAAACGCCAGTGTAGTCGACGTGCCTGATAAGGCCACGATGTGGACCCAGCTACTACGCTTAAAAAAGCACGTCGATCCACATCCTAACGCCAAAGCCAACACATGGAGCATAAACAACTACTCGCTGACTGCATCCCATAACACCGATTCCCACAATGCGTGGGATTGGCCGAATTTTTTTGTAATTGATACCAGCCGAGTGCACATGTTAGTGTGATGCTTGTACTGCCTTAACTGAGAATATATTTTGTTCGTGTTATCAACTCTCGGCTTTGACTCGGTCTTTGGACCACAACCGGCGTTCGCTGGCGCACTAAAAGGACCTACTCTAAATTGTCCGCGCTTTCGTGGTGCGTTTCGGGAGGCCGATACGTCAGCCCTTGGAATCCGCCCGGCCATTGCCTCCCTATTAACAGGGCGGGTGACACCACCAAATAAGCTCAATTTGTGGCGCATATGTGACGCGTTATTCGAAGGTTGTAGGTTCGGTCCGTACCAGCGGCAAGTTTTCCTTTTGTACACTTTATTTATTTACATTTATATCATGATCACAACATTACAGTCAAAGCCTACAAATAATGCCCCTGTAATTTCTTTGGAGTCATGGTCTGTTAATTTCATTAGGTTGTACATAACAACGAAAACGAGCCCTTGATCGATTTCCGTTTCGTCGACCAGCTCAATTCAGTTATATAACCCAACATAAAATGAAACTCTGTCAAAATATTTGCCTCCCAAAATAGTAATCAGTTGTTCTGTATAACTCAGACACTTTATTTTTTGACTGCACACAGGTGGAGCAGCTAATAGCCGAGAAGAATTAATATATCAAGGACAAAGAAGCAGCTGTGGAGTTTTCGGGCTTGGCGACATAAAAAATGGTATGTGAAGCTTTTCCAAGCACACTGCTCACGAAAAACTACTGTCACGTAGTCGTGACGTTGACGAAGGCAGTCGTCGGCGTGTTCCAGGCGAAAATTTTTATTTGGGCAAACTCGTACAAGGAAAATGGAACGTCAAGGTGCAAGCAACTCACGCTGTACACTTATAGCGACGAACAGAGTGTGGGCCGTCGGTAATCTGATCGTTGGTTTAGGCGCGTCGGCATTTACAGATGCGGCATCGAACGTTCGGGTCTTATCGCTCGTGACCGCGCTAGTTCCAGAATAAATGCAACTGTTCGTGTTTATGCGCTCAAGCCTGTCAGAAGACTATACAATAATCTGGAAGGTTCCCAGACATTCGCGCGCGTTTCGCGAAAGGCAGTGGTTGTACTACGTGTAACACATCGGCTAGATAGATATACAAGAAGGAGCGTGCGTGCATTGCCCCCCTCTGCAAAAGCATCGTCCAAATGCTTAAAACAGAACATGAAAGGGAGAAAATATTCATACACAAAGAAAGAACAATAACAAAGAAAGCAAAAAAGAACAGTTTCACCGCAAGGGCGGAGCAATGAATGCGATAGCAACAAATTGTAATGATATACGAAGTAAGGCTGGAAGCTAACTTTTTTTAATCCGATCTCGCGTAACTCTACAAAACTCTGGTGTAAGAGAATGCGGCCGTTCCAGGGAGAAATGCTCTTTCCGCGCAGTCTCTTCGCGTTGAGAACGCAGGACGTAAAATCGTATACGAGAGAATCGAAGTTGAAAAATGCTGCTCGAGCGACACCGCCGCCCGCCCCTATATGCTCGTTCAAGACGGGCGGGGCGTTTCCTCTCAGCTTCAATAGCATGCCTCCCGAGCGGGGGGATGTTATCGCATGCGCCCTCCGAGCGACGGAGATGGGCCGGCTCGTTTGATCTCGGCTTCAGCCGCGCTCGTCTCCACCGCTCTCACGCTTTTACCCGAGGTACAACATACGTTTCGCTGGGGGATGTTATCACTTTGGACTTTATACGGGACATGACGGTGACGGCAACAACCCGTCGAGAATGGCCACACAATTGGTCGCTAACGCGTATAAAACGGCTTAAGACACGTGGCATGGACGACTTCGGGTCGTGTGCAGCGCCGCTGAGAGTTCGTAATGCCGTCCAGGATGGCCTCGTAGTCCAGAGCACCAAGACGTTGAAGCGTCTTGTATTAGAGGAAGTATCGCCGAAGAAGTTTTCGGCTGAGGCCACGTCAGTGTAGCGGTGTTCAGACCCACACACGGTCGCCGGGCTGATATTCCACGAAGCGTCGCCAAAGATTGTAACGGCGGCTGTCGGTCGTCTGCTGGTTCTTGATGTGTAGGCAGGCTAGCTGACGGGCTTTCTTCGGCGCGCTGTAGGTAGAGCGCAACGTCAAGATTTTCCTCGTCACTGACGGCCTGCAGCAAGGCGTCAAGCGTCGTCGAGACGCTCCTTCCGTAAACTAGCTTGAACGGCATGCTGCCGACCGTCAGTGACGAGGACAACCTGGACGGGGCAATGCCACGCGCGCTCCTTTTAGTCAGCAGCTCGCTGGACTGTCCCTGATGATGTCGGTGTCTTCTTCACGAATGGGGCTGGGTGCAAGGCTTGACGGGGGCGCCTGGAACATGAACGAACAGCACCTCCACCAGATGTCGCCTGGTCGTGACGATGACGAAGGCAGTAGTCGGCGGGTTCAACATGAAAATCTTGATTCGGGCGAACCTGTGCTCGGAAAATGAAACGTCACGGTACAAGCAATTCACGCTGTACACTTATAGCGGCGAACAGCGTCGGCCATCGGTAATCTGATCTGTGGTTTAGGCGCGTCGACATTTAAACATGTGTCATGGGACGTTCGAGTCTTACCACTGGTGGCCGCGCTAGTTCCAGAATAAACTCAACTGTTCGTGTTAACGCGCTTAAGCCTAACAGAATACTATTAGAAGATTCTAAAATAACCTGCGAGGTTCCCAGACATTCGTGCGCGGTTCGCGAAAGGCAGTGGTTGTACAGTGGTCAACGCACATGTCTACGACGACGGGGCCTCGCGCTCGGAACAGCACAAGCGACATCTGCAGTTCAAGACTGGCCACACCTGAGCATGCGCGGTGCCAATGATGCGCCTGCCTGGCAGTTTGCGTCCTTGTTTACCGCCACGGCCGCGATAACTGCTTTGGCCGACAGAAGCGCTGTCAAATCTATAGCGCCGAAAAAGAAAATGCAATCGCCCGGATCGGTGCCTTTTACACTGTGAACTTATTCTCGGATCGTTCTGTCATATCATACCAGGAACGGTTCGCTTCGTTTTACATGCGAACCATTTCTTAGGAAACTTCTGCGACTTTGAGCGTGTCTATCTATCTATCTATCTATCTATCTATCTATCTATCTATCTATCTATCTATCTATCTATCTATCTATCTATCTATCTATCTATCTATCTATCTATCTATCTATCTTATCCGCCTAGTCGGCGCTCTTGTAGACGTCTTCTTAGCTTGGTACATAAAATTAGCGTAAGAGGAGACATGAATGTCTGACGAACACGATTCGCAGGTCACGACATGAATAACGTGACTTCCCTGTCGCGTACGCCATGAAATCCTTTCCACCAGCCACCTGCCGCACATATCCGCAGGCCGTGGCCACTGGTGGGCGCGCATGCGCCACAGGTGATTCTCAGTCTATATCAATGCAGACTTGCGAAATCTTAACCCGACAGTGAGCCGTGTCCCAGAAAATGTGGTGCCGGGGTGGCAGTGTGTCGATGGGTTAAATATTCCGATGAAAGTGAAGAATAAAAAAATAAGGCACCTTCGCAATAGGAGTGCCCAGCCTGATTGAACTGCGAAGCTGAGCAGCCTTCTTTGTTCCTCTTTACTTTTCTCTTTCTTTTTCCTCTCTTTATTTCCTTTTCTCTCATCTCTCCATTTTTCGTTGTCTTTTTTTGTATCTGTTCCCTTCTATTTCTTTATTTAATTTTCTATGTATTTCTTTGTCTTTCTCGCTCCTTCTATGAGAGCACGTGCCGATTCATGATGATGATAGTTTATGTTCGCACTGCCCGGCGTAGCGAAAAGCCGGAATTGCAACCAGGCATTTTGCATAGCAGTCAAGTATTTCAACATAAAGCAATGCCAGCGCTTCAAACTGCTTCGGAAAAAGGCCTATGGAAGCGTCATGTCAGGAAAACGCTAATTGTGATTGCAATGTTGGCTACCCGACTACATCTATGCAACAAACATTACATATCTGTAAATCCTCCAGCTGTAGTCAAGCGTAGCGCGAATAAGCCTACGACCGCTACGTATGATACGCACGTCATCGCCCCGCAGCGTCCACTTCGTTGCGATGGAACTTTCATCTATGCTGTAGCTTGAGTGCCGACGTTACTTCGGACCATGAGCTACCCTTTGCGCACCAGTATACTCAGCGTCAGGCCCGTAGCCAGGCATTTTTAGGGGCGAAGCTCCTCTTAGTTTAACCTTGTCACGTCTCCGTTGCCCGGCGTAACCACCTTTGCAAACTGCCCACTCCTTCGTCTTTGCAAACATCCCACTACGACCCATCACCGATCCTTTGCAAACTGCCCACTACTTCGTGTTTGCAAACATCCCACTACGATCCATCACCGATCCATTACTTCACCGACCATAAAGCCGTTATAATGAAGGGGGAACGGAAGCCACCTTTGCAAACTGCCCACTACTTCGTCTTTGCAAACATCCCACTACGACCCATCACCGATCCATCACTTCACCGGCCATAAAGCCGTTATAATGAAGAGGGAACGGAAGCCACATCTAGCTACCACTTACGATTAATAAAATTTCTTGTATAAATATATACAGTGTTTGTCACGCCTTCGATGATGTACTGGGTTATCGCTTTGATTACTGCTGGGCGAAACCACTGAAGATTTCACGGTGTAACCGTGATTGCTTCAGGAGCTTCGCCCAAGTTCTTCATCATTCACCCGTGGATATGCTGTGAATTTTTTTTTCGGGGGAGGGGGGGAGGGGGCACTTGCTGAAGACCTTGACTATTTTAGAAAAACAGCTATTTTCATAAGTTATTTTCGGTATAACACCGCCCTCCATCAGAATTTCGGGGTGGGGGGGGGGGGGCAGGGAACCTAGGGCACCGCCCTGGCTACGGGCCTGCTCAGCGTGCTTGATAAGCATACAATATGCGCACAGCTACTCAATTCACAAGTAGACGTCGAACCATCGCGTAACGCTTCGCTCAATGCGAAATATCCACCATAGTCTGCGACTGGCTGACTGCTTCGCATGAAATTGATTCCCACAATGCGTGGGATCTGCTGGATTCTTTCCTGTAAACGGGGAAATGGTTTTAGGCCACTTTCTATTCTTTAGTCGCCAAGGCCAATTCTACATACAACTATGTAAAGCCAAGGAAAGTATAGGCTAAGTTCTATGTGATCCTAATGAAGGTGTAGTAATTATATACGATGGAGAGAACGTGCCACCGATGGGAGCAGAACGTAAAACACTTCGCATTACGGCTTCAGCACCCATGAAGGCGTGTTGTTGTCTAGCCCACTTTTATAGCGCTAGTACCTAGTGACATTATGTTTTTCAAGAAGCACACCGGAATTCGTTTGCAGCCAAAGGGACGTTGAGCGCTCGTTCGAATGCCTAGAAAACCAATTAAAAAAATAAAACCCCTTGTAAAATGGAGGTAATGGTTCAAGTTAACAGTTCATAAGGATACATATGATATCGTAGCAGAAGGTTTAGTTCAGGTAAGGGTCAATTAACTGCCCGGATACATCATAGAAATTAGTCCAATGAGTTCATCGAAAGAGCAGACGGTTTTCTTGTGAGCAGCTCGGATCGTGGCGACCCCTGGCGGAGCAGGTCTCAACCACGCGCTTCTTTCTACGTGGCCTCTGCGAGCCCGACGGCGTGCTGAGGCAGTTGATTGCAGAGGCCACGAAGAGGGAAGCGCCTGTATAACACCGTGACTTTTTGCAGTACCAGAGATGTCGTGCATAACTCGACCAAACAGACTTCCGATGTCGCTTGATCACGTAGTCGCATTTCTTAATCTGTTTAAGGCGTTGATCGTATTTTAACTTTTCAGGCACGCAATACCATGCGTACGACATAAGAGTCCCAGGCTATGGCGGAGTAGTATCGGCTGAACCATGCCTGACGTGGTTCAACGTGACGTACCCAGAAGAAAAATTTAGAAGGCTTTTGTACAAAAGCAGTTGCAAATCTTTAGCAAGAATCCGTTGGTATGGATAACCAGTGAACCAAAGTAGTGACTTCACAAATTAGAGATTCGGGATAAAAAACAAAAATAAAATACACTGCAGCCACGAGTTGGCATACAACGTGTGAACTGCATTGACTGTGCATTCTGCTTATCATACTGCCTTCATTTCTTATTCATTCATTACTCTTCTGGAACGTTCTCCTGCCGAAGTACAGTAGTGGTGGAGTGAACAGAAAATGACGGCAGAGCAAGACAGCACGATGGCTTAGATGAATTTTGCAGATTTGCATCATCGTGAAATAAATGTCTTGTGACAGGTACCGCAAAATTGCACTTATATTTCTTCTCTTTATCATATTTTCTTGTCATGCAGGGCGCACTCATTTGACCTGAGCTAACTGCGAGATATTATGTACGTGCACATTATAACTTAAATAAAATATTCCATTTGTAAGTGAAGGCTCATTCAGCCTGTTTTCTACCGCGCCTGCCCGTTCGCGGTTTACGTAAAATGAATGTTCACTCACTGGCCCAGTTCGCCATCTTTGCGGCTTTCTTTAAGCCGTAAGGGTCGGGGTGCCCATGCTGTCTCGGGTAAAATTAAGCATGAGCAGCTTGATCGGCATGCTGAGAAACATTCGGTGTTCCTCAATAAGCCAGTGCGTAAAACGTGAGGTATCGTGCTCGTTGCGAAATATCACTTGAAGAAGGCGCTGGGGTGCGTGACACTAGGCTCATGTACTGTAAGGCGCAGAGTGCGGCAACAGATCTCTCATACAGATGGCGTCCAGAGCTCCCAGCACAAGTAGAAGAATCTTATTTTCACATTCATAGCTTAACCCACTCTAGTGTATTTAAATGCAAGCCGACACAATTCAACTTATTTCTTACTATATTCTTGTTTTGCTGGCTTCTCAACATTTGCTTCTGAGCTGTTGTTCGGCACAATGACTCTAGCTCTCCTAAGTTATATATCACGCTCCGTCATTTTCTGATACATGACTGCAGCAGTATAGTCATAGTTCATTATCTCATGGAGTGTTGAAGTGTACGAAGTTTCTTGACCGAAACAGTATTCCGATCAATGCAAAATAGCCAAATGAAGCTTCGTGTACCATGCGAACACGACGGATAAAAGAAAGAGTGTGTGCGGCACACGTTCACTTAACAGATACACTGAAGGGACAACTGTTTGTACAAGACACTATTACAAAGCTCCAAACATTATTTTTGATGGATGTACATAACAGTTCACAGCGATGTCACTGAATGTGTCATCAATAGTCGACACTAAGATGAAGAACTAAAATCTGGCTAACATTGGTAGGTTTGCAGTGATGTTGGGCCAGAACGGCCGGTGCTATCCATTGCGAAGGGTTGGGGGATGGGTGAAACATGAAAAGTCACAGTTTCGCCGCAAGGGCGAAGCAATGAGTGTGATAGCAAGAAATTGGAATGTCACACGAAGAACGACAAGCAACTCGAAACTGGCAGCACGCCGCTGAACTACAAAGAAGCGCGCTCGAAACGAACACACAGGTATACACAGGGCAAGCGCGAACTATCAACTGTCACAATTGTTACGTCTTTGTGTTTGACCAGCGCGCTGCAAGTGTCGACTGTACTGCGGCACGTGGAGTGACCCCTCTGCGTCTCTCGCCACGCGGTGGCGTGTGACGCGGGGTGTGGTCGGCGTTCTTTTTTTATTGCGATAGCAATTATACGGACAGCCTCGACGGGTTTTTGCCGTCGCCGTCATGTCCTTCCGTTATGAAGTCCAAATTGATAAGATCCCCCCGCGCATTCTATGTTCTACCGCGCGTAAATGCGCGCGAACGGGGGCGACGAACGCGGCCGAAGCAGAGAACAAACGAACCGGCCCATTTCTGTCGCTCGGAGGGTGCATGCGATAACATTACCCCGCTCGGGAGGCCTACCGTAGAAGCAGACCGGAAGCGCCCCGCCCGTATTTAACGATCACGAAAAGACACGAGGTGGGGGGTGGGGGGAGGGTTGTCACGCGAGCAGCCACTTTAACCTTTGAGTCTTAGGACGCGGTCGCGATCGCTGGCGCGCGCGCTATCTCGAAAGCCATCACAGCGGGCGGCTAGCTCGTATACCCTTCTACGCGCTGCGCTCTCAACGCGAAGTGATATGCGGAGAGCATCTTTCTCCGGAGCGGCCGTATTCTCTTACACCAGCGTTTTGTAGTTACGCGAGATCGGATACAAAACAGTTCACTACAAAAACAGTTCAGGATACAAACAGCCTCACTTCGTGTAACACTACAATTTGTTGCTATCGCATTCATTGCTTGGCCCTTGCGATGAAACTGTGACTTTTTTTTCGTTCCACAACGCGAGCGGTCGCGAGTGGGTACAAAAAAGGGCCTTTTTTTCGTGCGCGTCTCAAGGGCATTTTTAAATTGAAAGAAAATGTCGGAGCGTCGCGTTATATAGAACACGCTCAAGCTCCTCCGAGATCTGCGTACCGTTAGCGGTAAATGGTGTATATAAATAGCTCGCCGTTATAAAGCTATCGGATGCATGGCGCGTAGTATAGTTTTCTGGCGGTATAGTTGTATAGCGCGGCGCGCTGCGGAGCTAGAGGCCGCTGCTTCGATTGAGGGGTGGCTGGTCGGATGCTTCGGAATTTTTTTCTTCTAATTTCTTTGTGCCTTTCTATATATATACACACATATACATATACGGGACATGACTGCGACGGCGACGGCAAACATCCGCCGAGGGTGGCCATATAATTGATATCGCAATAAAAGGCAAGTCGTAGCATGTGACTCAGGTCAGGCCAAAACAGCAGATTTGACCCGCGCTTGCTGAAATGTTGCAAAAGTTACCTCAGCTTCCGTCAGCCAGATGAAGGGAGTGCTAAGACGCTTGCCTCCTTCATCTGCGATTATGACAGCTTCCTACATATGCCTTCCCGCTACTGTTTTTATTTCCTTGCAGGCAACATCTGCGCGGTCTGACAGGGATCAACGTTTGTGGGGCGCGAAGCCGCTAGGCTCTGTATGTAAAGAACCATACTCTCAAAAAATTCAGAAAATTTTGGAAAAAATGTTGTAACTACGAGCAAATAGTTAGTAACAGCAGCTGTTGCTACTTTTTTGGACTATTGCAAACTTATTGCTGCATTTTTACTATCTGCGTTAGCAGACACTTCGGCGTTGTAACGGTTATTACCTCATGCGTACCGTTACTAACTATTTGTCATGCACGTGTTGAACAAAACTGTCGTCACTACCTAGGCATTGTTGAGGCAGTACTACGCAAAATAGAGATAATATATTGTTCGTTTTAAAATGTTGATTAACAGTCCTACGCTACGTTACCTCGCAGGCCAAATAAAATTGCTCCATATGTAAAAAATTCGGCAGATCCCACGCGTCGTAACGCTTGGCTCAAAGCCATTAAACACAACACAGAAGTACTCCATGACTGCTTTGCATGAGACCGATTCCCACAAGGCACGGGATCTGCCGAATTTTTTTCATGTCATGACCCGACCGTCTTATACGTCAAATCCTCTTACCATCCTATGCCAAAATCAGTGTACACCAAGATAAGGGGGTGATCATGAGAGCACCCAGACGCAGGCGGCTAGATAGATAGAGAGATAGCTACGTAGAGAGAAACGCTCAAATTACCAAAGGTTCGCTTAGAAATGCTTCGCATTTAATATACGCGCATAACTTTAACTATTGATCCGAAAGTCTAGCTGCTCACAGACACCAGCTGCGTTCCCCAGAGGTAGGGCTATAAAGATTCCTGGAACCGCTTATGAATTATACGTGTCGCGTAGCCTTGGCGTTGTGTATTTATGCTGTTCTCATTCCTGACACTTTATGTATGATTACGCGATGTCATATTGCACTGTTGATGCTCGCGAATTTAACCGTTATAGAAACAGGCGATTCGTGAAAGAAATGATCGCTGTTACTAGGTTTTGTTTTAGGTAGTAACCATTACTACCTATATTTTACTACTTATCAACGAGAAGGTTAGTAACTGCTACGTATGGGCGTGTAACGGCGAGGGTAGTAACGGTTACTAATCTTTCCGTTACTAACTGCAGTTACTAACAGGGCAGTAACATATCTGACAAGCAGTTAGTAAACTGAAGTTAGTAAGTACTAAAACCCCTTTTTTTTGTATTCATGTGGGAGGTAGTGGCCAAGTACTACACCAGGGTGGCCAATCCTGCTCTGGTGACGGAGTGCATTGCTGGCTGTGGTCGCCAGTGAGGCTGCGCCCCAGGCCTTTTAACACAATTCCATCATCACGCGAGAGCAGTCCTGAGAGCACGGAGAGCAGAGTGGGTCAGGGAACAAACGGGGGTTAATGACATCATAGTCGAAATCAAGAAGAAGAAATGGATATGGGCCGGGCACGTAGCACGTCGGCAGGATAACCGGTGGTCATTAAGGGTAACTGACTGGATTCCAAGAGATGGTAAACGCGTGAGGGGGAGACAGAAAATTAGGTGGGTAGATGAGATTAAGAAGTTTGTAGGTATAACGTGGCAGCAGAAAGCGCAGGTCCGGGTTGATTGGCGGAACATGGGAGAGGCCTTTGCCCTGCAGTGGGCGTAGACAGGCTGATGATGATGAAAACCATTTTTTAAGAGTGTAGGCGTGAGCAGGGTTCCCATCGGGGAAGGCTCCCTTTTCCATTGGTCGAGCGCGAAAGAAAACAAGCTTTGTAATGGACGCAAAACTGAAAATGAAGCGACGGCATGCCTCTCACGACTGCCTGTCTTTGGTCCCCGGTTTTCCTGTAGTAAAGGAGCAAAGTAAACAGTTCTCGGAATGCAATATATCATCCGCCCTAGGCCAACGTTATCGTGAAAAACCTTGATGGCCACAACCTTGCATTTTAGACAACGATGGAACAGCTCCTACTGAGTAGAGGCACGAGGCATACTTGACGTCGCGTTTTTTCCATGTGTCAGTTAATCGCGTTTCGCGCGGCAGACCCACAAAACACCGTGTTTTTCCTATTAAGATATCGATTAGAAAAGATATCGAGACGCCGCATTTTTTTTTCTTGTTCTTGCCTCAAAGCACAGGCTTGTACTTACGGCTAGCGTGATGGCAGGATCTGTTATACAGGGCCTCGTGTCAAAATGGAAAGAAATGCATTCTCTTCTTACCTATTCAAAATAAAAATAAGTCGCCTACTTCCGCTTAAGGAACACATGAAAGTTTATTAAAACTTCTGAAATGAAACATAAGGCACATGATGAAGCCCAACGATCGACTACGTTTACTAATCTTTCTTTCATCTTGCGGAAGACATCTTCACATGCACGATATGGCCTTGGCCTGCGTCAACATGTGAATAACAAGTAATATAGCCAGGCTATGGAGTTTCAGTATACGCAATTAGGATCTGTAAAGGAAGCATAGAAGTGCAGCGCTCAGATTAGAAGAAAATCATGATGATGATGATGATGATGAGACCCTGGCGGAGACTTATTTCCCCCGGAAATGTTACAGTAGTCTCGTATGCTCTTCGACTTCACTAAATGAAATGTAAACAAGAAAAAGAACGAAAATGAAATTGAGCATAAATGAACTGTAAAATGCGAATATGATTCGCATTTTATTAAAATGTAAATATATAACCGCCAAGATGACAAAGAAACGAGTACCGCCGACGTGATGACTTCAAAAAACTAACCGTCGAAACGTGTGTGGAGAACGAGCGAAGATTAAGAGTATGCTTATAAAACGCAAAGCATTTCTAAACGAACCAAAGGCACTTTGACCGTTTCTATCTATCTATATATCTAGCCGGCTATGTCTTGGCGCTTTCGTGGTCGTGTCCTTTACTTTGTTATATACAAAAATTGACAGAGGAGTACGCGAGTGTAGAACGAACACATTTTGCAGGTCATGACATGAATAGCGTGACTTCCTTTCGCGTACGTCATGAAATCCTTTCCATGAGTCGCGTGTGGCACATACCCCCATACAGTTTCCCGTGGTATGCGAATATGCACCACAGGTGATTCACCGTCTATATCAAGCCAAACTTTCGAAATCTTAACCCAAAAGCCTCAAGGAGCCCCTGTCGCAGAAAACGCGGTGCCGGCGTCGGCGGCGTTGTCGATGGTTGAAATATCCCGATGGAAGCAAAGAATAAAAATTACAGCTCGAGCTGGAATCGAACCCAGGCACGGTGCATGACAGCCAAGCACTGTATCACAGAGCCACGCCAGTGCTTTAAATTGCTTCGGAATAATACCCAATACAAGCGTCATGACAATAGTGGTTGCAGTGTTGGCTATCTGTTTTTATTTAAATGTAATAAAGATTACATATGTAGACCTATGAGTCCGCAAGCTATAGTCGAGCGTCGCTCGAATGCGCCTGCGATCGCTACTTATGAAATGCACATTATCGCACCGTCGCGTGCACTTCGTGGCGATAAAACTGAATCTGTTCTAACCTGAGTGCCGACGTTACGTCGGGCCATGATCTACCCTTTACACGCCAGTGTAATCGGCGTGCGTGATAAGCACACAAGTGCGCACAACTACTCATATTATACAAATACGTCGATCTACCTCGTAACGTTGGGCTCAAAGCAAAACATTCGGCATAGCCAAGCTGCTCGCTGACTGTTTCGCATGAAATTGATTCCCACAATGCGTGAAATCTGCCTCATGTTTTTTTTTTTTAATGAGACCGTAACTTCGGACAACTTCTGTAATTCCTTTCATTATTTTGCAGAATTTTCGAGAGTACACACTGCACAAGAGCGCGCATTACATGTTTTGAGCAAAATGCTGTTGCGAAGTTTTCTGAGATTCCGTATACACTCCAATGAAGCAAAAACAGCAGGAATTGGTGCCACCAGAGAGTAAAAATTACCAGAAGTTGTTTGGTAGCATAAAAACCGGCTCTGCTTCGAGTGTTAGCGATCTTCATATTATCAATAGAAGTGTGCCAATAGTTAATCGAATACAAATTGGCGAGCGATGCACCGAATCGAATACTAGTACGAATCGAACACTGCTGGAATAGTTTTCGAATAGTAAGGCAGTTTTTTTTTTCTTATTCAAAAGTTTGCTGAAGGGCATACAGAATTAAACAGACATTTTGAAAACAACCCTAGAATTCCAGAACATTTTGTGTGAAGCAGATATTCGCAAACTGTAAATAAGAAACATCAAGATTACTTTTAACCGATAAAAAAGCCGCATTTATGTAAAAAGAAGTCAGCTTGTATACAACAGTGACTAGAGCCTTCATGAAATTTTATAACTGTAGGTTAAAATACAGCCGTTAATCCGGTATTCAAGGTGATATCTTCACCCCGACATTGAAATAAAATTAAGACATAAAAATTAAACATTGTTTCATGAAACCACATCACCATGAATTTTATGTTTACGATAGTGGATTGGGGCCACTTTCACCTTGGCGACACTGGTGTTATAAGAAAAAACGCCTTTATCTGGAGATCAATATAACGTTGATAGCCCTGTAAAAACTTGGGCTGCATGCATTCCGGTAATTCAATAATTAAAGCAAGAAAAATTATCCCTCGCTGTTCCTACATCTTGTTGCTTTGGGCTTTTTTCCGTCGCTGCTGATTATTCGAAAGCTATTCTATATTTCGTATATGAACTATTTGATTTGAGTATCATATCTAATATAACGCTATTCAATTCGTCATTCACATTTTCGAATATTCGCACAACCCTAGTTATAAAGCTGGCTGCAGCCCTTCCATGTGATGACCATCTCCGAAGCGTATCAGTACAACACACCTACCTAATAAAAAAATCTTTTTGTATCACTAACAAACATTCTGCATGCATCTACGAAGTGCAAGCCATGTTTTTGAAACAAACAATAGACGCTGAATTCATTACATGCCATGTAGTTTGCGCATTATCATGTTCTCAGCGGCCTTTCCTTTGAAGCAGGTGGTGACCAGTAAAGAACTAGCCTCTGCTATTTTTAATAGCTTGTTTCAAATATTGCCGTTCATCATATTAACTTTTTTATTTACTTCGTTCTGTTTTTATACGTCTCTATTTGTATGACGCGCCGCTAGCTACGCTTGTAACTACTGTTCAATAAATCTTTTCACTGCTTTTTTTCACCAATACTTTGTCGTTTGTTAATATCAACCGCTCAGCAGTTAGCGCTTCCACTGCACTTTGAATCGCAAGGCATCTGAAACATTCAACGTCCACGACGAAAAAGCACACGATCATCAGAAACACGAGAAGAGGACACACAACACAAGCACTCCGTGTTGTGCGTCCTCTTTTCGTGTTTCTGTTGATCCTGCGCTATTTTCGTCGACGATGTTGTACCAACGAGCCCAAATGAAAACTCTGCTAAACGTTCAAGCTTTACAGGGGTCATGTTGGTTGAATGTCGTGGCATTTCATTACGATGTGTTCAACAGCTTCCAGACTTATGTTGCGGTACACACTTCCTCCTGTTGTGAATATTTCCTCCGGCGTGCTTTTGACCCTGAGGCAGCCAGCTTTGGCTACAAATACCAACGCGCTATCCCTTGTGCGTACAGATTTTCCCTTCCGACTTTCCTTCTGCCGCCTTTGCGAATTTCTATAGTAATTTTTTCTCAATCGCGAGCATCCAATTTCCAGTCCCTGTTTCTCTATCTTTTGGACACTTCATACAAGTGATTGCCAACTTCTTCAATGTTTTCCTGCACTCCGTGCTCTCGCTTTTTAGGTACAGGTATTTTTGCGCTCTAGAGACGCCAATTTCATTTGATCCATATTCCTAAGTCTTTCTTGAAGAGTAATTTTACTCTGCGTTTCTCCCACCTCAAACGAACCCGAAGCTATATCAGCTTGCACGAAGTTTGTGAGCGCCCTGAAAGGTCGCAAGTCGATAAAAGCTTATTCAACCATGCGACGAAAATGAGAGATAAATGCACTGGGCGAAATGAAAATATACTTTCACTACGGAACCACCTCAAAAGGTTGAATTACTTGCAGCACGATACTTGAAAAATCTTTGGCAGGGCACACACGAAATCTTTGGCACGACACATGAATGCGCAGCGCGCCTAGCGTAAGGTTAATGTACCCGCGGCATGGGCTGCAAGTTAAAGAATAAAGTGAGCATTTCACTCAAGAATTGTAAGGCTTCTTGAAGTAAAGGAGTTTTAAATTAAAGTAGTTAAACACTTACCACAATGACAAATGCATCTATCGAATGTGCTACAGCAGCGGAGGGTGTAATAAACGCGGTTGCAGATGTATTGCCACGCTACGCTGCAAGACTGGTTTCGAGGCACTGAAAAGTCAGGAAAGAAGATGTCATGAAAAATTGTTATTTATAAACACTGAGACATATAAATGATAACTTATTTGTACATCAATTTGCAGTGAAGTCGGTTAACATTCTTAAATCGCTTGTGTGCGTGACACAATACTTGTTAATTTCTTTGCTCATATAGCGTGATTCTGCCTTGCCTGACTTATGAAACATTAAATAAAGCAATTCTGTGACCAAGATCGACTGGCATGTTAAATTTCTTTTTTTACTTTGAATGGCGTTAATCGGCGACACAAAGCGTGTATTACTTCCCTAAATGGCTCAGTGATGCATGCTGAGAGAAAAATCATGCATATTCTAAGGCTTCTTTTCTTCCTCAATGATTCTACAATTGCAAGAAGGAGAAACAATGGCTGAAGTTTAACTCCTGTAAACCTAGTTATCATGAGCGAAACGTTTGCGCGCTCCCTGCTCTTCCCTTCGCACGGCGAGGAGGAGAACTCAGAGAGGTGAAAAGGCGAGCCGACGAACAGAGCGTAGCGGAGGTAAGAGCGAAACGACCAAGGGCCGCATTTCGATTATCTAACGCCCGCAACTCCTCTAACGTTCGCTGTAGCCTCGTGCACAACTGCAACGCAACAACTAAATTTAGATCTCAGAGTGGCTCAGGGGTTTCTTTAAACCTTTGCCCGGTCACGTGGTACCGCAACGGCCAGGCCCTGATCTAGTGCTGTTGTGACGCCTCTCCCCAGCGGATGTCTCTCCTGCCTCTTGCGCAGGGGCGGCTCAAGGTCATTCCGACGCGATGAACAACCTTGGGAAACAAGAAGTACTAGAGCTTTCACTCTAGAAAAAGGCTATCAGAATATTTTATTCGAGCTAAGTTGCGCTCGTAAAATTCTTACCACATTGCTTGTAGCTGTTAGCGGACATTATGAGGCAATTGTATTTTGTCCCACGGAGGCAGTGCATCGGGGTACATAAGGCGGGACCTGTAGTGAAAAAGTGAAGTAAATTGCTGGAGGAATGTTATTAAGCTACCCTGATAAGTTTATACACAATTTAAAAAACTGTTTTTGCTTTTTGTCCGGCTTATCTGTCATCGCACACAAATATCGTGCACTTCCTTCGTGAAGAAAACGGCCCGCCGATACTTGTCACGAAGACTACGCCACACTGACGCACGCGTGACAAGAGCAACCTGAACGTTCTTCAATCACAGTACTACCGAAATGAAATGCGTATATAATAGATATATTTTAATATAAGGACAACGTAAGCAGTGTAAGTGTCAAACGACGCAAGTACCTGTATTTCGTAGAATGTAGTTGAATGAGTATACGTCAGTTCGGGAAGCTGAAGAACTTTTAAAAAAAAATTACTTTGATGAGAGTAATGACAGTTTGATCCATGCTCAATGCAAAAACCGAAGGGAGAGTTCTCTAAAGCGAACACAAGCAGCATTTTTTTTTTTTAGCAAAACACCGCGGCTACGGCCACCGGGCTTTGTGAGATGCTGAGCGAACGTGATGCCGTCATCATAGGCATGCCGCGTCATCCGCAACAGCAGCACGGTTTAAGCGTGGCTTCCGCTTCCGCAATTATCTCCGGCAACGGCGGCCAGCCGGAGCTAGTCCCGAAGGCCACGGTTGAAGATACGAGAGACGCTTGTTCATGTAGCCCTCGGCTGTTTGTCGTTATGACAGATATTGTCATCGAGATGCAGAAATTCTGCATACTTACTTGAGCCCCAGGTACATAAACGGCATTCTCGCAGTACGAATCAGTAGGTGGCGAGAACCTTCCGTCGGAGTGCAGCGTTGCTCCGCCGAAGAAACTAAGGTGGCGTAGTTCACTTCTGCGCCCACACTATCGGCGCGCTTGCGTGGGCGGAGCAAGACGAAGTTTTCTTTCGCATATACTAAAGCTACTGTTAACAACCACGGAAAAAATCGCGGCATCTTCGACAATAATGTCGGTCCTTGTTAACCCCGAAGTTTTACCGAATTCTGAAACCACCTCACCATCCCTTTAAGCGAATATGACATGTGGTATGTGATCGCTGGCTGCGGCATGGCAACAAGAAGTGACACATGCAGGTTTTTAGAGCGTAAGCTGTTATCAGCTCGCAACAACAACCGATTTTCGTGGCGATGTTGTCAGCCGCCACCGCCGGCGTCCGTCGCAGCTATCGCGCAAACGCCAAAGAGTGCCAACGTACTCACTGGCGTTTTTCTTGGGGACGTGCGAATACTCGAAAACTTCGAAGATCGAGTCGAAGAGTGCTCCATTCGATCCGGTCTTCGAATTAACTAGCTGCTGTTCGTAAATACAAATATGTTTCGTTTAGTTCAAGTATATTTAGAAACGGCAATTGCATCGAACTAATCACGAAATTGCAATAAAAGTACAGTAATTTGTCTTCCCGCGGACACAGTATAGGCGTAAAAACACGAGAGCATACACAGCACCCAGAATGGCTGTTTCGATCGGAGAGCCAGGCTTTATCAGTTGTGCACTAATCATTCTCACTCTATGAAGGGTTCTGCGCATGCGTAAAACCTGCTGATTAGTTCGTGATCCTCTATTACTGTTTGTAATGCTAAAATTAACAATGCAAGTAAGTGAACATCACTTATTTATTACTTTTGAAGAGGATCTTAAAGAAAAACTTGCTGTATATTGAAAACGTGAAAGTGAACATTGCTTGAATATACTTGCAAGCAAACTAGTGTGGGCCCAACAAAGTGCGCAACAACATGACGGCGCTTGCCATCTGCCTGCGGCTTCGTGCACTAGTGTAAGTATGGGGTTCAACGTGCTAAGAGTCTAAGACCACCATATTAATATGAGGTGCGCCGTACAGGGGGATGCCGCATTAATTTTGAACCACCGGGGGTCCTTTGACGTGCACTTTTCCAACGTTCTTTATTCAGCGAATGTAGTGCGACAACCCCAGTACTCTGGGGACGCCCAGGAGCATAGGTTGGCAAAAAAGTTGGAACTCACTCAGACTCACTCAACAAATATATTCTTCTCTGAGGGCTCACTCGGACTCAGACTCAATAACATTTTCTCAACCGGACTCACTCGAACTCACACTCACCAACATATTACTCAGCCGGACTCACTCAGACTCAGGGCTTGACAGTCTGAGTGAGCCTGAGTGAGTCGACCATAGGTCGACAATACCATAGGTCGGCCATAGTCGACCATAGGTCGACAATAAAAGGTGGAGCTCACTCAGACTCTCTCAAGAAATATATCTTGCGCTTAGGGCTCACTCGGACTCAGACTCACCAATATTTTCCTCAACCGGACTAACTCGGACACAGACTCACTAAATATTTCCTCAACCGGACTCACTCAGACTCAAACTCACCAAAATATCACTCACCCGGACTCACTAAGACTCAGACTCACGGGCCGATCTGAGTCTGAGTGAATCAGTGAGTCGAATCATGAGTGGGTTTGCCTACCTATGGCCAGGAGTGATACACCACCAAGGAGAGGAAGATGAAGTGCGCGTGTGTGATGTGTGACGTGGCCGACCGGAGTGGAAACTGCCGGACACAGCTGGGCGTGGCAGGCGTGGATGCCCTGGGCTGACTTCCGAGATCGAGACTGTGGAGACACGGCTGTGTACCACAGTACTAAACAAAAAGCATCATATGGCAGTTCTCGGAAATCCTTAGATAGCGAGGATGCCACAGGCCTGAGAAAAATCTAAATTAACGTTTCCCTCTGTCCTCGTCTTTTTTGTGCGGTCAAAATGTCAAACAGTAAGCACCAACTAGGCCAAACGCAAGTTCTCCTCCATTGAGATTGTACGAAATATATCCTACGCAGTGCAAGTACGTCTTTCCGTTGTGGAGCGGCTGGCCAACGCTCATACACATCTCATGGAGGTGTGAACTAAAATCAGTAGGTTTAGATAAATTGCTAAACCATAGCATAGTCTTTAAGAAGGCGGAGCACATCTCGTCAACTCCGGCCCGGAGATTCAATTCTCTCTCCTGCATCACGTCCTCCAGTAGGCGAAAGCCAGTGCAGCCCTGTACCTGGGGCAACACCCCGTTAGCTCTAGAGTTCCCCTTTGCCCCCTTCCTTAAAATAAGATTTCTTCTTCTTTCCAGCCATATTTCAGAACCGACGCCGAATATTCCTTGTCTTGTCTGTGTCCCTTACCTTGTGCACTTGGGCGCGCCCCAGTATTGTCTCTGTGTGTCCTTCCTACAGTGACGAAAGAAAGGAGAACGCAACCATTGTGAGCCAAACGCTAAGGACCCTTCAATGCACGAGCAGTGTTTCTCTTTTTAACAGCTTCGCTGTTAAAGCTGGCAGTAACACGTCCGTTAACAAAAAAAAAACCTGCTGCGCCGTTGCCATAGCAACCGTCACAGCTGTGCGCCACCTGTGCTAAAAATAGCCAAGCCACCACCACTGCCGAGCCATCGCTTAGCACCCGCCACACTTTCTTACAACGTGGCTCAGGAACAGCGATTTCAACACGTTCAGAGTGGAAAGCTTTGCGCGTATTCCGGATCCGCCCGTCGCCGTCTCTTGGCTGCCGCTTCTTCGGCCAAGCACGCTGGATCCAATTGCCGCCGGCATTGTGATTCCCGCGCTGCAGCACGACGAGCTGAAGATCAGCTGAAGAAACGCCCCCTAGCGCGTTTGCCTGCTCTTGGAATCCAGTATGTCACCCTTAATGACCAGCGGTTATCTTGCCTACGCGCTACATGCCCTGGCCATGTCCATTTCTTCTTGATTTCGACAAAGATGTCCTTAGCATCCGTTTGTTCCCTGACCCACTCTGCTCTCTTCTTGTCCTTAAGGTTACACCTATCATTTTCTTTTCCATTGCTCGCTGCATCGTCCTCAGTTTAAGTTGAACCCTCTTTGTAAGCCTCCAGGTTTCTTCTCCGTAGGTAAGTAGCTATAAGATGCAGCTGTTGTATACCTTCCTCTTGAGTGATAGTGCTAAACTACTGTTCATGACTTGAGAGTGCTTGTCCAATGTTCTCCATTCCATCCTTATTCTTCTAGTTACTTCAGTCTCATGGTTCGGCTTCTCGGTTACTACCTGTCCTCGGTAGACGTATTCCTTTACAAATTCCAGTGTATCGCTACCTATCACAAAGCGCTGTTCTCTTCCGACACTGTTCCACATTACTTTAGTTTTCTGCACATTAATTTTCAGACCTACCGTTCTGCTTTCCTTGTCCAATTCAGTAATCGTCAGTTGCGATCCGTCCCCCGAGTTACTCATCAATGCAATGTCCTCTGCGTACCGCAGGTTACTAAGGTACTATCCATTAACTCGTATCCCTAACTCTTCCCAATCTAGGGCCCTGAAAACCTCCTGTTAGCGCGTGGTGAATAGCCTTGGGGAGATCGTGTCTCCCTGCATTATACCCTTCTTTATTGGGATTTTGTCGCTGTTTTATGGAGGACTATGACGGCTGTGGAGCCGCTGTAGATTTCTTCCAGTATGTTTGTTTACGGTTCGTTGACACCCTGATTCCGCAGTGCTTGCATACTGCTGATATCTCGATCGAATCAAATGCTTTCTCGTAATCTATGAAGGCTATATACAGGGGTCGCTTATATTCCGCGCGTTTCTGTGTCACCTGAATGATGGTGTGAATGTCGTCTATTTCAAGTAGCCTGTACGAAATCCTGCTTGGTCCTTTGGATATTGAATTCTGATGTTGTCTCAATTCTATTAGCCACTACCTTTGTTAACAGCTAGCAGACAACGGACCGTAAGCTGATCGGCCTTTAATTTCTCAAATCCTTACAGGCCGATCAGCGTGTGGGATGCCGTGTCGATGGAAGGACGCATCCCAACATAAAACATAACGACTGTTTATTAGCGTAGTAGCAGCAGCGGTGCGAGCATAGCGACGCTGCGCTCAGTCGGGTAGCGAAGGAATGAAGGAACACTTCCGAGCTTGGCAGCTTGGTTTTATAGCCACCGTCGGTGACGTAACTCTCCGGTGACGCTGCGGTGGCGCTGTCCCTTATCGGAGGCGTGGTGTAGCATGCAGCCGTGTCACGCCGGGCTAGATAGTGACGAGGCGGAGGCTGCGCCAGTTTGTGCGCAGTGTGTTGCCACAAGCTTTTACTGTCATTGTGTTAGAAAAACGAAGTGCCATAGGATACAGAGCACAAAAGGACACTCGAGGTGCGGGCAGACCAAAGGCCTGCCCGCACCTCGCTTCTGATCAATGACCCCCCCCCCCCGGGAAACTGTGCGCTTACTGACGAAAAGCAGGCGCCGCTAGTGTGGATTCTTTGAACCTACTAATAAAGCTAGACATGTGCGATGAGTTAGTTAAATGAGACATCACACATATTTGCCTTTAATTGTTGCGGCATACAAGCCGAGCAGCAGAATTACGAATATAGCTTTACGGGACATTGGATGCTAAAATGCACCACACAGATGACCACACGGATGTCAGAACAGTCTACTGTCACATCAGCATTACTGACTATATTAAAACACATATAAATTACCTCAACAACGCAATGCGAGTGAAAATCGAGATTCGCTCAACGAAATTGTCTGTGTCCGTTTTACCCTCTCTCTTATTTAACGATGATAAGCTAAGTAATTCAGCCATTGAAGCTCTGACCAAAGTACATGTAATACAATACAGCTGGGGCAGCGTCTAAATATTCTTCTTTTTTGGAAATCGCATTATAGTAGCACAGTTTCTATCAAATAATACCTATTGTTCGCAAGAAGTTAGGAAAGCCTTGCTGGCATGCACAGCAGTAATGCTGTTGTCTCACTGACTAGGCATTCAAACTCTTGCATGTGTTAGTTGCAATTAGGTGTCGAAGTTTATGTTCATTCATGTTAACAATATTGTAAACTGTCAGACGTGTGTAGGTATAGTGTCGAAGTCAGTGCGTAAACCTTTCTTCTATTGGTAAAGCGTGCTTGCTGCCTGCCGTTGATGCTAAAATAATATATTTAACGTGGTTGCATACTTGGTAGTTATAATAGCAGCGCCGATCGAGCAACTGAAAGGACCACATCGCTCACGTGCGTCGACAGCGCCGAGTACACTAACGCTATTGTGCAGCTGCGCATGATAACTATAGAATCGCCTGAGCATAATATCGCACCTGGCACTTAGGCATTTTTCACGACACCTAAGAGCATGAAAAAAAAAATACAGATAACACTATGAGCGGTGCTATGCTGTACAAAAGAGAGAATACATCCTTGAATATGACAGCTGCGATACATCGTCCCTCTATATACTCTGTACAACGGACTTGTGTATTAGCGCGTGTAAAAATGACAATAAATGGAGTCTTGGGGTTTGCGTGCCAAAGTTAGGGAACGCAAACCGCCAGACGCACAAAAGAATGCAAATCGGCAAAAGAAAGAACGCACGCGGAATAGGGCAGTTCGCGAAGTCCCCATTGGGTACCCCAACGCCGTTTTGCTACGCAATATCTAAAGCTCTCCAGTGTCTTATTGTAGTTGGTCTAGCGAAGATCACACTACTTTTATTATTGAGTGTCGGAATTCATGGTACTGAATGTAAACGCTTTTTTCATGCGACTCTTCGGAACTTGCTTCAATATTCGATGTGACTGATTAAAAGCTGACGACTTCATAAAAAACAAAGGCAGTTCTGAACATTTTAAATATGTGCGGGTGGTCTAAAGGGGCCTATTCAATGAGGCAACACAGAAAAATCAACAACAAAGGTATGGCGATCTAGCATAGTTTTCAGTTTCAGTTTTCATAACAACCGATTCAGGCGTCGAGATGCCTCTATAAGAATGCCCACACAAAACAGTGATGGGAAGAAAGAAATATCTAGCCCTAACTTTTCGTTTCTTTTTAAAGCAGAGCTGTAATGGTCGAGGTTTGCCATGTACCGTAGATCGAAAATTATCGTCATCATAACCGGAACGAGCTCTCTTCGTCCTCTTCTTCATCGCCTTTCTCTTCTTCCTCTTCTGCTTCGCTCCGAGACCACGTGCGTCGATTTGTCCATGCGAGGGATTCAGTAAGGCTGATGGACGAGAAAATAAGCACAAAAAGAGAGAAAAAAAAGAAAGATAGAGACAGAGAGAAATTGTAGGCGAGAAAAAGTTCTTGTTGAGGCGGGACTCGAACCCCGCGTCCCCACGATCCGAAGCCAGCCTCGTAACCACTCGGCTATCCAGACACGCTAGCAGTTCATAGGCTTCCATTATATAGTATAGCAAGGGGGGTGGGAAAGGGAAGTTAGGTTGAGGGGGACAGGTGTGAGGGTGAGGAGGAGGTAAATAATGATGGTGAACGAGTACAAAGAGAGAGAGAGAGAGAGAGATGTAAAAAGAAAGGGAAGAAAGAGCGAAAATAATATAGAAGGCGAGAGAACTACAGAGAGAGAGAGAAAGAAAAACATAGAATGACAGAAAAAAAAAGAGAGAAAGAAAGAGAAGAAAGGAAGACAAATAAAGATATAGACATAGAGAGAAAGAGCAAGAAACGCACAAAGACAAAAAGATACAAAAATAGACCAAGCATAGCCATGTATAGTATAGTATAGTATAGTATAGTATAGTATGGTATAGTATAGTATAGTATAGTATAGTATAGTATAGTATAGTATAGTATAGTATAGTAAGGTGTGGGAAAGAGAGGTGAGAGGGTAAAAGCCTCAAGAAGCCAGGACTAGCTAGGCGCCCACCAGCTCTGCTGTGGCCCAGCTTTGCACGGCTTAGTGTAAGCTGCGATAATTTTTTTTTCTTTGCTTGCTAAACGCTGCAACACATAAGTGCTGCCAAAACGAGCCATGACTGCACTGAAGCATAGTCTGTTCGAGTTCAGCAACACCGTCGCTATATTCAGGTCCCTACCGAATACTGCGATGCCGTGCGTATAGGATTTACGAGATTACTCACGAACAGCTGGGCGCGTCATCAGTGCAGTCAAGAACCGATGTTGTTCATATCTACCGCTTCAAGCTCTACGCGCTTGCTTTTAACAGCACAGCTGTTTAAGCTTTTCGTTGCGCCGGGTAGTTGGTTGGTTGGTAACAACTTTATTGATGGTCCGGCAGTTTCGCCGACTGGGATTTAGGTCTCCCACGTGGGGACGTCGAGGCCTTGCCTCACCGCCGCCTCGCGGGCCTGCTGGACTTAAAGTCCCTAGCTGGACTGCCTAAAGTTGGTCGCGGAGGCTGGGGCTGCGCAAGGCAGCGGCCCACCGCGGCGGAAGGGTTCCGGAGTGAGCACCTAGCGGGTTTTGTAACAGTCCCAGAGCATGTGATTTTAATGTGGCGACCTCAATGTGGCAGACCTTCCATATATTTGTCGGGTATGTATACGGGTAGAGCCTGTTACACTGTGCGGGGTTGGGATACATGTGCGTCTGCAGTTGTGTGAGGGCCGCCGCCTGCGTCCTGTTCAGCTTGTCGCTGTGCGCGGGAAAGGTACGGCGGGCCAGGCGGAAGGCCTTAGTAATTTCAATATAGCTGGTCAAGCGGTCTTTGGTGTTGCCCCATAGACGACGGTCGCCGGTGCGGTTTGTGAGCTCGTGCGCCTTGGCTCTTTAGCCTGGTCATGATCGGGCTCGCGGAAAAATCACAGCATATCCACGGAGTGAATGATGATGAGTGGGCGAAGCTGCGGAGGTTCATCGGTAAACCGTGAATCTTCCGTGAATTCTGCCCAGTACATCATCACCGACGTGAGATCGGGCGCGTTTATACTAAAGGTTCGATGAGTTATGACGACTTGCAGCTCACTTTAATTTTACATGTACGCTGTGAATTTTCATTGTTTAGAAAACCATTGCTTTAGAAAACATCTGGCGTCTTTCGTTAAGCAGCTGGCGTCTTTTCGTTTTGCTTTAGAAACATCTGGCGTTCTTTCGTTTTGCTTTTAGAAAACATCTGGCGTCTTTCGTTGGTTTATTTCATCAATCAACGGCGTTTTGAACAAAATTTTTATTGTTTAATCACGCACAGGAGAAATCTCACCAGGCACTATCTTGGAGGTAAACAATGGCTGCTAATGGGAATGAGAGACAGAAGAAGTCGGCTTTTAGCTAACACTTACACTTCTACTTCTACTAACGTTTCCTACTGGAATATGCCAATGGCTGCTAATGGGGAATGAGAGACAGAAGAATTCGGCTTTTTGTTAACGCGCACGCTGCGAATTTTTTATTGTTCAACAACGCACAGGAAAAATCTCCCACCGGCACCACCTTGGAGGTCAAGATCTGGTACTAGCGTTACGACTGGTTACGCACTACGACTGCGACAACTACGAGGGACGAACGGGTGCCGCCTTAAGGAGCTTCGCCCCTAAAACTGCGAGAACTGGAAGACGTCCGGCACACAATATACGCTGACGATATTACCATCTGGGTGCACCAAGACATCGCAACGGCGCCGAGTAGTGCGTACAAAATCACAGCATATCCACGGAGTGAATGATGATGAGTGGGCGAAGCTGCGGAGGTTCATCGGTAAACCGTGAATCTACCGTGAATTCTGCCCAGTACATCATCACCGACGTGAGATCGGGCGCGTTTATACTAAAGGTTCGATGAGTTATGACGACTTGCAGCTCACTTTAATTTTACATGTACGCTGTGAATTTTCATTGTTTAGAAAACCATTGCTTTAGAAAACATCTGGCGTCTTTCGTTAAGCAGCTGGCGTATTTTCGTTTTGCTTTGGAAACATCTGGCGTTCTTTCGTTTTGCTTTTACAAAACATCTGGCGTCTTTCGTTGGTTTATTTCATCAATCAACGGCGTTTGAACAAAATTTTTATTGTTTAATCACGCACAGGAGAAATCTCACCAGGCACTACCTTGGAGGTAAACAATGGCTGCTAATGGGAATGAGAGACAAAATAAGTCGGCTTTTAGCTAACACTTACACTTCTACTTTTACTAACGTTTCCTACTGGAACATGCCAATGGCTGCTAATGGGGAATGAGAGACAGAAGAATTCGGCTTTTAGTTAACGCGCGCGCTGCGAACTTTTTATTGTTCAACAACGCACAGGAAAAATCTCCCACCGGCACCACCTTGGAGGTCAAAGCGTAAGACTGGTTACGCACGACGACTACTACGACTACGACTACGAGGGACGAACGGGTGCCGCCTTAAGGAGCTTCGCCCCTAAAATTATCCTTCAGCACGCACTGGTTTCGTCCTCTTCTGCTTCACTCCCGAAACACATGCGCTGATTTGTCAGTCGTGTTGTGCAATAACTATGACGGGCGAGTCTGTTACGTTACTAGAGATCACGTAACAACTATTCACCTGACTAGTAGCATCACGTAACAACTAGTCGCATAACTAAAACCAAGTAACATCACGTAACAACTAACCACGTGACATTTTCCAGGCAGAACCACTTAACAGCTAGTCACGTGACATGTTCCCGCCGAGACGTCGTAACACGTGCATAGTTTAAGGAACCGACCGAAACCGGAGAATAATAGCCGAGCCTAGTCATACTTAGTACTATACTACCAAAAACTTAGCATCTCTAGCAAAAGCTTGGCATTACTAGCAATAACTTAAAAGAAGCTAGGTCGAACACAAGCTCCGCTGTTGGTTCTAGGCTTGCACCACTAGTTCAAGCTGCGCACATCTTTCCGGGCCATAATAGCTTGCGCCAGGACAGCGTTCCAGTGCCGGAAACATTGTGATGAGGAAGATTTGAACTATAGCAGACAAGACACGATGAGGAAGCGATGTTGCGCTTCCTCATATCTCCATGTTGCGAGTTGGTAGCTTGCGCCTTCTGAGTCCGCCTTATATAGCCACAATTGTGCCAGTATCCGCCGCACAACAATACCGACATTCCAACTGTCTTTGATCAGGCCAATTAAAGTCGCAGCGCAATCACTGTCGTGCTCACAATGGGCTACGCGTACGTTCAAGACCTCTGAAAGCAGAGAGGAATATATGGCGTTATCAACATCGACATACAAGTATACACAAAACGATATGCATGTGCGTGTAGTTCAAGAACCACCATCATCAAGGAAAGTCTGTAAAGGTCGCGAGTATTGATGCATATATTATGATAATGGTATGTCGATTCCACAGCGGCGCTGGCATATTTTAGAGCGCAGCCCTTAGGCGCCCGACCCTGCGTTGAACGGCGTCGCCGTCTCCGTAGATGGCGTAACCGCGCGAACGAGTAAGTGCCACAGGAATTGGGCAAGCCCCACTACCGTTTCCAACGAAAACAAAGTATGTGTGACAGGAATTGGGCAAGCAAAGAAGACGTGCGTTGGTCGAAGGCGCTCTTTCACCGTTGCTGTGCAGAAGAAACACATCGAGAGACCCCGAAACAAGTACCAAGCCATGCACCAGGCCCTGGAAGCGACCATGATTCAATGGCGCAGTTCTCGAGACATATCACGGCGTCATGGACAAGGCAGAGTAAATTTCGGTTCTCCGAGCGGGTACTCCTCGTCCCACCCGCATGCTACCTCGCACCGTGCAGCAAAGGTGCGTGAATTACTTTAACCCATGGGCGGCGTCCATCCTAGATTGAAATATGGACCTTCAGATAGTGCTTGACACGTACGCATGTGCCGCTTACGTGGTGGAATATGTAAGTGAGGCCAACCGAACCGAGGTATGTCCAATATGAACCGGGCAGTGCAAGAAACTGTCAAAGAGAAGGGCGACATCAGGGGCGTAGCCAAGGGGGGGGGGGGGTTGGGGGGGTTCAACCCCCCCCCCGAAATTTTTCAATTTTGCTTGCATATATATACATGCACACATACAAACGCACGCACGAACATACATAATGTATGGTTGAACCCCCCCGCCCCCGAAAAAAATTTCTGGCTACGCCCCTGGGCGACATGGATTACACGCAGGCACTCAGACATCTGGGTGTGGAGATGCTCAATGCGATTAAATAGTTGCAATAAATGCAACTAGTTGCAATAAATGCAAATAAATGCAACTGTACAGGCTGTTTCACACTTAGGGGAAATCTCGGAGCGTCTGGCATCGCGATGCGGCCAGCGCTGCAACCACGCGCCGTCAGCAGGTGCGCAGACGCTTCAAGGGTGTAGAGTTGTACATCTGCGCACGCGCGAGCTGCTGACGGCGCGTGGTTGCAGCGCTGGCCGCATCGCGATGCCAGGCGCTCCGAGATTTCCCCTAAGTGTGAAACAGCCTGTACATCCATACATGTTTCTCTCGAATTGTTTGTCACAACTTATGGCAAAATCAAAACACCTAAACAGCTGCGCTCAGAATTCGCATATTAGGCAGTATCGTAATCGTCGGGGAAATTTTGTAAGATCCTAATGACCTACTTCAAAATTTCAGATCCGCAAGACGGCAGTACTACTTGTCGTAGTTGTACCAACGACATAAGAATCAGAGGTAACGGTACAAATGAATCTTTTAATGAGTGTCGGAGGTAACTCAATCAGAACTCCCATCCAGTAAAACTTCGACATTTGTGCGATAAATATTGCCGCAATTCAAATGCGCTCACGTGGAAAAAGAACTGACGATAGCGGCTTCACAGCTAGATGTTTCGTGATAATAAATAATAAAAAGTAAAAAAGCAGTCTGTGAAACCGTTCTTAAAAGCGGCCAGCCTATAATGCCAGCAACAACGACAGTTCCTCGGTCTGAATTCGCTAGAGCAGTAGATCTAGGAAAAATCACCCTCTTTAGCCAAGCCTCCAAATACGCTCACGCGTTCGTGCGGCATCGCGCTCGTTGTCTAGTTGGAGTTTGTTTTTCTACGTCCCTGGCTGTATAGTACTGGAGCAGAGTAGCGAACTAACGATACAGCGAATAATGCAATTTTTAGAGTGTTCTGCACCATCGACGTTTCACCAACGCCAATTGTGGCTAAAAATAAAGCCACTTTTTATGGCACACCGTCGAATCAGTAGGCCTATGATAGCCTATGTCAGAGACACCGAAAAGCAGGGGCTGAATGCAGGGTTGCCAATGATGGCTACTTTTCGCCAAATTGGCGAATTTGAGAGGCTCGGGGCGACCTAAAATTATGAATGGCGACATGGCGAATTTTTGGCGATTTTCGGCTTAGGTCTCCACTTAGGTATGCATCCTAAGCTCAGGGTCTTCTCAGCGAATGAGCGGCAACATTCCCTGTATTTTTCTTGGTTTTAGAGCCACGAGTATACAACGTGCACATTACGCGCCATTCGCTATGTCCGTCCTGTAACTCGTGTGTATCTCCTCAATTCATCTAAATGCAGCAGGTACTCGAATGTCCCCCAGCGACATTTTAGCAAAATGTAAGTCAGCGGACTGCCTCGCAAACCGCGAGGGGTCAGTGTTTGACTATAAGTATATAGCTTTAGGTGCTTTAAGTTTATCTAAAGTTTCGCTTCTGAAGGGGCTAGACGACGGGTTGGCCGCGTGTTCCGACCATTTGTTCCGCCAAAGCTCCAACTGTTCTGAATAGCTCGGCGACTTATTTATTCACTGTTGCAGTACCCCCAATTTAGCTTATTTATCGAGGCATTTTCCACTGATCTCCGTGAGCGCGTGCAATGAAAACAATTGCTATAAACATTCTACATTGTCTACCTGTTCATTATTAACGCATCGGATTGACACGTGTAGATATAAGTGACTATAAGAAAGGGTCGGTGGCGTCCTTTATCATATCAGTTCACACTTAAAAAGTGTAAGTGTCACTAATGATCGGTTCCTGCAAGAATTCTGTCGTGTTACCGTCAATGAACCTTTTAATCCTTTTAATTCATATAAGGGTACGTAAAGCTGTCTACAAACAGCGCTTTCACGGTTTTCGCCCAAGGTTTACCACACTTTTACCTTTGAAACGAGCCGACAGGCATGGAAGGATATCATGAGCGCTTCATTCAGTCACCCTTGCGCCACCACGCACATC
This sequence comes from Rhipicephalus sanguineus, assembly GCF_013339695.2. NCBI lineage: Eukaryota > Metazoa > Arthropoda > Arachnida > Ixodida > Ixodidae > Rhipicephalus > Rhipicephalus sanguineus. The sequence goes on from NC_051186.1 coordinate 84,927,868, forward strand.
TTGCGGCTAGTCGGAGAAGCAGCACCATGCACTCCCATGGTGAAGCGGGCGATACGACTGGCATCGAGAAACGTCAATATAATTCAAGGGTCTTGGATGGTACTGTATTCTACGGGGCTATACGTGAGTGGAAAGTTTTATTACTATGTATGCCGCACATATCTAGGACGGCGACTTTTTTGGCGAAATTTGTAAAAAAATGGCGACTCTTGGCGACTTTTTGCTCGTCGTTTGGCGACATTTTCTCGAAAGTCAGTGGCAACCCTGGCTGAATGTACAAAACTTCTCTTTCGTAAGTGTGTATTCCTCTTGGTCAGACTGCTCCACTAATGATATCCCGCATCGTGATTGGCTAGCTGAACTATTGTACAAAAAAAATCACCATTTCCCACTAAAGGGATCCATGTGGGGATGCGAAGGAACGCATGGGTCGACTTAAACTTCCGTTCATCACGGGCACCTTGCCTGATGTTAACGCGTCCTTGCATGTGGAGCACACCATGAATTCAGTGTAGTTGCTGTTACTCGTCCCGAACACGTACGCCACGCCACGCGGGTTCATAGCGCGTCTGCAGAATCTCGTTCCCCGACGCCATCACGTGATTGCTGAGAGAGTGTAAGGGGAAGAAGCCACAGCGTCTTACCCAGCCCCTTACACAGGCCCGAACGCGCTAGCGCGTGCCAGCGCGTTCTCTCGTTCGCCGACGCCATCACATGATTGCTGAGAGAGTGTAAGGGGGAGAGACCACAGCGTCTTACCCAGCAGGGGCGTAGCCAAGGGGGGGTTGGGGGGGTTCAAACCACCCCCCCCCCCGAAATTTTCTTGCGTACATATACACGCACACATACAAACGCACGCACGAACATACATAAAGTATGGTTGAACCCCCCCCCCCCCACGAAAAAAATTTCTGGCTACGCCCCTGTTACCCAGCCCCTTAGCGCGTACCAGCACACGTGGCTTTGTCTGCGTTACGCCAAGCTACGACAGCATACGGCAGCCCGCGCCCCTAAAGTGATCTGCACGTATCATCATCAAGGCGGTCGAAGAACAAGACGAAGAAGACTTCTACTTGGCAGATGGCTATGGTAGGTTTAAGAAAGCGGATGGTCGCCAATGGAACTACGGACAAAGCCCAGCGCAAAAGCTGCTTCGCACCAAAAATTATTAGCGTAAGAATTTTTTTCTGAATGTGGGCCTAGGTTCGCATCGCAAGAGGCGACGCCTTTGAGCACCAACATCACGTAAGAAAAAAAGCATAAAAATGAATTTTATTCCTCTTTTTAACAGCGGAGCTGCTTAAAGGCTTGGCCGGTACACGCTCTCTTCATCCTCTTCTTCATCTTAAGATTGACTATAAATAAAGTCAGTTTGCTCTCGGCAACGTACATTCTGGAGAAATGAGGATAGCTTATACATTTTTCAGTATCGCCTAGCAATTTAGCGGCAAATAAGACGTGTGGCCAGCGCACCCATTGAGGTTGACACGATGGATGTGCAGTGTAGGCGCTTTCTCAATACGTACGTGTGCCTCATTATTTGTGAAGAAAAAACAATGCGTACGTGTGCCTAATTAATGGTGAAGAAAAAACATTTCGTGTTTTGTTTCCATGTAACTCAAGTTTGTTTTGTCATTCTCGTAAACGTATGTCTAGCAAGCAAATGTTACGTTGAATTGTTATTCATGTTAATTCGTCTGTGATAATAAATTTTTCTAAACACCAGAACAGATAAACGGAAGAGAAACGAGAGAAAGACAGGAACAGAGGACCTTGCTCATTAATACCATGCTAATTAAGATTACGACCGTGCTAATTAAGACCAATTGCTAATAATCTAGGTCGGCCACAAGCTCCGCTGTTGCACCGCTAGCGCAGGCTGCGAACGTTTTTTAGGTAGCGTTCATAGCACGAAATCGAAATGTGTAATCGTGCGATTGCAGCTTCGCTAGACGTCATAAGAAATAGTTTATAATACAGTGTGTGTGTGTGTGTGTTACTATTGGGCCAGCATTGAATACCATGGCGTGGACGCGCTAACGTTAACCGCTTGTGCCTGATCTCCCCTGTCCCGATGACTAACTAACGGTCTACAACCATCAGCAACACCTTGTGGTAGATGAAGTAATGACGTCACAGTCATAACCGGCCACAACAGATGATAAATACCACAGCCACGGGGGCCCGCAAACCGTACAAAACCGCTTCGCGAACTAGTAGACCAGGGGCGTAGCCGGGGGGGTTCAACCCCCCCCCCCCGAAATTTTAACACGAAAGTGTTTTATGCCGGGGTCCACAAGTACATCCGTCACGGATATGACGTTGATAAAATGGATGCCAACGGGTGAGAAAGAAAAAAACCAAGATACCCCGCTGGGAATCGAACCCACGACGTTGCGGCCGCCACGGCAAGCGCCTGACGCCCTACCGAGTAAGCTGACTCGGGAGATGCTAGACATGGCGCTAACGCGCCTTAGATCTTTCACACATTCTCTTTCGCGGCGGGCAGAGCGGGGCGGTGCCGCCGTCTGTGAGGCGTGAAAAGAAGTAATGCTTCACGATCGACACTTACTAACGCTTCCTCCGAGATTGCACGCGATATCGGAGGTAATGGTTAAAGCGTCTCGATACCAGAGAGGTAGACTGGCCGCGTTGGCGTCGCCGAGGCAGCCTTGACGCAGTTACGTTCTTTGCCTTTGGCTTCGTGTTAGCGTGCGTCGGCTCATCGGAGTAGTGCGGCTTCCACGTGCACCAACGGGATTTCTCCGCGGCCGACTGCTTCAATTGCGAGAGCACCGACTAACAAAACTGCTGCAATATGCGTTGCAGAAAGGACGCGATTTCGACGGGCGAATGTCGTGCCTTGGTGGAGCGAGAGCAGCGCCTGCGAGACAGAGGCCAGCGGGACGCACGCGTTTGCGGCCCAGGCTACGAACCTCGACCTCCCGTGTTTCTGAAGCGCAGTGTGTGTTATGTATGCATGAGCAAGGCGTCGGTTACCCATTACTAGAAAGCGCGCACCGTGCGTTTCTCTCCTTAACTGACAACGCTTTGAAGAAGTGCATACCGGTACCAATGTTGATTATGAGCTTGTTGATATCCTTACGCGGGATTCACGATTCGCTGTGTCCAAATATATGTTCACCCCGTCAGCTACCACAACGGTTTAATCATGATCATGGGCGTTAGTAGTTGCGATAGAGACATGCTGTCAACATGGGTGCATCCACGTCAAACGGTGCTGTAGCTGCCAAACACGAATAGACATTGTTCAAGCTCTCATATATCACTACACAATAAGCACTACTTCTGTGAAGACAAGTTTCACTTTCGTGTTATACCGATTCCTATGACGGAGGGATCAGCCATGTTTTTCAGTTTTGCTTACGTATATATACGCGCGCACATACAAACGCACGCACGAACATACATAAAGTATGGTTGCTGAGTGCCAGCAATAAAGTATTGCTGGCACTCAGCAAGAAGCCACAACCCATATGTGCCCTTTGTCAGGGTGAGCCATGCTCCCTCATTTATAGACAAAGGGGAGCAGTCACTCCCCCACTCCCCTGTTCTGACACCCATGATGTCGAGCACTTCTTCAAAATGCTTGATGCAGTTGATGCAGATGGTCCAAAAAAATCAGTTTCGCTGCAAGTGCAAAACAATAAATGCAATAGCAACAGATTGGAAGGTTAGCAGGTAACTCTTTTGGACCCAATCTCGCGTAACTCTACAAAACGCTGGTGTAAGGGAATACGGCCGCTCCAGGAAGCGAAGTGGTTTTCGTGCTGTCTGTCATTTGAACACGAAGTTAGTAGTGAGAGCACAGCATATACAAGGGTATACGAGCTGTCTACTGATGTCTGTCGAGATAGCGTGCGTGCCACAACTCGCGAATGCACCCTTATGATCAAAGTTCGCATTTGCTGCACGAACGACACGGCTCCCTCCAAACAGCGCCCCTCCATGCTACTTCGCCTTATGAAAGACGGGCGGGGTGTTTCCTCTCTGTTTGAGGAGCCATCGACAGCAGCCCTCGTGCACAGGGCGATGTCATAGCATGTGCCCTTCGTGTAACAGACATGGCCGGCTCGTTTCCTCTCTACTTGAGCCGCATTCGTCGCTAGCACTCGTGCGCTTTTACTCGCGTGTAGAATATACGATGCATGGGGCACTGTTATAGATTTGGACTTTATGCAGAACATAACAGCAATGGCAAGAACCCGTCAAGAGTGTCCATATACACAATTCCTATCACAATAACATCACAGACAAAGTATGGAAGCTTTTCCCAAGCTTGGCCAAGAATAGAATTAGCTTGTTTTCACAGGTTACATTCATGCTTCGGTAGCTCTGCTGTTGCAGAATGTTGAGAAGATGATGGGAGTCCAGTATGTCAACTGCACATATCCTGAAAAGCCATCTCATTCTGCTCGGTGTCCCAGACCTGAAGAATCCACATCTTCCTTTTCAGCTGCCATCATTCCCAGCGACCTAAAGAAACAAAGGAAAACATTTGAAATACCTTTCTAGTAACCAAAACGCTATCAACCTCCAAAGAGACTATTTCAAAAACTAAGTAGCCTATCCAGCATCTACAGCAATTTTTACACAGCTAAGCGTCTTCTATAGTTACTAGTCAAGCTCTACATCACCTCATTTTTAAATAAAAGGTAATAATCAGTCATGCTATTGTACCTAACAAAGTAATCTCTCTAGATTAAGTCATCAGTACATGTGCACATGAATTTTGTGTTTAAAGCATTTCTAGCAAAATTTATAAAGTGCAGAGCGTTCACCTCTACTTTATTTACACATACCGTCGTCCTTACAAGACATATCAAGGAGCTGTACAGTGATAGTCATGTACAAGGTTGTGTACATAAAAAAATTAAGGTGTAGCGATACAGCAATGCTTAGTAATTGAGAAAAATATGGCAGTAAATATGCCCAAAAGTTTAATTGTAGAAGTAAGGTGTGAACGCTAGAGAAACAAACAGTACGGTACTCACAGATTGAAATCGCACATTTTTTCTTAGTATAATGGCCGCTGTGAGCAATTGTTCATGATAACCGCACGATGTCACTGCAAATCTGACCTCTAAAGGTTATGTTCACTCTTACGTAAGCGTACGAGTCAAAATTACGATGATATGACACGAACTGCAGACACTGGGAACAAAAGTATATGCATTATTTATCCCCAAATTTTCACGTTTCAGTCCATGAGTACTGTATGAACGTCAAGTGTTCTCTTGTGACTGCAGATTTTACCTTATTGTACAATGAATCCCTGCCGATTCCCTCAACGTTATGTCATTCTAGACCTTGAAGGAGTTCTTAAGGACTTTAGGAGAAGTTTTATCAGCTGAACTACTTTAGCTCTCTCCATCCACCTGCTGCTAATCTCTATCATTTGCAACCAATTACAAAAAGTCCATCTTTGTTGTATGAATTGTAGGAATGAGAAATGACGAAAGATGCCCCCAAAGAAAAGCAGCTAAGGTAACAAGTCATTAGGTGACGCATGTTTTGCTGCTGCTTTGGTAGGGTTCTTAGAGGGACACTAAAGAGCAAAACGATTTTTCTCATATTAGTAAAGTACTCTTTCACGATACCAAAAACACCACACTTGCTGCGAGAAGACGCTTACTAAGTGAGAAAATGCGCAAAAAACAAAATGTGGGTGGCGACGCCACCTTGAAGTTTCCGCACCATTCGCCGTGACGTCAGATGTTTTGACGGCGCCTACTAGGGACTACATAGTTCCTAATCGGTAAAAATGAAGTACACTGTCCTCTGAGGGGACTATAAACTTAACATACCAAGTTTGGGGTAATATTGTTGAGCCAATGGCGCCAAAATATAAGTACACTTTGAAATCCATGACGTCACGCAGGGAGATTTCGGCACGAAATTTAAAAATGAAACTTTAAACTTAATTTTCTCCTCTATTAATAAGCCTATGATGGAGAAATTAACGACATTAGAGTTCTCAGAGCGCAATTTATCGATCTAGGCCAATTCATTGTTTCTCTGTAGTGTCCCTTTAAATAGTACCTGCACATATGGGGGTAGAACTACTAACGTGGCAGCCACAATGCCAGTGAAGATTAATATGAATGTAATGGATTAAAAATTGCGTTATGTTAGGTTAAAACAATAATCAACGCAAGATGCAACTTTACTCTCGGCAGCACATAGCTGATTCTCGTGCCCCTATAACTCTCCACGCGATGTCAATGCCGGCAAGTTGAGGACAACGCTGTCGACACGTCTGGGACATTGAGCAAGTATGTGCCGAGAGAATGACACGTCCAAATTGTTTCCGGATTTCTCCATAACATTAAGACTGCTGCTCTCGCTTCTTCCAGCACCTAAAGTATTTTGTTTGTGCTGTTAAAAGAGCACTGACACAATATTTCAAAAGCAAGATGACTGGCCAACAATATTGCACGCATTGTCTCACAAATATCAACTGTAAATACAACCTACAACATATTAAAATAAATTTTTTAAATGTATACCGCACCGCTTAGCTTTAAATGGAGAACCTTGCGACAGCGACATCAGCACGGTTTTAACCCTTTAAAGGGGCCCTGCAACGCTTTTTTTTAGCGTGGTCAGAAAACACTGTCGAGGCTCCTGAGAACGTGTGGGCCAAACATTATAGTGCAGCACGCGGCCCGCAATTTACAATAGATTCTCAGTCATCTAGAAACCGCTTACTCTTCTCTCGACAAATGATGCGATAAACCCAAATGATCGCGCCATAAACACAAAGTCCACGGCCATTGACTGATATGAGCATCGCCAGCTCATATAGTTACTGCAGCTGCGGGATGCCATGACATGCCTGCGCACAATCGCACTGAATGTAAGCTGCGCGTTCGAAGAAAAAGAAGGAAGTGCTCAAGGTCCTGATGCTCGCTGATAAGCGAACACAGCTTCTTGCCCCCTTGCCATCCCCCTTCGTGCGTAGCTTTCAGCGTGCTCGATGGTACGAAAAGAGAGAAAATGCTTAAAGTGTGTCACATATCCCTGTAGCTCCGCTCATAAATGAAGGATTCTAAAAATTATTGCGGCAGTCGATTCGTGAGGCAACGAACTCCTTTAATGAAGCCATTTGTTGATCATTTGAAGAAGTGTTGCAGGGCCCCTTTAAGGTCCCCTGCTGCGATGCACCCGCCATCAAGGAGCGGCTTCCCCAGTCTGCTGTTGGGAGGCATCTGTCAAGGTGTTTATACTGCGTGCGTCTTTGTTTACGAAATATATGTAGCGCCACCTTTTGTATAGTGGCGTAACAGCTTACAACCGTTATCTCATTGCAATCTCAAGAGGTGGCAGAACCACACGAAGCAAGAAAAACAAAAGACACAGTGGAAAAGCTATTGTCGGCCAATGTTGTTCATGCGTGCATCTTGATGCCACGCGCTTTCTGTGAAACTGGTTCCCCTGGCTGTGTAGAAAGTGATGAAGAGGCAGATTATGTTCTTCCCTCCGATGAAGAAGAAAGCCCACTAGATGAGTGCTGCGATGACAGCATTCACGAACACAACACGGTGAACAGCAGCTTGCAATGTGCGCATCTACACGCCCTAACGAACCTCGGGCTTTAACCTGAGCAATGCTTTGAGCGGTACCACCTAGTTTCAAAGTAACGCCGAAGGACTGCAACAGAACAGGGAAACAATAAATATCTTGCTGTCCATTTGCATATGTGAGTGCGTTCTAACATGGCACCTAAAATTAATGTGGTACCTAAAATGTTTTGGACTGGACCAGCGGTAACGTGGCTGCAACTTAGGGACCGTGACGGGTTAATGTAGAAAACCAATAACTACGGAAGTCACAAGTGTCTGTTGGCAGCCGTGCTCCTTGCATGTGCTCTCTGCCACAGTTGTCAACGCAGCACTGAAGCGCTTGCGCTTCCATGCGTGGCACGCATCCCAGTTTTTATGTGGCCATGTGGCCAGCTGTGCGTACAAAAGAAATCAGCCTGGTCCTGCCTCTCTCAACACTCCCTGAAACGAAAAGTGCAACTGGGTGTCATAAAGACCTCTCCAAACCACCATGTTCAATCAACCACCATGTTCTTGAGCAAATGAGGTTTCCAGCTGGAATAAGTGGGTCATCATGTATTGCAACAGAAAAAAACGATGCAAAATTTTTGTGTCAGTACTTCTTTAAAGAAAAGCAAAATGGCAGGGGTGTCACCCACGTAGCCAAAAATTTTTGGGGGAAAGGGGCGGTATCCAAATTTAAATATATCAGGGGGTGTTCGAACCCCTGCCTGGCTGTGCCAATGCAAAACAGTGTTTCACACATATATGAAGGGCTATTAGCGCAACTTCTACTCACTTGACTTATATAAGTCAGCCACTTTCTCCGAGAGTTTGACCTTGTGCTGATGTGGTAAATATGGCTGACGAGGTAGCATTTTCCCAAGTGACTACGATGGAAGGCAAATCGGTATGGTGGCCACCGCAGTCTCCTGTGATCCTTGTAAAATACCACCATTATCACTTGACATGCTCTTACTGTCCCATGAGATCAAGCACACTTTGTGCCACCATTTCTGCTGCTATATCTTGCACTGGCTGATGCCATCATCACCTGCCAACTCGGGTGTTGAGTCAGCTAGCTGCTCCCTCTCGTTCTGTCAAAGTTTCTGCAAAAGCAAATGAAAAGAACAAGGGAACAACGCAGCATGAGCAAGCTTTTCAGAAATTTAGTCCATGTTGCAGCAAAAAGCCAAGTTCTATGGAAGTACAGCTTACCACGTACATTCACACAGCACATAACAGATGTGTTCTTTCCAAGCAGTTGTTGGAAATTCAGAATTCTCCATAGCTAATGATAGATATTCTGGCAGTGTTCTTATATGGTTCACGCAGTTCTTTTAACTTTGCTTCTAAATGCTTCGATAGCAAGGTATTCATAACCACTTTGTACTGTTTCCGAGAACTTCTGAGCACTGTTTCCGAGGCCTCAAAGATGCTGCAGTGGCATGCACGGCTGCCAACAGGCGCCGTTGTAATCTCAGAGGCCATAGATTACAAATGTATGCTTGTTCTCTGTATCCTATACAGACGGTGCCACACGGTAAATAAGAAACAGATGCAAAAATTACACCATCACCCACTAAAGGGCACCATGAGGGGATGCGAAGCAGCATTGGGGGTGCACACCAAGTTTCCGTTTACATTCACTCAGCCTTTCTGTTAGTGTGTGCGGTTTGTATTTAGTGTTTGCGTTATCATTACGTAGCGAGCCCTGCGCTGCTGCTGCTCCGCGACGATCTCGGCAGAGGTTAGAGTGCTGCTGCAACTGGCACCAACATTGACGTTACAACTCATCTGAACGGGAACAAAGCGAAAATGATGCTGACGTTGACGTTACTACTCAATAATAGGACTTTATGGGGGCCTAGTTGGTACACAAAGGACAAGCGCTACTTGCAACTGTTTATTCCACAACGTCGTCACGAAACATATATATATACCTTTAGCGCATGCGCAGACTAGTTCAATGAAAAATCAAGAAATTAAGATAACAGATTTTCTATCGCATATACGTGTCGATGAAGCTAAATTCGTTCGAGTGCGATAGAAAATCTGTTATCTTCATTTCTTGTTTTTTCATTGAGCGGGCCTGCGCATGCGCTAAGATATATATATATATGTTTCATGACGACTTTGTGGAATAAACAGTTGCAAGTAGCGCTTGTCCCTTGTGTGCCTTCCTTGAGTGCCGTGTTTGTATTGCGCTAAGTAATTTTTGTCAGTTACAACTCATCTGAACGGGAGCGAAGCAAGAATGACAGAAGCTGACCGAGCGCACGCGCTTATATGAAATGGGGGAGGGAGAGGAGAGAGTGGGTTACAGGCTGTATTTGGCTGCGGCGCGGCTGCATCACGTGGGAGGAGAAGCTGCGCCGCGGCTGCAGCGTGGGGGAGGAGAGGAGAGAAGGCGACCGAACACCTGCGTAAAGGAGGGGAGTGGGAGAGAGAGCAGGCGCATGCGCAGTGGAGTGCGGACGCCACCGGATCAAGCTCGCTCATAACATGCTCCGCATCTAAAAGAAATTATGGTTACCGCAAATCAGCTGGCGATGATAGTTTCTTTTCTCTCGTGTGAGTGATGTGAACTGCCTATTGCCACAACTTCAACAAGACTTCATGTAGGAAAAAACAGCACACGTTTTCAGACTTACACACTATTCCATGCTAAATCTGCAGAGCTTGACCACGAGACCACCAGAATCAGGATGTGGCAAATGGCTTGGCATTTGTCATCCGTGTGATCAGACCACGTGAATCTGATACGCATCGTCACGTGATGTCCATTCGTCATGTAAAAAGAAGATTCATTCTATCATATGGATTTCTCATAAGCTGCACTGTCAATTTGAGGTAGTATTCCAAATACAGTAGAACCCCGCTGTTACGTTCCTCACTGCTGCGTTTTCTCGGCTGTTACGTCGTTTTCCGCCGGTCCCGGCATAGCTCCCATAGGATACAATGTATTGGGAACCCCGCTGTTACGTCGTAACTGTCGGACCGTTCCCGTATGATACGTCGCTAAGTGCGCTCGGAGCCGACCGAGTGACTACCAAAGAGAGCCGCCATGGTGCATTTTCACGCAGCTTGGCCTCGTTTGACCGTAATATTAGCCGCGTGAGAGGCGCAAGCAACAGAATCTTTCAATTGATGCAAACAAAAGCATGGCCTTCGAGATTCCAATTGCAAAGATGGCGTCTATGACGTAACTGCTCGCGAAAGCAAGGCCTTCGAGATTGGCATTTACTATTGACAAAAGCATAGCCTTTGAGATTTGTATTGCACAAACATGGCGTGTATGACGTAATTGCTTGCGAAAGCAAGGCCTTCGAGATTGGCATTCACTTCTGCCATCGTGTTGGCGTAGACTCATCATCATCGTTATTTGTCGGAGAGCGGGAGGAGTTCGAGCTGGTTGGAGCTCGCATGGTCGTGCGTGCGGTTCCTGGTCGGATTTGCCGCGCCGGTCGTGATTGCGTGTGCTTAGTTCTTTCATGCCTACAGCTGTTGGTGTTAAAAAAATCACATACGTTGATTACATTTCTGTGGATGAGGCCGTCCTAAGCTCCGCGTTTCTATCCATCGACTAGATCGCGGCTGAGCGCGCCAATTTTCGTGCTGCTCGTAAGAATTGAAATAAGATTCTGTACCACTAAATATTTTGCAGTTTTTTCTGTTTTTCGGCTCTTACGTTTCCCGTCTCTTACGTTTATTTCCTACGGTCCCTTCAAAAACGTATCAGCGGGGTTCTACTGTACTTCCACAGCTTAGGATTAAAACCATCCAGTTGTTTATAAGCTGCACATTGTTCCTTCCCAAGTTTAGGAAGTTACATATGCAGGGCTGCGTCACAGGTCAGATTGAAAAGTACAAGCACAAGCATTGATGAATGAACAATCTGACGTCATGTGATAAAACATTCATACATCTATGTTATCGTTCATAAATATCGCAGGTACTGCGAGGTTGACAACTTTGTTGTGGCAGTGATAAACGGTGCCTATTACATTTAACATGAATCCCTGTGAGTTAATGCAACATACATGGTGATGTGACTATACCAAGGAGCAGTCAGTACTCTATACTCTGTGGCAACCCAAGAAAAAATGAAAGCTCTGCCTGCAGAACCATGACACACCTGCCCGTCACTGTGAAAGGCAGTCATGCTAGCTGGTTTCTGCTAGAATCGTATTTTTTTCTCAGCTAATGTAAATACTATGCATATTAAGAGTTAAAGCATCGTCGTTACAACCTAAAACATTACGTTTGGCTGAGCAACAATGTCACAGCCTCTGATGAAACTTACCAGGACATTCAATTTTCTATTCTAAAGCCATCGACACAAACGTGGGTCTGTATTGGGAAAGTCAACTACTATCTGTAATACTCCAGGAGTGCCTGATGTCAGGAAAATGAGTAAGTGGTATTGGACAAAGTACTTATGCAAATTCTCTGTGGGAGGGAGAGTGATGGTTGTGGGCGGAGCTGGCATTTTTTTCTTCGGTTGTAACGGAGTAACGTATGTGCTGTGAGTGAGCTATGCAGTATATTCTACAATCCAATCTCATCAGGTACCAAAATGGCAGCCTTTATCCACCATAGTGATATAGTACACATTTTTGCAATTCACAGCTTATACTTCAATGTGCTTATGCAAAGCCTGCACAGCCCCATATCTAGCCACTCCTTTTAGCAGGGCAGTAACTTGAAGTGAGACTGTCGGGAGCTGGGCTCCCTTTCTTGCTTTGTGGAGTTACTAACAGCTTGCAGCCACAAAATGCTTTCTTACTGGACTCTTCGACGGTTTGGTATGTGCTGATGTTTGTGAATCATTAGCGCCTAGGGCCAATACACTCAATCCAACACCTTGTAACAGAATTTTTAGCGCTGCTTCTTCGCATGCTCTGGGATGGCATATTAAGCAGTATTGAGCTTACAGGCAGCACAGGTACAGAGAAATAGGGCACCTCTTGAACAGGCAAGCTGACAAAGGACATAGACAGCACAGACTGTTGTGGAATCTGTCGCTCTGAAACCATTTTTTCTTTGGGGGGGGGAGGCAACCACCCCAACAGACTGCACTCCCGAGCATTCCTGCCAACCCCCCCCCTCCCCTCCCTTCCCCACATATCCACTATACTTGCCTATAGATACCGCACTGCAACCACTATGACAAAACACAATACTACCATATCAGGTACGAGGTAAGGTGAGCAAATGTGTACTGCTGAGAACGCACCTTATTGCAATGTTCAGTGTGAGAAACTTGAGTTGATGCTTCGGCTCCAGTGGTCGCCGACATGAAGACAATCAGACTTCCCCGTAATTCCATTCCCGCCTGACATGCCTGTAAGGTTTGGAAAAATGAAAGAAGCTGTTGAGTTTCTTAATGCAATGCTCAAAGTGGGCATCCCCCTAATCGAAATGACAAGTAAGCACGGAAGAACTCAGTTCAGTATCTCAAGCATGTCTACTTACAGCATCGGTCTGTGTAAGTGAATGAGCTTGTCTTGATGTCTTGAATGGGGCAGATGAAACATGGCGACCACCAACGCGCATGGCTATGGGTGGCATCTTTGCTAGTAACTTCGGGTCTCTTTGAAGTGTGCAACTAGGGCACATGCAAGTAGCTCGATCTTTCGCTGCTGGGGCAACTTGGGGAGAATTTTGTAGAGCAACCTGCTCCAAGGGTCCTAATCCAGCTGCCTTCGTGCAGTGCCATTGCCGCATTAACAGAACAAAAAAACAAAAGGAAAGTGATGGATAACAACCGAGGACATGCTGTACCAAAAGACCCATAATATGCCAGGGGCATAGCAGAACTGTATGGAGCTATTGGGAAGGACCAGCATCAACATACAGGTAATTCCGTATGTTTCTGGCCTGACCAACTTTTAATGGTGATAGAAATGCAACAACTGTGCTACCTTTTCAACATAATCTCCCTTCAATTAAACAGAATTTTTCACGCCTCTGTACTAACACTGTATGCCCTTCAAAAAAATAGCTTGAACTTTTTGTCTTAGATGTTCTCCACAGACTGCATTCTTCACTTCATCATCAGGTACGTTCTTTTTGCTCTATCTACAGCCTTAAGAACAGGCAGTAGTCACTGACATTGAAGACACAGACATTCGCTGCAGCCTTCCCAATGCTCGCCATATGAACTGCAGCGTGGTGGTGAAGCACTCAGACATGCTAAAAAATCCCTCGCCTCTTCACGTTTATTGCATTATGCAGTTCACGCAAACCAAACCACCGAGTTAAAACTCATACGCAGGCCTCCTAACAGATGGCGCTATGTGGTTGAGGCAGCCATTCTGAGATCGCTCTGAGCTTTACATATCAGGGAGGAAAGTTACGAAATCACCCGCATGTCGGCCCTTGCAATGCAATGCAAGCCTACACGATGCGCAAGTGTTCGAACTGCCTAGGGGTAAGGTATTGTGCTCTATGCACAATAATTTTCCTTTCCAATATGCAGCCACAAGTTAACATAATACCAACAACATAATAACAAACATAACACTACTAGCAAGTTTTATAGACCCAGGAAACAGAAAAATTAAGGCTGCTCATTGGAAGTACAATGTGATTTTTTTTTTTTTGCTAATTAAGTGCATATTCCTTCTATTTTTAGTATTTGTAACAAACTTCATCCACTCATCCTATCTTGTCTAAAACCCCCGACACCTGACTGCACCACTGTACGTGGCCCAGCCTCTAGTCTTTTATTTTTATTTTTTGCCTTGCCAAAATACACATTGTGGTACTGCATTGTGAACTGTCTCGATCAATATGATTAGAGAGAAGGCACAGGTAGAGATCCAGAAACTATGCGTGCATACATTACTGAGGCACTATTAATTTCTGATAAATAAAACTTGTTGCTGGGCATATACCTCTGTGCTGCTTGAGGATCAGTAGGTGCCCGTTTCTTGTAGTACACCGGGGGAAAATCGTGGGCACATACGACGGATCCATGCTGCTATCACTTTTGCAGTTTCCCACGAAATGTCTGCTACAAATCCGTGAATTTTCTGATGGCACCCACGCACCTCCATATGCGCTGTGCAAGAGAGAAAAGCAAATGTGCACATAACATTCGATACTGAAGTACTTGCTGCTGGGCTAGTTGGTTAATACTGCGTACTGACCATAGAACTATGGTCACTTGGCACAAAACAACGAATAAACGGAGGGAAAAGGAACAAGGTGAGCACTTTTCCAATTGTTGCATGGCAACAAGGTACTCATAGGCTATATAACAACTTTTCACCTGCACAAAGTACTGAACATAGCACTCACCTTGCTGCTTTCCCCTCATTTTTTTTTTTCGTTGTTTTCGCACTAAGTGGCCACAGCTTTATGGCCAATACACACTTCATACGGAGCAGCAGCAGCGTGGCTAGCTTTAAAGGGACACTAAAGAGCAAAACGATTTTTCTCATATTAGTAGAGTACTCTTTCACGATACCAAAAACGCCACGCTTGCTGTGAGAAGACGCTTAGTAAGCCAAAAACGAGCAAAAACAAAATGTGGGTGGCGACGCCACCTTGAAGTTTCCGCACCATTCGCCGTGACGTCACATGTTTTGACGGCGTCAACTGGGGGCCATAGAGTTTCCTAAAATGACCTAGAGGGAACTCTGGCGCTGCAATCGTTCAGCCACCATGGGAATGATGGGTAGTACACGGATTTGCCTAGTCTTCGTGCTTGTGGGCTTCGAACGCACTTGTGGCTTTGTTTATTGCAATGTTTTGGTTTTCTTTCGGATAAAAGAATGGATCGTTGTGAACTTCGTGACCAGATTTGAATCGGTGAGCCTAAAGAAGTTAAAGTGGTGAAGTGAAACTGCTGATTTTTGCTGAACTTCGTTTTGCGACAAAGCGGATGCAGGCGACGCGGAGTCAAACGGAGCCAAAAGAACGAAGTTTAGACAAATCCGTGTAGTACCCATGATTCCCATGCTGGCTGAAGCGCGATGCATTGCAGCTCCCATAGACACTAGCGCCAGAGTTCCCTCTAGTAAGTATTGTAGGAAACTCTATGCTGGGGGCTACGTAGTTCCTAATCGGTAAAAATGAAGTACATTGCCCTCTTAGGGAGCCAATGACTTAATATACCAAGTTTGGGGTAATCTTGTAGAGCCAATGGCGCCAAAATACGATAAATACACTTTGAAATCCGTGACGTCACGCAGGAAGATTTTGGCGCGAAGTTTAAAGAGGAAACTTTGAACTTGATTTTCTCCTGTATTAATAAACGTATGATGGCCAAATTAACGACATTAGAGTTCTCAGAGCACAATTTATCGATCTAAACCAATTCATTGTTTCTCTTTAGTGTCCCTTTAACATGCACCATTTCATAAGGTGGTGAGGACTGATAAAGAGATGGAGACTGTAAATATTAGCAACCGCTTAAGCTTCGCACTTTCATTACAATAAACAAAAACGATGCTTTGCTGTAACATGCACACCATCGGCCCGCACGACGTTGTGAAAAGGAAGTCGGTGCATTTCTCTGTTACACTGTACCCTGTAGGAACGAACAACCCATGAATGCACCTATTCGATCTCTCAGCACGCTCGAACACCGCGCTAGCCGAGCGTTACACACAGTCAAAGCCCCATCCATGCGTTTCCCGCTGCCTCAGCGCCGAAATCACGTTGATTACTTACTTTGCGCGGCGCACTGCGGCGATCCACGCTTCTCGCCTCTTTATCTCGTGCCATTTCTTGGGGAAGCAATAATATCGCACTCCTGGTACCAGCCCCTTAGTGTTGATTCGGCTTTTGTGACAATCAACGACACAGCAGTACCTCGAGCTACGCGCCCGCTTCCCTTCAGGCGCCATCGCCAACGAAACTTCACCTCGCGTGCTGCTGCCGCAGAAGCACAGAACACCTATGGCGGAAGCAGAGAACATCTGGCGGAAGTGTAGGACTGGTAGGACATCCCGCGTGACGCAGACTTCTGCCGCCAGGAGAAATGCGAGCGCTGCGTGAGTGTCTATAGAGAGTAATAGAGTTATATATTCCTCCTAAAATATTTGCACCCAGCTTGTTTAATGCATCCACAAAAAAGAAAACATGATTTTATGGATGATACCCCAGCACATGCGGATGTGTCCGGGACAGTGACTTTTCTTCTTTATTTTTTAAACACCCAATTACTTGGATTAAGCTAAGTCGCGCGGCTTTCCAGCTGCCCGCGCAACAGGCTGAACGCTTTGTACCTTGTACTTATTGTTGAACGCGGGAAAAGCCTACTGACCTCTCATAGCGAGACCTCTTGTGCTCTGCTATCGCCGAAGTTTTGCGGTACGTCGGCGGAAAAACAGCAGGAGCGTACGAGGGAGAAGCTGGATCCGTCGATGACTTTCCGCCAACAAAATGTACACTGCAGACCCGAGACCACTTTGCCGGCTGCCACTCGGTTCCGTTTGCACTGTAAAAATACCGGTTCACTTGCGTGGAGCGTAAATTCACAGCGAACTAGTTACAAGATGTACTTCATAACCATGCACAGCTGATCACTTACTTCACGCGGCGTACGCTGCGAATCCACCGTTCCCGCTGATCTAGGAGGCTTTGTCGCCCCGGAAAACGGAAGAACTTTGTTCCAGGAGGGCATTTCTTATAACTATTAGTGCAGTTGACGACGCAGCAATTCATGCGCGACATTGCAAAGCTCCTCCAAAGGCGTGACACGGCTCGGCTCGTGGAGCGGCTGCTACACGTAGCACGCCAATTCATTTCGTTCGCTCCCGCACAGCGGCGCCACCAGCTCAGTGCACGTTCCCTATATATTAAAATATTATTTACAACGCACCTTTACGGGACGGCTCACCGTCTCCCTCAGTAGAGGAAGTAGCACACCAAATCGCGTTGCTTGGCTATAGGTCGGCGAAAAGGCGTACGGCCGCAGAGGAGTCCCGACTTGCTGTGCCAATCCACCTTTTTCGCAATGCCACGGCGCATGCGCCCTTCCCCTGGCGGAAAAGTCGCGAAATGTCTCTTAATCCCGGAGGCTTTCTTTCTGGCGATACCGGTCGTCCAAGTCGCTACTAAAACGGCAGAGGGCAGCACAGGAAAATGTAAAAGGCAGATTGGCAAGGTGGTCCAGTTGTTAGTCCCCTTCCAATGCGGGAGATACTGGGTCCAATTCCCAGAGATGCCGGGCAACCACCGGTTTTTCTACTGGGGAGAGAGGTACCCCGGCCTGCCGATTGGTGCACTCATATATCTTGAGATGGGTGGCCTTTCCTTTCCTCTATCTCCTTTCACTCCCCTATTTCCTCCTCCAACCGTGCTCCTAAATACAGCTTGCAGAAAAAAGTGTATTTCTAATCCTCAAGCCGCCGCTACCATCAGTTGGCCATCAACATTTGTGAAGGCAGTGTCGCAACAGCATGCATAGCTGCAGTGAGTCTTTCTGTCAACCTTGAAGGCCTAGAGTCGACATCGACAGACAGCTTGTCGACGAAGCACTCCCTTGAGGGCTCGGGACGAGCCTGAATTGGAACGTACGCTCTACGCTGAAGTCACCAAATATCAGAAAGAAGAACTGAGAGAGAACATTGATGCCATGCAGACTTCGCTTCTACCAAATCATATAAGCAAACACAATTCGGCCTCTCGCATTGCCTTATTACTCATAACACAACTCGGCAACACGACTTCGTAGTGCTCTCTGCAATTACAACCTAGCCAAATGAGATGCTTTCATGTTCTTAATAAAGAATGTACTTTGGGTTGCTTGTTAATCGTCAAACACGTTCAATTTGTAATATTTTCACTGGGTTCAGCATATACTTTTCTAAACACTTGCAAACTCAGTCATTTGACGAGTTTGGTAAGTGCACTGCAGTGTGTATATGTCAGGTACAAGACGGCTTCCTGCTTTTTTGTAGTAGTTTACATAGCACTCTGAACCGTCAACCATTTCTTTAAAATCATTCAAGACCATGGCAGGATATTCCAGTGGCTGACGTCGGATGATGGAAGGTTGATGAGTACGCAAACTCAAGGACGAGGTGGTAGCAGGTGCCAAATCCCCTTCCAACCTAATAGTAGCACAAGACTGTGTAATGAACAGTTTGCACATGCTTTCTCTTACTCTGGGAGTACATATGTGCTCAACATTGTTCGCTTTTCATTGCGAAGCATTTTCTAGCAGACCAAATGAATGTTGACTGCACCTATATACCTATCAACAATCCATCCAGTCACCTATGTCTGGGTACTTTCCAAGCGCTTTTCTCACTTGGTTTGCCTAAATTGGCATAGCATGGCACGAGTGTGTGACAAACAAGAATGATGGGTCATTATCATAGGCGTATCTACTGGGGGGGGGGGGGCAAAGGGGGTGCTAGCCCCCCCCACTTTCGACAGTGGTGACTGTACACTGGGAAACAAACCACTGTGGCAAAGTTTTGTTTCAACACAGCAATCACGTCAATATATAAAGAAATTTGTCCTATGCTTCTACTGTGAAAATTGTCTTCCGCGTCTCACGACCACGCATTGTGGTTGTGGCACTTGTCTAATCTCAACTGTTCACTATCTCTAACTAGAACAATGCAATCAACATTGATATCCACATCAGCCTTGGCAAGCTATGGTGTAGCTTGACCCCGCAGGGATATGCTGACGAACGGTGCTCGTGATATGCACATCAGTGCACCGAAGCATGCACTTCTTTTCGATGAAACAAATGTCTGTGCTCAATGGCTCCAACGTGTGGCATGTTACACGGTACACCAGACCATAAGCTACCCTTCAGGCATCACAACGTAGCTGATGTGCCTGGAGAGCCCACAATATGCACACAACTACTGAACTAACTACTGAAAAACGTAATGCTCAGCTCAAAGTTAAACAATGTGGCAAAGGCAGCCCCTCGCTGAGCGCTTTGCATGGCATATATTCCTGCAATGCGTGGAATATGCCGGAAATTTTTTTTTCTAAATGCATGTAAAAGATGTAGCAAAGAAAAGTAATCAAAAGCTATTGTCCAACAGTGAGTGCATAGTACTAATTATCAACCATTTCCTTAAACACACATTACAGCCATACAAAGTTATTTTGGCACACTACTTGGAAATTTCCAGTGGGAGAGCGCCAGACCTTCACAAAGTGCTCACAAAAGTATGGAAAGAGATCTGATTCCACCTCACTCATGAGTGGCATCATCTGGTTGGCAATTTTCTTGAAGCCTCGCATCACCCAGCAGCATTTGCACTCATTTTTTTACAATACAGGCCACGAAAATAATTGCACATGTCAGGAATGTGATTCTCCTGAAATGATCCACGATTGCCCTGGTTATGGCACAAACGAGTCAGACGCTTAACAACGAAGAGGCTTAACAACTTTAATGATACATCAAAAATGTTAGCTCTCTTTGTTAATCATTGTCGCTTCCCAGCCAAACTAGCAAGCATCAGAACCTCTACTGCAGACATTAGCCTGACTTGGAAAGCAGGCATAGTCGTACAAGGGAAGGTAAAGTTCGTTGTCGGGCCCCTCCCGACAATGCAATGTGGCTGCAGTGGTCCGTTGTTAGGCACTGCTGGTCAAGCTCTTTAGCGGTCGATTCGTTTGCATGCATTTTCTCACTGCATTATGCCCCATCCTTTAAAAGAGTAAGTGAACTTCTTTTACTTAAGCTTTGCTTTTACTGGTTTCGGACCGAAATGCTGCAAAGGTAGGTTATTAACCGCAAAGGGTTAATAAAGAAATTGTACTCTCAATGATTCAGGTTAGCCAGTAATTTGCACTTCCTACTACACATTCCAGCAGTTCTGCATTAAATTTGGATGTCAGTCACAAGTTTGCACAGCTGCAGGTGACTGACTCTACCAGCTAGCTGTTGGTGCAGTTGGCATCAAATGCCAACCAAAGATCAGCCAAACAATGCGGATTGTTGGATTGCAACGATGCACTGCTCCTAGAGTGACAAATCCATGGCCGAGACATCAGTGAGAACACGCAACCGCACGCCAGTGATGAATCATCGCCAAGAATAAACCAGCAACACAGCCCTACAAGTCCGTTGGAATGCACAGCCAACTTCCGACTCGCAACCTGGCATGGCTAGATGTCTGGCTGCTCTCAATGATTGTTCAACACTAACGCCAAATGCGTGTTCTCAGTGATGCCCTAGTCATGCAAACAGCCAGTATGGGGCACCAATGCAGGTGTCCTTACTGGCTTCTCTTTGGTTGTCATTCGATACCAACCACACCAACAGTTTAAAACCAAACAAGGTCTTCCTTCCGACAAGGTAGAAGTATACTGAAAAGTAAATACACTCAAACCTCATAATAACAAAGTCACATCTGCCACGAAAATAACTTCGTTATATCCGAAAATTCGTTATAAACGTTTATTTGTAACACTGTAGCTATGACAACACTATTCTTCACTTACTTCGTTATAAGCGATAATTCGTTATATCGAGGTTTGAGTGTACTGTTTTTCACCCATTTCGTAGCATGATGATATTACAGAAAACGCACATGGTTTTTACACAAATAAAGCTTTGTAGTATAAGGCAAATTTTTCATGGTCTGGGGTTCTAACCAGAGACTGGTTCCTTTTCCGGGGCGGCTGCTCTACCACCTCGGCTAACCAGGAGGCTAGCCTATCGAATGCAACAGGCGAGTTAGTGGACAACTTCAAGCAGGGACATTGACTATAGTGTATCAGATTCTACGAAAGCCACTGATATGTCATGTTCAGGAATTACTTACAACAAGCGCGCTGCAGAAGAAATAAGGTGTGCAGGCATAGACACAGGAGAAGAGAAATGGAAAACACACAAGCCCGTGTTCCGTGTCAACATCTGCACACCTTACTTTCTACCATGATGAATCCCTACCAACTAGCATGTTTGGGTACAGCGCGAAAATGACAAAGACCATGCCACCTTACCAACTAGCTCAACTCGGTCATTTTATGAGTAGTATTAACAGAAAACAGGCCACTCTGTGGGAGCTGATATACCAGACACAACAAAAACTTTATTTCACTTTCTGTACAACAGGGCTTAATTCACAATAAAATAGCAAGAGAAAATAAAAACAAAATTTTACATCCCATATATACTTCGACACAAACTTTTCCAGACAGTTGAGCCACGACATGGAGGCTTTTTCTTAGAGATAAACAAGGAATGTAAATCAAGAAAAATAACCATCAACGTAAGATTTCTCTATTCAATTTCCATGCACCTGAATGAGAACCAAAATTTGCACTTTCAAGAGTGTAATGTGCAGAAAATAATGCCTATGTATTTCCTCTGCAGGGGGTGTAACTATGATGGGTGACTGTGATGAGATATGAAGAACAGTGGGCCGCAGATTCAGCTCAGGCCTGTAAAGAGACGAGAGAGCACAATAACAATCAAGGCACGAAGTGGACACATTTGATAAGATGGTTTCTTAAGCAAAACAATAACAAAAGCATCGCCAGAAAAATGACAAATCAGTGAACCTCTCAAATGCATTCATTGTGCCCTTAAATTTGGTGAATTACCAGGGTCTGCTGCTGAACCTCCCGCTCAAGCATCCCACTGACATGAGCTTGTTCATGGTGCTTGAGATGGTGGCCGCTGCATGGATTGTGGCATGTGCTACTTGATTGGAGATTGTTTCAAGCATGCCGTGTTCACTGCCACTCAGCAGGCATCATGCACTGATCCAGCGGAAACGGAGGAACATTTGCCCAAAGGCACAACTCGAGGCACAGCGCTGATGGTGCAGCGCTGCCATCGCTGAACTATGCATAGAGCGATATTTGCGTTGAGGAAATAGAAGTTCCGGATGGCCTTAGTGTCAATGAGTTCATTCCTGCGGATGAGTACGCCGTGCACAAGATGGTGACCAATGAGGCCATCATAGTTAACATGTGCAGAGCTGACGACCACCACAAACCAAAACGTCAAGATGACTAACACACCGGTTGTTTCAAATGCCACCACGCAAATGCATCCTTTTTTTTTTTCTGCCAGCACAAGAACGACCTGACAATGGCCCATTTTTGCAGTGCAAAGGCACCGCTGTCAAATTGCTACAAGGCAAGGCTTGATATAATAAGCTTACCGGCTTTTGGCAATAATTTCTGAAATTTTTTGCAAGCCACTCTGGTCATTGTTCTCTCAGCCTCACGCAACGAAATTCCCACAAAAGCAAATTTTCTTGCTTTCCCCGGCAATTTCGTTATTGCGGGTTTCAACTGTACTGCTTGAAGCAATTAAAAGGATATCTGAGGCAGCAAGAACTGCACAAGCTGCCGAGCAGTGATAACAAAATAATTATAGGAAGAAATAGCGAGCACTCACCGAGGTAGTCATCCATCAGTGTGCCGATGGCAAACTGTAAAGAATAGAAAACAAAAGAGGAACACTAAGCAGTGGAAATGTCAATTTCAAAACGTAACACATGCAACGTTACAATATACTTATGTGTGACAAAAGCAATAACAAACACTGTGATTGTCAATGTGACTGTGATTGTCAATGTGACTCGCGCATGCGCGTGAAGCTACCTGGAAGCAATGTTCTTTCCAATAAAACAGTTGTTAGTTTGGCACCAGTCCTGTCATTTCTTGTCCTTGTTCCTTTGTGCCTCCAAATTTCTGTCAGGCAATAACAAACATGCTGCCCTTCAAATACAAATAAAAGCCAAGAAATGCTAAAGTTTGGCAAATTACAGTTAATACTGTGTTGTTACTCAAGCTACTGATTGCTTATTAAAACATTCACACCGTCCGTTGGAGACACTGTAAAAAGATATAGTACCCTGCTCTATGATCCCAGTGGGGATGATCTGCACCATAAGTAAACAGAGATGCCCAAGAAGTTTATTCAACGAAACACGGACATTACTGTGGATTAGTTTTGTATGTCTTCCTATTGTTACATGTAGGAGGAACACAGGTGTAAGTGAAGTATGTGATTGAAGGAACAGGACTAGGAAAGACGAAATGTTTCGAGGAGCTATATCTGGGAAGATGGCAAAAGTCTGAGTATATTTTAGTAACACGGAAGCCAGTGTGTCGTCTTTGCAGCATTACGCATAAGGAAGTTTTAGCCATAACGAGCCAAAGTGTCTTTACATGTCGAAAGCCCCCACGCTCCACTTGCATTATTTCGTGTACCTTATGGTGCCATTTTTGAATGTCGAACAGTTTGGATCACTGACCTTTGGGTGTACAAAACCTAAAACTATAAATTATATAACGCGCTGTGTGACCTGTGCAACTCAATATAGTTCAGCAGCGGCAAGTGGTAAATGACTATTCTAAAAAAAATTGGACGCATGCGAAAATTTGCAAAATCACTGCCATCAATACGACGGTCGGTGAACAACCTCTGAAAAATTGGGCACCTAGGAATAACATACAGTTACAGTTGGCAAGTAAGCAACCACACACAAAAAAAAGCTATTGCTCGTGTCTCCATCCATCCAACACTTTCCTCCTGGATAAAAAAGTACGGCATGATTTCGTTTTTTTCGGACTACCACATTTTTCAGACGATTTCACTGTCCCTAGCGAGTTTGAAAAATTAGACGCCGACTGTAGTTGATACTTCCAAGATCTGCCCTTTTCCTAATTTGTCAGTACCTTTTTTTCCCTTTAATCAGCAAACACAGAACACGAAAGCCATTCAACAGCACCCAATTCCAGTAATCTTCATTTCTGCAATACAGCTGAACGCTTTTATATAGAAGATATGCACCAGGGGGCAGCTCCTGTTCCTTTCATGTGAGAGGCACCATGTTCTTATTTTCTGATGAGCCTTTATTTCCATGTAGGCACACTTCTGTCTCTTAAGCCTAAGGCTCCGTGTTTTCAAATAAATCCGAAAAAATCCGATAAACACTCGCCAGTAAAATTATCGACCATTCGGACTTATCCGTTAATCTTCGATTTTAACGGCCAATATCACCCTGTTCCATTCTTTATCAAAAGGGCATGTTCAAAGCAATCATTGAAATATCAGCCAGTTTGGCTGATATAAACATTACCTCACGTCAACAGCATCTCATGGACTACACCCATCACACATTTAAAGGGGCCATGACACGGCCACCCCACAATTTGCAGTTTTCAGCGAAAAACGTAAGTAGAGGGTTTACTATGCCTATACGTATATGAAAAATGGACTATAAAAGAATATTCCAGAGTGAAATAGGCCGTAGAAGTCTCTGGCTACAAACCCCACCCACAGCCGGCGACCGCCATTTTTGCCATGGCGTGTGTGACGTAATGTGCTGCATGGAGTGGAGCCGTTGCCTTCTACCAAAGTTTCAGCCACTGCAAATTGTTCAATTTCACTGCCAAGCTGAAGAAAGCTGAAATAGCTAGAATGCATGCGCAGCTGACCATGGAACAAAATCATTCGCCGGAATGCAGAAGCTCGTAGAGCAAGCAGCTTGTTATGTTGTGGCTTGTGAGCGCGCCAGTGTTGCCCGACTCCCAGCCCACTAGAGTGTTTATGAAAATATTCAGATATAAATTAAGTGCTTGATCGAATACAATAAAATATGGCCAGCTTGTTTGTGAACGCACAAGTATTAACCCCCATACACAGATCGTGATCGAAAATTCGATGTCATGGTTCCTTTAATGAAGGGCTTGTCGCGCACAGAGCGAGGAGAGACATCAATGTATGTAGGGCCTACAGGAGTGCGAGACAACATCTTAATACAGTCCATCCTGGATATATCGAACTCGAAGGGGACCGCGAAATAGTTCGATATATCGATAATTTGAAATACGAAATATGCGTATCTAAGGCTTTAATTAAAGCATTGCAGGCCACGACACAGTTTTCTGAAATCGTAAACAGCGCGAACATGACGATTCGCTCACGTATGCTAAAGAACAAGGTGAAAACTTCTTTTATTTCGCATGAAAAAAGTCCGTCAACTTGTCTTGCTTCTTGCGCGCCGTGAATTCATCAAGTCATCGTCAATATTATTGAAGCTTTCCAAATAAGCAAATTCAGCACCTTCCGCCACAACAGCGGTGAATGTGATCGACGCTGAACGCTGATGCGAGCTCTGTAGCGCGGTAAAGGGTTTCGCGGTGGCAACGGCGGCTGGCATCTTCAAACTGCACGGGTCCATTTCCGCAGCACCGGCAACGTCAGCTATGATCTCGGCATCGATGCAGTCAGAAACAACTACGTCGTTATCTGCACCGATGAAATCACTCGCTGTGCTCCCGTCCAATACGGCGCCCGGAAACGCTAAGTCGCAAAATTTACTGACGCACCGTACGCCGTAGTCGGCGGTCATGACGCGCCCGATGTCGTCACCTGGCACCAAGGCCCATAGGGAAACAGTGCGCGACGGTGCTTTACTTGACGTCGTTCCAAGCACCGGTCATCATTTTTATCGCTACGAACGGGACAATGCTTAGTTCGACTCCCGAATGACGATTTATCAAGAACAAAGCGCGAAGTACACATTTCCGCAAGAGACAACGCTGCACGAAGAAACATTTCTCCACCGTCGACATGTTGGCGATACCGATGGCACTTGTGGCTTTGCAGACGGCAGCCGCTACTTTGGCGAGAAATGCGAAAAAAGCGTAGCCTCTGAGATCCGTATTTTAAAACCGAAAACACTAAAAATACGTCACGAGGTTGCGGATCTCGAAGGCCATGCTTCGCGGGCCCGCGTATCATGATTTCCTAGCGCGGCAGCGCACGCGAGAGAGAAAAAAGAGAGAGCGAGGAGGACGCCAGCGGCTCCTCCGCGACCGCTTGCGCGCTATTGGTTCTCCTCTTAGGGTCACGTGGCTGGGCACGCGAGAGCGTTTACGAACGCACGCACGCACGGAGTAGTGTTTACGGCTGTTCCATCGGACGGAAGCACCCTCCTCCTAGCCACGCCAGCCACGCGGCAGATTCGCGCCACGCACATGGCGGACGCTCAAGTACGCGCGCCTGTTCTGAGTTCCGCTTGCCCATCTCACGTTGAGCGGGTTTCAATAAACGTGCTTCCGAGTGACATGTTGGACACGAGTACGCCTACGTGCGAAATAAACGCCAGATCTCATAGCCCATGTAACATCAAACAGGTTTCGATGAGCACGCGTGAGTTAGACCCAAGACCCGTGAAGTTAGACCCGTGAAGTGCCTCCGCGTCGACCTGTGCACGGACGGCGACGCACACGAGTGGATTGCCAGCTACAGTAGGAAAACCAACACGACATGGATCGTCGACAGGGAAACCCGAAATCCAAAGAGGTAAGTTCACGTGTTCGTTTCTTCTACAAGTGGTGAATAGGCCAGTCTAATAATAACATTTGATGATATCGACACCAATTGCGAAAATGCTAAATGCTCGCTCATCGTATGGAAAGGCGCGACGCTAAGGGTGATCGCGTGGTCTCAGTGACATGTAGAAATGTTAAATGGGGGCGTAAACACGCGAAAATGGACTATCGAAAATGCAAACATTACAAGGCCGCAGGCCCGTAGCCAGGGGAGGGGGCGGGCGGGGGGCCCGCCCCCTTCCCCCCCCCCCCAACTTTTTATGATATATGGTGTTTTACCGAAAATAAATAATGGAAATAGGCGTTTTGCTCAAATAGTCAACGTTTTCAGCAAGTGGGCGCACCCCGAAAAAAATTCCTGGCTACGGGCCTGCATGGCCGTATGCTAGGGAGGTTAATGCTTCAGCAGTGTGTTGCTTGCGGCGCGATCCGATCTGCCACTCAAACTTTTGAACGAGCCAAACGGGCGACAGGGCCGCAAATAGGAAAAGTTAGTGATAAAATCTTCTGCAGTTAAGCATGGTTCAATGGACGCGCCTATTTCAGGCATGGCTTTCCAAAAATAGAAAATAATCACACAATATCACCAAAATTCACAGTGAAAACAGAGGCCTCTTGGTTTCAGTTCATAACAACCTTTCAAGTACACTAACCGTACCAGTCGTTGACAGTTTTGCGGACTTCAGCAGCGGCATTTCCATGCTGCAGCTGCGGCTTTAGTGCACAATATCACTGCAGCATTCAGTCCAAAACACAGCGTCGCGCCTTTCGATACGATGAGCGAGCATTCAGCGCTTTCGCATTTAGCATTTCCGCGATTGGCGTCGATATCATCAAATGTTATTATTAGACTGGGCCTATTCGCCACTTGTAAAAGAAACGAACACGTGAACTTGCCTCTTTGGATTTCGGGTTTCCCTGTCGATGATCCATGTCGTGTTGGTTTTCCTACTGTAGCTGGCGATCCACTCGTGTGCGTCGCCGTCCGTGCACAGGACGACGCGGAGGCACTTTACGTGGCAGGGTTCTGTTTAGTGTCGCAGAAGTCCGTGGTATGCCCGTGTCACTGTGGCGCACGTAACCCACGAGCCGCTTCGCCCTTCTCAGTATTTTGCCAGCGTCCGTGGTGTGCCCGTGTCACTGGGGCGCGACCCACGAGTCGCTTCGCGCTTCTCAGTCTGGCAACAGACTTCTGCGACACCAAACAGAACCCTGCCCTTTACGTTGACACTCGGAACCACGTTGCTCATCGAAACTATCGAAACCCGCTTGCAGGCGCCCTCGGCGCGCGTATCTGCGGCGTCTCGGCGTGGCGAGGGGTGCTTCCGAACGATGGAACAGCCGTAAACACTCCTCCGTGCGTGCGGAAACGTGCTCGCCAGCCCAGCCACGTGACCCCAAGAGAGGAACCAATAGGGCGCAAGCGCTCGTCGAGGGGCCGCTGGCGTCCTCCTCGCTCTCTCTTTTTTCTCTCTCGCGTGCGCTGCCGCGCCAGGAAATCATAATACGCCGCGGGCCCGCATGCCATCGTGCGCGAAAAGACAAGGAAGGGAAAGCAAGCGTTACAAGGCTGCCAAATCACTTCGAATTCTCATTTTGGTGCCCTCGGCAATCAGCCTCTTTGAAAAACACTAGCCCATGCGTTAAAAGCTGCGAACCGCGCGTAAAATATACCGGTGAACTGACAAGCGCTGCGCAACGAACTAGAGCAACGCAATTTCGTCACCTGCGCGCGACGAGGAATTGGAACTTACAAGAACGTGGCCGAAAAATGATCAATAGTTGTTAGGAAAAATGCACTTTCTGGGCTTCGGCGCGGGGCAGCGTTCGATATAGCGGATGTTTCGCTGTGCGGGAGTTCGATATACGTGCTCACCAACCCCATACTTTTGCATGGAAAATTCAAGGGGATTTCTCAACTGTTCGATATAGCCAATAATTCGATATATCCGAGTTCGATATATCCGGGATCGACTGTATATACATGTTCCCCTGGTGACACTCGGGCACGCAAGATGACATCGAATATACGGACCTCGTAAAGCATGCTTGCGTCTATTATACAACACGCTTTAAGGCTGTAATATGCACAAATGTAGGTGTTCTGTATTCGAGTATCTGTGCTTGTGTTTATGTGTGTTTGTGCATTAAAGCTTTCCAGACAACTAAAATACACTTCATGTGTTCTGATGTATTTGTGCTCAGATATCATTTCATCTAAAACTTGGGAATACTGAGAATAATGCAAAGTTAAACACCGAATTTCAGAGAATTGGGGATTTACGAAAAATAAACTCCGAAAGCACGGACCCTACCTGTACCCAACTGTCAGTTAAATCAGTGCCTCGTATAAAGAGGTTCAACTGTACACACATTAATTGCCCTTAATTAAGGAAAACAAAGTTTGGTCCCCACAGTGACTACAGTGCAGAATGACGAGAAAGAAAAGCAACAGAGATTCTCAATGCACATTTTCCTTCTCAAGAGGCCCCCCCCACACACGACTTTCGCAGTGTGATGCTACTTACGATGTCCGACGCATCCACTCTCGTGCCTACGATCTTCAGCCTGATCTCGTCGTCTTGCTGGATGATGATGTCCTGGAAAGAAAACATCAAATCAGGTCATTATACTAGCACGCCAGTCGGTGAGCAAAATTAAAGGGGACATGAACCACCTATTTGCAAAGTGCCACAAACATTTTGGAATGAGTAAAGCACCCTGCAGAAATACACTGCCGAAAGAATGTTCTAAAGAGACATAGCACAAACGGAGGTACCGAATTTACTCAATTGTAATGCCAGGGGTGACTTTTGATTGCATCCAGAAAGAAAAAAATAAAACCACGAAAGTAACACGTAGGGCGACTTTTCGTTGCGTCCAACAGAAAAAGATGACCGTCAATGTAACGTGTGAGGCCAGCAGAGGCATGAAAAAGCGCATTTATTTTTCAAAGACTGCATCAAAATGTGGTATTTCGCACTACCCACGTGAACGCGTTGAACTTCGTTCATGGAATACCCATTCAACACCGACTGCCATAAGGCAACTGCGCTGTTCTATGACGAAATCAGCAACACGCTGCTCCAATTCAAGGTGGCAGCCATGCTCGTGCCTGAAAAGAAGCTCCTGCTGGAGCCATTACTTGTAGATGGGCGCCTCACTCACGTTGGGGCTTCAGGCAGCAGCTGATCTCTTCAGCCGTCAAAATAGCACACCTCTTGAAACGGGCGTCGTACTGAGCACAACACGTTCCCATCGCAAGGGCAGCCAAAGGAAGGTCGAAACAGCCAAGGGCAACCAAAGACAGCGAGACTGCCACACACGATGACACAAGAATGTGAAGTGCACGCCGTCACAGAACGAAAACAGAGAACGGTTATTGGCTTGTAGCGGATCTAAATCGCATTCGGCTGGCACATGTTGTCAACATAAATCGTGAAATGGCTAAAACCGTAGTCGTATATAATTGGGTACATCACTGCACATTTTAGACGACTTGAATTTCGGTATTTGATTGTAATGTGAAGGTCAACTTCAGGTAGCAAAAATCTGGAAAAAAACTCGTGTTGCATTTGAGTAAATACAGTATAATTTGCACTTAGGGCTCACTCGGACTCGGGCTCACGAATATTTTCCTCAACCGGACTCACTCGGGCTCAAGCTCACTAAAATACTACTATTACTCACCCCGACTCACTCTCCCTCAGAATCACGGCCCGATCTTAGTCTGAGTGAGTCAACTCATGAGTGACTTTGCTGACCTATGGGTATGATTAGGAAGACATCATGCCGACTAAGTAGAAACTACCGCTTGCCATCACTTGCTTTCTCCCATGACTCCTCCTCATCGTGCCAATCATGCGCGGTCGCCATTCGCTTTGTGAAAAAACCAAAGATGATCGGAGATTATTTTCTGTGCCAAAGAGATGGCTGCAGTGCATGTATTTAGAAAGTATAAAGCAACCTTTTATGAGATGTACTGTTTACATTTATGCTGTATTTTCTCGCGTCTGACTCCTCCCTGCATATTATACCCGCACACCCAACTACAACACCACCTTGGCAAAGCACACGGTGTTGTGGGTACTCATTTCTTGAAAAAGGTGACCTCTCTTTCCCCTAGCCATCTTTCACAACCATTTCCTCTCCCCCAAACGACACTCAGCCGTGCTCCTTTATGGGTTGCAAAAATAAGCGCCTTTCTCCTACTCAAACCATTACTACTGTATTTTATATGTGCAAGACTAAATGCAAAAGAAGCAAACATAAACAGAATAGAAGCCTAGTAAATCTAGATCACCGGTTAGCTTGCTGCAAACGTTGGGATGGCGGAAAGCGGTGCATCTTTTTCCCAGCAATGCTTGGGGATCACAGTATCTGCGTCACTGGCTTGCATTTCTTTTATTGAAGCATCCAATATGCAATACTGATGATGCACCATAAAAAATGGTCCAATGGGTGTGTTGAAAGCTTACCTGAGTATTTGGCTATGTGTTCAAAATGCTTAATTAATTAGAATAGCACTTAAATGTGCAGAAAGTGGCATAAGAAAACATATTTGTGTGTTCAGCAAATAACACTTTCCTCTGCCTCTCACAAGACATCTGCCCTTAAAATTATGGGTGTGCCAATATTCGAACTTCATAATATTTTTCGACTAGTGTTCGCTATTCGATTCAATTCGCACGGGAATGTGACGATTCGAAGTATTCGAACTTCCAGAAGATACAGTCAACGTCAGATTTTTCCGACTACCTGGGGACCGCAGAATCGTCCGGAAAAAAGAACTCCATGTTTCTCTATCCCGCTCAAGCGCTCAAATAGCCACAGCCACATCTGACATGGCATCAATGCCACCCAGTACATGTATCAAGTATTTTGGTGCACGCCCAGGCTCATGTGAACACATCCGATACCTGCCACAAACTCCACTTAACTACGTGCCAACCACCATTTTTATTGCGTCTTGTGATGGTCACGGCTGCTACCAACAAAGCGGAATAAATTACAGCTCTTTCGCATGGAGCATTTGGAAACGATGACGCGGAATACAAAGGTGCTGTGGCGAAAAAACAGACGACTTGTCCGGCTTTTTCTGATGCGTGTGCGCATGTTAACGAAGTGCTACTGCATGAAAATCTCCACTGACGAGCAGCATTTGCTGCCGTGTGAAGCCGACCGTTCCTAGTTATGTGCAGCACGTCGCCAACTAAGCTGACGCCGTCACTGCCAGGGCGCTTGCTGTACCGTACGCAGGCATTTGCTGTGAAAGTGTTTGTGATGCCCACTCCGTTCCTGACTGCACACGGGTGCAGCGATGGTAAGATGCTTATGTTCGTGAAGGCAACGAGTCTGTGCAGTGCACTAAGCAGTCTCGCACAAAGAGGCAGCATGAACCGTGGTGCGTTTGGGTTATACACATACAGTCGA
Source organism: Rhipicephalus sanguineus (assembly GCF_013339695.2). NCBI lineage: Eukaryota > Metazoa > Arthropoda > Arachnida > Ixodida > Ixodidae > Rhipicephalus > Rhipicephalus sanguineus. Next base: position 84,960,168 of record NC_051186.1, read on the forward strand.
GCCCGACTATATCAAACCTGTTTATATCAAATTATCCCGTGTATCAAACAATTTCTAAACACGGTAAATTTACATTGAGAATATATAGCGAAAGTTACTGTTACATCGAACGAAAATAGCAACGACAACCAATATATCAAACTCCATGTGCCTCAAAAGTGCCCCAGCAAGTTGGCTTTCCCTTGCGGTGGCGGGGAAAACTGCCGGCGCCACCCTAGAAAAAGTGGTTTAGACCCGGCTGTGCACGGGCGAACACCCCCCCTGCACAAAATGATCCTGGCCTGCTCGCAGCGCTTACAGCCAATCAGAGGCCGTCGTGCTTTCTCCGAGGCACGGAGGCAGTACAAGTGAGTGCCATTTTTTCTTTCTTTATGCTTGCGTGCCTGCAGCTGCCTCTTTTCCTCGAGTCCTCATTCAGCGTGGTCCATGCTGGTGGTGTTGCCTGTTAGCACTCAGTAAACTTTCTGGGCGCGCTGTTGTCATGGCTTGTGCAAAGAGGCAGAATTTGCCGTTCGCCGCGAAACTTGAAATCATAAATCGAGTCGAGCACAGTGAGAAGAAGTCCGACGTCGCCGCCGCGTACAAGATCCGCGTCGCTGCCGCGTACGGATCGACAATCGATGAGTTCGTCAGTGCGAATGATGATGTCGCCATCATGGGCCAGCTACAAGATGAGGACTACGTTGCAGACGTCGTGCCAGCCACGAGCCAAAGCGACAGAAATAAGGAAATTGACGATGGCCCGTTGCCTACATCCTCCGAAGTGATTAGTGCACTTGCGTTGGTACGGCGCTATTGCATAAATACAGAAGGCTGCTCCGACTCGTTGGACAAAGTGGAGGCGTGCGTGCTGTCGCAGGCAGCAAAGTCGTTGAAACAGAAGAAAATCCAGGACTATTTTGTTCCAAAGTAGGGCACGCAAGTAAGCCACCATATTAATAAAGTACTTTTCTTATTGGTATGTGCCTTTGTGTCATCAAATCCTATAGCGGGCCTATATCGAATTATGCCATATATCGAACTAATAAACGTTTTTGGCGAGTTCGATGTATGTACCCGGGTTCGACTGTATCACTATGCTAGGCCACATGCACTACTGAGCAGTTCGCTGAAGATGCTTATTGTAGTGAATGGACGAAATTTATTAGGGGAATCAGTGTGTTTGTGACCTTTAAGGGGAATTTTGAGGACTTTTGCGCAGATGTGACTATGAAGACAACAAAGACAAGAGGGCAAGCCAGGGGCAGGTGGCACGCGCGGCAGCGGCACGAGAAGAAAAATAAAAAAGAAGACAAGGAAGAGAAGCGTGTATAGAACACGCAGAGAATTAAGCTGGTCGAAGGACACGCGAGACCAGGGCGCTGTTCGTGGAGCTCCTCTTGCCGTTCTTGGCAAGGGCCTGGAGCTGAGGTGCATGCCTGGTGGTGCAGAAGTTGGCGGCGGCTCCTGCTAGGGCACGCAGAACCAGTGCGCTGTCTGTGGAGCTCCTCCTGCCTGTTTCTGGTGAGGGCCTGGAGCCAAGGTGTCTGCCTGGTGCTGCAGATACTGGCCGTGGCTCCTGCTGTGTCGGCATGCAGGACAGGGACAGCCGGTTCCTGAGTGGCGCTGCCACCTGGGACGGCGTAAGGCTGTGTTCTTGTTCGAGGCCTAACGAAGGCCTTGTCTTCGTGCCGAGGCCGTACGCGAGACCTGTGCCACCTGCGTGCCTTGGCTCGCCTACGACAAGGGTCGTCGCAGCATGCGAAGACTGGCGCCTCCAGAAGACGTCATCGCCGACGAACCTGTGAGATGTCATTTTCTCCCATACGTCGAACATTCCGCCCTTACGACCTTGAGTGTAATTTAAGTGTGTTTTGCTCCGTGCATGTTTGTATTTCGTGATCATTCCTATAGTAGTGTCTTTTGTCATGATAAATGTTGTTTCGCGTTCACTGGTGTCTTCTTTTGTCATTCATTCCGTTAGCCAAGCACACGCACACATGATAAACCCCACTGTCGTTACACTTATCATAAGGGTTATCAGCGATTAAGCCACAGTGGCGTGTGTGCTGCCTGCCGCCATCACGCCTCTGTGCATTTCCAGTGCTTATCCATAAAGACATCACTACACTGCACAGTGATAGTGGCCCCTTCAAATTTTCGGTCTGCTTCACCCCTTAACACTTAAGCATTGCGGCAAAGCTGACTTTCGGACATTGCTTCAACCACTAACAAATCGGCTCACGAAAGTGCTGGTTCGAACCTACGCGATGATAGATGAGGCAGTGGTGGGGGCTTCAATTAATGCTGTTTCGGACCTGAAATTTGGGCAGGAAGTCCGAAAAACCAGATGCCGAAGAGTTTCAGCGTCCAGAATTGCAGATGTTCTTCTACACTGGCGTCTGTGGGGCAGATTAGGAACTCCGGACTCAAAGGAAGCACGCATATGTCCATCCCATCAGTTGGGCCTCCACAGAAGTTGAAAGAGGAGGAGAGGTTAAGGAAATAGTGTCTTTTCTTTTCAGGTGTAAAGTGTTGTTGACACCACAATGGTTGCACCAAATCATGTAAATATATACAATTCGGTCTCTGCATTGCCTCGTTCTCGATAAGACAACTAGGAAACATTACCCCTGCAGTGCTTCACCAACCTAGCCAAAACGAAATGCTTTCGTGTTGCTATCTCATAAAAATATGCTTAGGGATCCTCTGCAACTTTTTTTCTGTAATTTCGCTTCGAAGTACTAGAAAAATATTCCAAAATATTTTATTCGATTCACACTCAAACTTTAATACAGTCGAACCCACTTATAACGATTCCCACGTATAACGATGTATTGGTTATAACGACCATATTTAGGTGCACTTACGATTTCCAATGCTAAACATTGAAGCTGCGTCCACATATAGCGAACATTTTTCAAAGCCTCCTACTTTTACAACGAAGACTTCAGACACGGTCGCGGTAAAAATATGGCGCATACGAAGCAAAAAAAAAGTTTAAACAGGCCTTCTAAAGCATGAGAGGGGCGCGCGCTCGCGCGTGTGCCCCGCTCCAGTTTACTCGCGACTAAGATGTCCCTGATTGGCTAGCACCGCACGCAGATTTCGGACGCTGCGAGTGAGGTCGCTGACTTTCGAGCCTTTTCTTTAGTGGCAGAATGGCAGTGAGGAAAAAAAAAAGAGGAGGCAGCATGAAGCCTTGCGGTCAGCTTTCGCACGGTAACCTTTCCTGACGCCGTTCTCTGCAGCTACGACCACCTACGATGAACCAAACAATGCCTTGGAACGCAAGAAGGCATAAATGCAAGAAGTGATAACCTGCGATAACTTTCATCGCATAAAGGTTCACTGTGTTCCTCAACTAGTCGACGACACAATGTGCCGCAAAAGGTCGTCCGTATTTTCGGTAACGGCAGAAACCGGTCGATCAGTGATAACGATTTCCGCGCGATTGCAGCGATGCCTTCGCAGATAAGCACCAGAAAAGAGTGAAGGTGAGGTGGCGGCCACTGATGAACGGGCAGTTATGACTTATAGCCGACAACCTTTATCGCAGTCATCTGTAGATATCGCCTCGGATGCGCGTGTGGCGTACGCCGTACACTGTGCGGATTGACGACGGTACGAGCGCGCCATGCTGCCGTTCGCAAGTTCGCCGCCACCACGTCGTGCGAGACCGCTTTAAAGTGCGCCTCGCTTTGTAGAAACGAAAGTAGCTCACTGTTGTTGAGCGGTGCGGGCACCCAGAAACGTCGAACGCACAGACAGCGAATCGTATACTGCGTGTTTGACTAGGTGACAACTCAAGTGCAGCCGCGAATTGTCGAGCAGGCCGCGAGAGAATCGTAGAGACGCAGAGTGCGCGTTGCATGCAAATGCTTGTTTTCGCTGCGTTGAACGAACAGGCTACTCGCCGCACCCGTGCATGGTCCGGAGTGAAGCAGGCACGAAGAACGTACAAACGCGTGCATACGGCATACAGCAAGCGGCCTACAGTGACTCCGCGAGCCGAGTAGGGGACGCGCTGCACGCAACTAGCCAGGAATGATCGGCTCCACGTGGCAGTACCGCGCTTCGGTGAAACGGTGTCAGTTCACAGCAAAGGCGGGTAATTCACTCGTGTAGCACGTAGCGGGCGTCGCTTCACGACGCGAAAAGGCTTAGCTTGTCACCGGAGGGGTTGGGTGCACTTCAATAAAAGTGCACAGAAAAAAAAAACGGCTTGGCCGCTAATCGCACATTTTTAAAGGCGAGTTCATATGCAACGAACTACTGATATAGCGACCACTTTTCGAGACACTTTCGAGTTCGTTATTAAGCGGGTTCGACTGCATTCCAATTCTCTTAGCACCCAACATTTTGCTATTCGAATAGATCTACTGAAAAAATATTTCTCAGGAGAATCCTGGTTCCAAACAAGCTGATAATATGCCACACTCACCTCATCTTGTGTCCTGTAGCATGGTGGGTTGGAGTTCGGGTCAAACTGCATATCCGATGGGATGGACTGGAATGCGCAGGATTCGGAAAAAGAAGAACACATACCTCGAGGTGCGCAACTAATGAGCAACACGGCAAATGCGGCAAACATTTGAGCAGGCACTGGTGAAGGGATGAAGCAGTTGAAGAAACAACATCGTAACACAGGAGTGTCAAACATGCGGCCTGCGAGCCACATGTGGCCTGCAGAACTATCGCTAGCAGCCCGCGGCTGTCTGGGGGTGCTAGACTTCAAGGAGTTTCTTGATCATGCATGCTTCCCGGCGCTACGTCGACAAGCTGCTAGGATCATCACCATGTTCGGAAATACCTGCTCGTATGAACAGTCGTTCTCCTTGCTGAAAGTGAACAAGTCTGGTCGAGGATGAACACCTCCGATCGACCATGAGGATCAGTCTCCGCACAAGAACTTAATACGGACATATCTTGTCTCGTCATGGGTAACGTGTTACAGGAATGATACCAGCATGTTTAGAACTTTAACGGTTGTTTTGTGCTTTAGAAGGAATGAAGTTTTGCGACTTCGATAAATGGCACTCGAATTATTTCTACGCCTTTGGCGATTAATAACGCTTTGTTCGGGTAAGCAATGTAGACGTTACTGGTATCAAGCTTCTTTTTTTTTTTTCGTGAGGCACCCCACTTGGTCACCATGTGTTGCAACATAAATGTGGAACAAAAGGCTATATTTAAGAATTGGCATCCAGATTTGAGACATTCTGGAGATTGGTATCAACTTGTTTCTCGAATCCTGACTTGAAATGCCCGCCAGAAGTGGCCCATAGTATCCGATATGGGAAATGCCTTCTTTGAAACGGCAACATTAGTTGACATTTGGCTGAAACTGCCTTCCCCCCTTTCTCCGTTATATCTTTCTTCGCTGTCTCGGCCCTTGCAGGACCAAGTTTCGTGACCAGCAGCCCGCTAGTTTAGGTGAGTTTGAGACCCCTGCCGTATGCCATGGCAACATTAATTAGCATGACGAAAATGCAAAAATAAACTATGTGGTCTTTATGTCGTATTTCCCACTGAGCTTATGACGCTCTATTGTCTGCCCCAACTCACGCAACTATGCACTCGTTAGAATTTGAAACAACACTCTTTTTGTAATGAACTAGCTTGCTTCTCCACAGTGCGAATTTGCGGTGCAGCAAAGCAACGATAATAAGCAAAGGCCAGCTGAAATCACCCACAAGGACGAAGGAAAGACAACAACAATTTGTCATCTTTCTTCTGTTCTCGTTTGTGCTTTCTCCTTGAAATCCTCCTCACTGTGCGCAACCAACGAGCTCAGGCAAATGCTATTTTCACGCACCGATAACGCATGTCAGTCATATCAGGTGCATGGATAGGCCAATGACACAGACAAATTCGAAAATACTTCGGGGCAGCCAACTATCAAAGGAGCATTCACGGAAAAAACCTTGAATCTTGTTTTTTTTTCTGTTGCAGTAAGTAGCTAATGACACACTTATCATGGCTGGAAACCTCGTTTGCTCAAGCGCAAGATGGTCAATTATTTGGAGACATCTTTAAGTGCCCAGTCACAGTTTCGGTTTCAGAGAGCGCCATGAGAGGCGGGACTCAGGGTGACCTTTCTGTAAACACGTATGGCCACGTGAACGCACAAAAAAAAATTGGCCGCGTATCTGCGTGCTTCGCTGCAAATGTCGTCGAAAGACGATAGTCTTCTGCCAGCTGTACTACATGAGTCCTGGTCTCATCCACGGCCACCCGTGATGCTGTTCCCAGGGCCACTGCCAGGTTGCAGCACCATATCATCAGAAGAGGGCTTTTTCGTGCATAGCATCGCATTTTCAGCACAACCTAAGAAACACTAGGGTCTTCAGAATTACGTATCTATGTATTTTCTAGGTAAAGGAATACGCCACCTAGTACTTATGTATTGATGCTGTGCCTCAGATATGCGTAATATTTGCTTTTAGATCGACAATGTTCACAGGTATGAACGCAGCTACCAGTTCAAGATGGCTGGGCGTCCAGCAAGTGCTTAAACTTTGGCCGGGTGGCTGAATCATGTGACAGACAGAAAGACAGACAGACCAAAATTTCTAGCGTTCATGTATCCCAAGAAACACTATCGTCTTTAAAAGTGACGCACACTGCTTGCAGCAATGCGTGCAAGTGAGCACCTCAATGACAACTGCAGGAGAGAGCACATGCAAGGAGCACGGCAGCCAACACAAACTCGCGACTCGTGTGACGTTGGTTATTTACACTAAAACCAAATTGACGTAGGTGTTGCGAGGTGCTCCGTTTCGCACTCACTTGCACGGCATACAATTTAAAATTGATCTTGAATATGTTCTAGGCTGTATTAATTGAGAAAACACAATGCCGATCCAGTTGGTGACACATTGTTACTTAAAACATTCCAGCGCCCCTTTTGACAAGGACGGGACAAAGAAGTGCACCCCGTCCTGTCAGCGTCCATCCTGTCACGCACTTCTTTCTCCTGTCCTCATCAAAAGTAGCACTGGAATATTTTAAAGTGAGGCTGTTGATATTTTGTACACAAGGTGTGTGCATTGACACAAATTTATCTCGTAACTTATCTTGAATTCAAAATTTTGTGTCCATACTCCTTCAAAAAGCATTCAAGAAGTTGGGCACAGTTATTCCCAGGCCCAATGGTACTTGCTGAAGCATTGACGGGACTGCTGAGAAGTCAAATCATCGATTCGCAAGCTGCGGTTCCAGAACTTAAAAGCTGGAGGGACAATATGATTTGTTCTTGCTTTTTTTTCTTTTTTAGTGAAACTTTGGCAATGTCTCATGAGATGTTGCAGCAACGAGAAGGGGCACACTTTTATGCGTGATTTCAACTTGGCGCATTTCACACTTTTCCTTGCTTACAATATAGATTAGTTGCATGTTCGCACCGTGTTTTGTAGTACTCTTTTGTCCTTGACGTATGCAAGGTTTACGTAGTCCTTTCGATATGCACATTGGCACTGTCTGAGTTAATCAAAAACTGTTTTCTAAGGTGTCTGATACTTCAGCTGCTTCTAAGCAAAGCCCGTGGGGCTAGTGCAAATGGCGGTACTGCTGCCCAGTTGCTTCAGTCACAATGTCTGAATTATCAAATAGCAAATGTAGTACATATTATTGAACCCATTAGTACCAGTGAAGCACTCGACCATTCCAGGCCGTAGTCCCAACACTGCAAGGATGGCATATCGTGCCCTTGTTCCAGGCACATGTACAAAACTCACATGCCTCGAGATGAAACAGGAGAGCGGACCGATCTCCTCTGGCACTGTCTGAGTTAATCAAAAAATATTCTCTAAGGTGTCTGATACTTCAGCTGCTTCTAAGCAAAGCCCGTGGGGCTAGTGCAAATGGCGGTACTGCTGCCCAGTTGCTTCAGTCACAATGTCTGAATTATCAAATAGCAAATGTAGTACATATTATTGAACCCATTACAGTATAGACCGCTTATAGCGTAAGTCGCCGGAGTCGCGAATATCCGCACTATAAGCGGTACCGCACTATAACCAAAACAAACTTCTTCAAAGGCTGCACTTGCGCAAAACGTGTTGGGCATGTAGCCTCGCGTGTCCGATAATCGACATATGCGATTTGGGGCGCTTACAACCACTTAAATCTCCGAATGTTCAAAAATTAACCGCCAAGACCCGCATTGCCAACGAAATGAACACGGGGGAAAAAAGCAAACAAAACAAAGTGCCATCGCGGAAATTCTCCGACTACGTTTCAGGCCACCTCGAGGTATGCGCATTACACAGAAACCAGAATCGCGACCGAAATTTCACGTGCTGAGCGGTACCGATCGTTCGATTTCACGGGCGCGCACGCGATGTCCAAGACATTGCAATCGAATCCGGAACCACCATTCGAGAGTTGCATGTGCCAACCATGCCCTCGTTTGCATTAACGATATGATTCCCTTCCCTTCAAGTGCAGCCATCACAAAAAGTATCGTTGATTCCGCACCAAACCGCAACTTTTATCGCCCGTGACCGCTACCGAAAAGCAACCAACGCTGATTAGGCCTAGCCTGCGGTTCAGCATGTTGTCGCGGGAAGTTTGTCTAAGACAACATGAAGATCGGACGTCGAAAAGATCGCACTCAAACACTAACCCAAGAACAGCGCGCGTGATACGAAGTTTGTGTTCGCGGCCGGGAGATCAACGGCGACAAAAGCCCGCCAAGCTCGTTTAAGTCCGCGCACTGGCAGAAAAGGCGAAAGCTCGCGTCATGAAGCCGCAAAACTTTTCAATTTGCGGACGAGGTAGCAAACGCGATATCTTTAGCAAGTGTGATAACGACGACGCTTTTCCCGACAGGAAACTTACTTTAAAGCGCACTTGATGAGGACGCGATCGTACGTTCCACGCGGAACGCGCTGCCGGCAAGCGGCCGCGGAGCCTTGCCGCCTCGCCACCGCCGGTGCAAAGGCTACTCCGTCGCCTAGGCAACCACCACCCTTCCCCACTTGGCGAGCCCGCACAGCGCTGCCGCGGTCTTTTTCCTTCCTCCGCCCCTCGTTCGTTCACTGTGCGTGCCGTCGCCCTTCGCAACGACCTCGTCGCTCCCTCCCCAGCGGCGTACCTCCTTTGAGAACCGCACTCGTTACCGCGTTTCTCAGAAATATTTTCCCGCCACCGCATTATAAACGGTATTTCATCTTGGGGGACTGCACAATAAGCGGTATGCGTATACATGCGGTTCTATGGGAGGGTAAACGGGAGTCGAAAAAGACCGCACTATAACCGGTCCTGCACTATATGCGGTTACGTTATAAGTGGTCTGCACTGTAGTACCAGTGAAGCACTCGACCATTCCAGGCCGTAGTCCCAACACTGCAAGGATGGCATATCGTGCCCTTGTTCCAGGCACATGTACAAAAGAGGTCAACTCACATGCCTCGAGATGAAACAGGAGAGCGGACCGATCTCGGTGAACAGGCCAACCTAAAAAGAACATCGAACACTGTGTTCAGAACACAGCACATTAATGTGGTAACAACACTAACCACACATAAGCCCCACTAGTTACAGACTTTTAGTTCCATTGAAGAAAATGAGCTCTTGGAATCATTACACGCACCAATACATCACCCCAGCCAACTTCAATTTCAGACTTCCCACATTTTTTTGCAATATCACTTTGCATTAGTGCTGCATCCAGCTACATTCACTAATTTCCATGACATCAAGCAATTTTTTTCTGTTGAATTTACCATACAAATGTACGTTTGTGCTGCTGGTTTTGGTTAGAAAACTTGAACGTTATGGCAACTTTTATCGGAGATTCAGACAACAATCCTGAGTCACAAAAATTCTTGTGTCGACGTCATTTGGGTGTGAGCGAAAAATCGAAATAGATGCAAATAAATAAATAATAAAAATCTTGGAGCTAAAGTGGAAATCGAACCCAGGCCTTCTGCGTAACCATCAGGTGTTTTACCACATAGCTATGCTAGTGCTTGAAACTGCTTCGGGAAGGAGCACTATACAGGCGTCGTGTAGTGCGAAGAGTCCCGTTAACACACACAGTTTTGTGTGGCAGAAGGGTAGAATTTCATAAGGCAACAAGAGAAGACCTCTTGTCGATAAAACATTATTACAGTAGTGCCAACATGTGAATAGCGAAATCCGACAGGGCTGCGTCTTGCATAATGAGCTCAAATGCCAAACTTTTATATCATATTTCAAAGGAAGCTTTGTTTGAAATGTCCATCAGATTTTGATGCTGTGAATGGTTTAAAGCATAGGTTACCTTTCTTGTGTCAATGTGTTTACTGAAGAATTTAAATTTAAGGTTGCTTTTCCTTGTAGTGTCCAACTGGTTTAGACAAGGCAGTCGTATTGTGGAAAGAGTGATGCAGTCGGTAAGTAGGAAGGTGCAAAGAGAGAGAGTAATGGCTTCTGCAATAGTTGCACGAGCAGTGACATCATAGGCTGAGGAGATTGTGCAGTGCTGATTGGTTACCACAAACAGATTGTATAATCAGGCCACATCAGCAGGGTAGATTCGAGTTTCAATTACAGTGGCCTTTACTGAATGTCGAGTCTACATAACTGCTGTTCTTTCTTTAGCAACAAATAAAATACTCGCACACAGAAAGTAGACTTGGTACCTTTGAACTTCTAGTTCTTACAAAAAAAAAACGGAGAGAAGTTAGGGAGATTAACGAAAAAATATCTGCGTTTTTCAGAGAGGTTGTTGGATCACAGCTTAAAGCAAGGTTTTGCTGCGACTCATCAACTAGGTCGAAATTGATATGCACATTAACACAAATGTCGTGATCCTGAACTGATATCGTATTGACACATGGAGTTGGTGCATATAAAATAAACTGTGTAACAGCAGTGTGCCTAATTTCTTGATCGTTTCTTCGTGTGTCTGGCTCTCAGCCACGATAGCACTGCAAAGCACAAGATACAAACAATGCCACAGGAACAAATCATTCTGTTAGTATATTGCAATAACAGAATGCACGATGCACGCAGAGAACACCAAACTCCTGAAATCCTCTATCACATGTCACTAAGGCAGTGGCATACCTTGTTGACTTGCGTGACTACGGCGTCCAGCACTTCTCCCTTGAAGGGCCTGAAGACGATGGCCCTGTACCGGACGGGATACACGACAAATCCCCTGCCAGGCTGAATCAGGCCTCCACCAATGTTGTCGATGGTGGTCACGGCCACGACGAAGCCATACCTGCCGCCACATCATAATGCGGAGTTAGCGAAGATTTCTCGCGCTTCAAATTTCAAAATAAGGATTGAATCATTCTTGCATTGAACTTGAAAATCTCTTACAAAGACACATTTCTGTTCAAATGTGAGGTATAACGGTGCTTATTGAAGTCTGCACAGAAAAAAAACCTAGGCAAGTAGTAAAAACAATTGTTTCAAAGAGCTACACTGTTGGTGAGCAAACACTTCAAGTGACAAATCTTTTTGGGACGTTAAACCCCAGATATTATTATTAAGTGACAAATCTTGATCAATTCATATCTCCCACATGAAAAGATGGTGTAAGGAGGAGCAAGGTTTCTTTAAAAGGGCACTTTTCGAAGTCAAGATTGGTTCAACATCTGCACTCTGCATCGGTTAGGTCATCTTGGGAGATAGAGATTAATTCTATATCTACAATGCAGCATTCATGATGTAAGGCATCTGTGGATGCATAGGGTAAAAGAGTCAGTTAACAAGGCATCTGGTTGGTTAACAAGGAATATCGTCTCATAGCGCAAGATCACATCAGTTCAAACAGTAATCACACCGTCTCATCCTATGCTCACCAAAGACAGTGGCCCCGTACTGACCACGGTCTAAACACCAGGCAAACCCAACATAATGCTAATCTTTTAAGACGAGTGCAATGTACTCACAGAGTAGCTGACATGGAGGTGGTGTGTTTTGTACACCACACGCACCTATATACATATATGAAAGTTATTTTTAAGCAGAGCTAACTTATGGTGAAAGAAACTAAAGCGTGCAAACCGGGACACAAGAGGAGAGAATCAAACACAGTGCTTACGTTATCTCCTCATATGTTGTGCCCGCGTTTGTAGCTTCGCGTCCTTTCAGGAAAGGTCCCTGTCATTAAGCAAAATTTTTTGTCATTCTCGCTTTGATAGGGCTCACACACACACACACACACACACACACACACACACACACACACACACACACACACACACACACACACACACACACACACACACACACACACACACACACACGCACGCACGCACGCACGCACGCACGCACACACACACAAGCGCGCGTTTTAGGTACAAAACATGCTTGCTTCCAACTGCAGCTAACTGATGTGTTTACTTGCGATGACCTGCGTGCTCAACACTCTAAGATCAAATAAAGATAGGCTTTGGTATGCTGATGTCGCTGAACATGTTCCACGAGCTGGGCACAATTCGCGCACTTGTGAAGCTTGTTCGCAGAATGGTCGCGTTCGCCTCTACACTACTCACTTCCCCGTGCAAGTTCCTTCCACTTCGGCGTACAGCTTCTGCTTCACCGTTTCGACGAGCTGGGGACCGAAGTACTTCGGATGCAGCAGGATTTCGTGGTCCAGGGATATCTGCAAAGACACCACAAGGAACGCAACAAAAAACAAACGATCAGCAGCACTTCGCGAGTCACAAACGCGACCACCGCGGCCTTCTTACGAGCCTGAAACCCGCCATTTACAAGTAACAAATATGAACTGGAGGCACCGCGGCTGTCATCATTCATCAGGCACCACACGAATACGATTTCCGACGCAAAACTCACGTGATAAAACATCTTGTCGCTGAAAACAACACGGTTGTCACGCGCTGGAAATTTTCTGCACGATGCAAAGCGGCAGCAGCAGCAGTCCCTGATGACTACTGCGATTGGATAAATCAAACAACTAGAGCCCTCGGAGCTTCACGTTCCTTGCACACTTTGCACGATGCCGGTTCTTTATAGCACTAGCTGTTATTTCTGCTAAACTAATATTACATATGCACAGTAGCCTGCGACATTGGAACGACTGATAGTGTTGAAAAAAAAGACGATGTTGTTACTACAATTTCGGAGCCCAGCTGACGCTTGCAGTGCAAAAAACCATAGCCTTCAAGACATGTAACTATTACTAAGAAAAAAAAATATTGCATTTTGAGTTTTGACGGTTCAGACACCTTGAAACTAACGTTCCAGTTGTCCTTTAGTATCCTACAAAAATGTTTAAGTGTACTAAAAATGCTACATTCAATTTAGCGAGTAAAAATTGCATCACGGCCGCCACAATTTGACCACCACCCAGGCAGCGCGCTTTCATTAATTAAGTAAACGTCTATTTAAAGTTCCTACCGACTCTGTTGACTCTCTTTATTGGAGCCTTCAAATCATTATCTCTAAATTATCGGAGATATATAGTAACGAAACCGAAACTGCCGAAACACGGGTGCGCTTTCGGCGTCGCGGAAAATGAGCGAACGTCGACAACGCATAGCAGACGCCCCCGTCACGTTTCCGCTTGTTTGTTTTACCTTGAGTACAACCAAGCGGCACGCCCACGACACGAAGAGCCTACGCCCTTACGAAGCGGCGTAATATCGGACACCTAAAGCGTCGTTCGCGACACTAGCACGCCGATAGATCGGTACTACTCGGGAGACGTTACCGCGGCGCACACCTTTCGTCCGAGATCGCCGTCGAGAGTGCCAGGAAGCCATCTTCCGTGCAACCGCGTGGTTTCTGCCAACTTCTTTGCGCCCGTCTAAATCATGGAGGACAACGTGAAGCACATCCTCGAGCAAGCCGACGTTACCGGCGGTCTCCACTACAAGAATCCGGTGAGCTGTCCCAACGTTCAACTCATCTTCCCATTTCCGGAACTAATTCGTCCGTCCTTGCATTCACCTGCGCGCTTCCTCATCACGCATAGAAACGTAAGGAGTGCTCAAAAGTTCCCAGGCTGGTATCCCATGTAATCATATGGCAGCGCGGCCTAGGAATTTTTGACCACCTCTGTATACGCACGCGCTTGCTTTAATTAAAAGAACAATTGCAAAAAAAAAACTGCTCGTATTATTCCTGTTTGACGCATAGGTTAAAGCAGTCTTTTCCGGCAATTTTTCGCCAACGTGTGTACGTAGAAAAATTTATGAAAATCGCTCCAAATAAATACGTGTGTCCTGTTTGATCAAGGTAGTATGCCGATGAATAAGCGAATTAAATTTGTTGTGCGTTAACCAGCGCGTAAATAATCTGGAACGCGAAATTCTAGTTTGGCATCTACGAGCACGCTGTACCAATCGTACCCTTAGCACCAGGGCACAGCGATATCTCGATCACAAATCCGTGAATTATTTTGTGCGAAAAGCCCAGCCATTTGTTTAGTTTCGCAAGAACTTAAAAACCGCTATTTATGCCGGGAATGTTTGCAAGCTCTGTTCAGATAACGAGAGCCGAAGCTACCTTTTTATACGCTTATTATTTTTCGGTAAACCGTCAGTTGTCAAAGGCTGCTATAGTCGCTGTAGTTAACTGTGCCAGATCACCACGCCCCCTTCTTATTTACATTTTTTTTAATGCTTCACGAACCAGGACGATCTATTTCGTTCGGACTTAAATAAATAAATAGAATGACTGGGCATTCGCTGTCATTCCGTTTTTTTTTCTTCATTTTTTTTTTTAAATTCAGCGAAGTATTTCCACATGACCGCCGCTCGCATGTGACTAAACGCAGCTGCAAAGCTATGCGACTACACTGGTCGGGCGCGCTCTCGCTAAAGCCCGTCCATCCGCGTTTGCTGGACAGAGGCTATATTTAGGCCATTTGACTGGCTAGACGGTGCCTAGCGTCTGCGCGCTTTATTTCAGGACTTCCGTTCGTGCTCGGAATTACTGAGAATGGAGCGGCGGAAAGGCGGGAGACGCTTTAAAAAAAAAACGCACTTCTTTTTTGCGTAGCACGACTGGGGGTGCATTCCTTTCAGTCTAACAGGAATGCGTCGTGTGTTGCTGACACTCTCACACCACGGCTGTGCGTCACTCCCGGATTTTTCGTCGTGGGGGAGCTTATACTCGGACGGTTGCAAAGCAATGCCAGGCAAAACTTCCCTTGAAAAACTAGTTGGTTCCCACTTTAACTTTTGACGTGCTGCGCAAGCAGTTAGAAAGATCAGGAACAAAGAAATAGAGCGCAGACTACAAAATGTTTATTTCGCAAATCGAGAAGCCAGTATATGTATAGACGTGCATAACGCCATCCGTATATGCGCTCAAAAACCATCTTTTATCGGTGCTATCGCAACGTGTAGAACAGGGGCGTAGCCAGAAATTTTTTTCGGGAGGGGGGGGTTCAACCATACTTTATGTATGTTCGTGCGTGCGTTTGTATGTGTGCGTGTATATATACGCAAGCAAAACTGAAAAATTTCGGGGGGGGGGGGGGGGGGGTTCAACCCCCCCCCCCCCCTTGGCTACGCCCCTAGTGTAGAAACACCGTGAAACGTGCGCCACCGCTGTGTGAAAGCCCACAATTATTTTCCTGCACTATCGCAAGGTGCACAAACTGGGCTAGTTGGTTGTGCATACTTAAGGTTAACAGCGCTAAAAAACACACGGCGGACAGGAAAAAGGACGGGACCAGCGCTGACTTCCAATTGAAATTTTATTGACAAGAAGGCTCTTATATATATACCCGAGTGAACAGAAAAAAAAAAAAAAACGGTGAAAAAAAGCAGGCTCAGTGATAGTTGGTGTTCAGTGGTTTTGTATCTTTGCTTCTGTTATTCTTTTTTTCACCGTTTTTTTTTTCTGTTGACTCGGGTATATATACCCGAGTGTTAAGGAGTGTTATAAAACCCGAGTGTTATATACCCGAGATGTGTTAAGGACACTCGTCGCACTACATAACATTCATATAGTGTTTTTTTTTTTCCTCGAAGCAATTTCGAGCCCAGGCGTGGCTCTGTGATAGCCTTTAACGCTGTCGCGTTAAAAGGTTAAAGACCATAAATTGACATGCCCCATCTGTGCATGTACCGATGCGGATGCAGCTGTTTGAGGCATTTTACGTGTCGGTTTCCACACAAAGAAAGAAAGAAAGAAAGAAAGAAAGAAAGAAAGAAAGAAAGAAAGAAAGAAAGAAAGAAAGAAAGAAAGAAAGAAAGAAAGAAAGAAAGAAAGAAAGAAAGAAAGAAAGAAAGAAAGAAAGAAAGAAAGAAAGAAAGAAAGAAAGAAAGAAAGAAAGAAATCTTTGTTTCTTTCCAAAATAATGCAACGTTTTTTTAAGCAGAATGGTAGATGAGGTCCTTGGCTTCAATCACAGGGATTATAAAAAAAATTAAAAATGGCCTTTTTGAGAAAACGATTTTCAAACTTCAGCGTCTTTGGTAAACCACTTACGTTTCAGCACAATTATAAAGCAGTACGGAGCGCTATTAAACCACGAAAATTATCTTAAAAGACAGCGAACATGTCAAACTTAAATCTTTACCGAGTTTTATTATCCTCAGTTTAACTTGTTTGCAGCAATAAATTCCTAAAATACAGGTATTTTGTGCGGTTTGCCATGTTTGTGATTTTTTTTCCTCAAAAGTGCTTCGACAGGTAAAGAAAATAATAAATTTGTCAGATTGTATTTCACTTGTTCTTCGACGGGAATAAATATTGTGGCCAAGAAGTGCACCGTTTTTTCCCTAGATGCGCTCAAAATTCGGAAATCGCGAAATTAGCAAAAAAGCGTTTTTTGCAGCCAAAATTTTCCATATTTTTTTCAGGAGCACAATTTTTTTTCGCAAAACTGACTTCGAGACCCTTGTTCTGGGTCTAATGCCTAGGCCTGCAGTAAATTTCATCGAAATCGGGAATGGTGACCGGGACCTCGTGGAGAAAGGATAAAAGCATGTCGCGGAGCGGGCAAACACAGACAAACGCTTTGCACATGACAACCTGCGCAAGGAAGGGCTCAGCTTCCAGGGGATATAGACGACAATGTACTGTTCTCCCTCATTGTGTTCAGCGTGTTGAGGTCGCGACTTTGACAAGGCCATTGCGCCCGGAACCTTGAGCCATATCGGTCATCACTTCCTTTCGACAAATGTCAATGCATGCACACGTCGCTTGAACGCATATGCAAACGGTCACGAAGGCTGCCGGAGGTGTATAGCATGAAAATTACTGTAACATGGCGCCCGACGGCATGGATAGTTTACCATATGGTTCTTGTAGTCTAACTGCCAATCTGTGAGAACAATGCAAATTTTAACGTAAGGTCTCTTTTCAGAGCAATATCTCGAACTTAATGGTAGTGGATGAAGAGCCAAAATAATATTACACAGTGTAAAAGGTGACATCAATTTACAAACGAAAATGGTGGCCTTCTGGATACATATTGCTGCGCTGTGGTTTCGATGCAAAAACAAGAGTGGCACGGCTTACTCTTTTACCGCAGAAACAGTTTTCCCCACCAGATTAATAATTATTTTATAAACGATGGTTTACAATTT
Organism: Rhipicephalus sanguineus; assembly: GCF_013339695.2. Classification (NCBI taxonomy): domain Eukaryota; kingdom Metazoa; phylum Arthropoda; class Arachnida; order Ixodida; family Ixodidae; genus Rhipicephalus; species Rhipicephalus sanguineus. Next base: position 84,977,663 of record NC_051186.1, read on the forward strand.
TAAATTACCAATTAATAGCGCGAATATCAAAATTTTCAACTTCGAATAGAATTTGAATTATGAAAACCAAGTGCGAATCGAATCGAGTATTTTCGAATACGAATAACATAACTACTGACTTCGACAAAAAAAAAAGAAATCGCCAACCAGACATGAGAAGGTAAATTCGTTGTACAGCAAATAATATACAGGAAATTTACGCATTGTATAACACTATTGCTCGACAGTACAACATATGCAGTTCTTTAATGTTGTCATGAAGGATAGGTATAGATGCTTATGACCGAGAAGCAGCGACGCCGTTGTGCATGTCATGATACCTTCAGACAACGAAAACAGTCGCGCGCTAGACACATTAGTGCTGATGTGTTGATCTTGCCTTCTAGTTTAATCCTCAAAGCACGCTTTCTCAACTGAAAGGAGCAATGACAATTGATCGGCTTGATGTTCATTGCAGTTGCTTCGTCTTAGGATAACCCAGGATAATGTTGGGTTTCCTGATTGCTTTGAGATATATTCTTTGAATATTCGTGTTATTCATGGGTCCGTGAGAGCTCCGTGAACAGCGAGAGTGTTTTTTTTCTAGACATCTCGCCTTAACTTTGCAATGGCTCCCCGCATGGTTCGGTGGTTTTGTTCGGTATAATTTCAGCACTGCAATAACGTTCTCGGCATCATACACAATGCCATGCTCTGGTCACTACACTTGAATACTGGCCCAACATTTGCAAAAGCAAAAATGGGAGGGGGGATGTGGAACTGGAAAAATTTGTCTATTTGTGCGCCGAATTTTGCGAAATTTAGCACAAATATGTAATTTTTTATGCTGATTCCAATACTTGTAATCGAGTTTTGTGGCGTTCGAATATTTCGAAGAGTGCATTGCGAATCGAATGCTGCTCTAGTCGAATCGAATATTCGAAGTTTCGAATATACGCACACCCCTACTGATTAGCTTTACAATTTTTAATTTTCGCACCGCAAACGGGACGAAAGTTTCTTGAAAAATAAACAATACAGATGCGACGGTCGTCCATAAACGTGGCCAGAATGCTACCAGTCTTGAGGTATTCATCCCCAGAATGCGCGATGAAATAAATACACGGGCGTTCCTTTTACCATTGGGCTCCAATGCACAAAACTACGCTTTCTTACGAAGGTTACAACCGCAGCGACCGTGCATTTTCGGAACATGTTTGATGGTGCGTACCTAAATATCTGCGCCATGCCTCAGATTTGGTTCCAAGTGGATGTGCTTTGTAAATTCACCGGCTAAAATTCGTTAATTGCGTGTAAAGTAATAATTTGCTTTCGACGAGAACACGTGCATTCGCCTGACAAGATGTTTCTTAAAATGCATTGTAGTAGGTAGGACAAAATGTCATAAGATAACGCTATCTGGCTAACTATTATCTACCCTTACTCTTCCTTGTCCCCTGGCGGGATTGAGTTGCGGCAGATGACATCGAGTATACGGACCTCGTAAAGTATGCTTGCGTCTATTATAACAAGCTTTAATGTTGTAATACGCACAACCGTAACTGTAGGTGTTTTGTATTAAAGTATTTGGGCTTCTGTACATATGTGTGTGTGCGTCCAGACCTTCCAGACAATTGAAATACGCTTCGTGTGTCCTGATGTTTGCGTGTTCAGATATCATTTCATCTAAGTAATTTTAGCACACAATAACGCAATATTAAACTCCGATTTTCGGAGAATTGGGGATTTACGAAAAGCAAACTCCGATAAACGCCGAATTTCCGTCAAGAAAAAAAAATATATATATGATACACTCCGAGAAACATCCTCCGAATTTCAAGAAAAGTAAACTCCGAAAACGCGGAGCCTTAACTATAACCAAGTTCCTCAACTTTTCTTAAAGGGACACTAAAGAGGAAAGTTATTTTTCTCGTATTAGTAAATTGCCCTTTCACAACTCCAAAAACGCCAAGCTTTCAGCGAGAAGACGCTTGGTAAGCGAGAGAGAGCGCAAGTAAGAAAGTGCGGGTGGCGACGCCACCTTGAATTTCTCGCACCAAACGCCGTGACGTCTCACAGATCTTGACGGCGTCTACTAGATTGCACATAGTTTCTAATCAGTAAAAATGAAGTGCATTGTCCTCTGAGAGGGCTGTAGACTTAACATACCAAGTTTCAGGAAATTTGTTGAGCATGCAATGACGCGAAAATACGAAAAATACCCTTTGAAATCTGTGACGTCACGCGCGGAGGTTTAGGCGAGAAATCTAAACGTGAAACTTTCACCTTGATTTTCTTATGACGGTGAAATTAAAGACATTAGAGTTCACCGAGTACAATTTATCAATCTAAACCGATTCATTGTTTCACTTTAGTGTTCCTTTAATCTTCTACCTTATGACTAGGGGCTCCGTGATTTCGGAGCTTATTTTTCCTGAAATTGGGAGAATGTTTTTGGCAGTTTATTTTTTGGGAGGAAATTCGGCGTTTGTCGGAGTTTATTTCACGTATAGATATCCAATTCTCCGAAATTCGGTGTTTAATCTCGCATTATAAGTTGTTGCAGTGTGTTCTTATTATTTTATTTCCAATGAAAATGCGTTGCATTGTTGCTGATAATCCTGTTTCTACATCCTTTCATGTTTTCTCACTTCCTGCTCATTTACCCTGGTAATAAGGCTGTTGATGTGCACTACTGTAAACTCGCCACAGTGTACTTTAGGGAAGAGCAGGAGCCAGTCGAGCTGCTTCTCAGCTTTTTCTTCCAGCCTCCCTCATCTTCTTGATGAAAAAGAAAGGACCTATTATTATTATTATTATTATTATTATTATTATTATTATTATTATTATTATTATTATTATTATTATTATTATTATTATTATTATGCTCAATACTCCGATATCTTTAGATGAAATTATATCTGAAGACGAAAACATGCGAACACACTAAGTGTATTTTAGATGTCTGGAAGGTTTGAACGCACAAACACATATACATACAAGCACAAACACCTGAATACAAAACACCTACCTTTGTTCGTATTACAACCTTAAAGCTTGTTGTAATAGATGCAAGCATATTTTATGACATTGCTGCCGCTGATGGAGGCGCGCTCTTTTTCGATTGATGATGCTCAGCTTTGAAAATGCCCTTTGAACGTTGAAAATGCCCTTTTAAAATCGGAGTTTATCGAATAAATTCGAATTGTTAAAAATCTTACCGGCGAGTGTTTATCGGATTTATCCGAAAACACAAAGCCCCACTTATGGCAAAAAAAAAAAGACTTTGTGAAAAGCGTGCTACAACTTTATTTCATTCTGTTCCTTTGTGTAACTAATCGCGTGTATCTCGCTCACCCTGCTTGGACTTCTCGTCCACAATATTTTATAAATAAATAAATAAATAAATAAATAAATAAATAAATAAATAAATAAATAAATGTTATTGCCTGAAAAGTTTCCGAATTTCATCAGACCACCAATGCTTACCCAGCATATGCACTGCTGCGTGGTTTTTCGTGCACGCTAGCCAACTCGGAACCTCGCGAGCCGCACGCGAGACGGCCTTTCTCAAGGTCGGGCATGTTTATCGAACCAGGCGCGGCGCATGGGCCATTCTACCTGCGTATACGCATTGCCTCCCGCCGGGATAGCGCCGGGCATCTCTTTCCCCCTCTCGCTTTCCACACTCTCTTTCTGCATCGCCAGAAAGCGGCGTGCCGTATGACGGGGAAACCATCTATTCTGGGCCTCGAGTTGCGTGCACGAGTGGGCCAATGAAAAGAAGAAAAATATATAAAAAAAAACCTCTTAACTCCGAACTTCGCGGTGGATTCGATAGAGGGAGCGCCTTGAATGCGCAGTAAAAAAACTTGGTTGATCCCTCCGTCATAGGAATCGGAATAACACGAAAGTAAAGCGTGCCCTTACAGAAGTAACTGAATGCTTACTGTACAAGTGATGTAAGAGAGTTTGCACAATATATATTGATGTCTCGCAGCTAATGGCACCGTTTAATGTGGATGCACCCACTTTGATGATTGGTGGTACACCTCCATCCCGACGACTAACGTCCATGTTAAATGATTAAACAAACCCTTGTGGTAGCTGAGTTAACGGTGAAAGCGTAATCGGAGAACGAGGTGGGATAGCCAGAAGAGCGTCGCATATTGGACGCAGAACTTGGTCGCCATCCCGCGGCATGTTAAAGTGTGATTGAACGCCACGGCCGGACTAGAAGGAAACGCAAAGCGCGTCGTGCCGCCTCGGTAGCCCGGCCGCGATTTTTCTCGGGGCGAGCGCGTGAGCGTGGAACGCGGTGTTACAGCCAGGTGAGGCAGGCGCGCGTCGCAGAGCTATTTTTGGTTTGTATTAGCGTGATGTATAGTGTACTAGAACATTGTTCAAGTACACTATAGCGTGATGCTATGAGCGAGGTCGACGCTTTTACTACGCTTGGGCAAATGTCGCCACCTCGCGGTGTGTTAAGACATTTACAAAATTCAACATCTATTCAAAACGCGCCGAACGGGACGGGCGCGTAAAGGCTGTTTCACATGCCGCGATTGCAGCGAAGGAAATCGCTCGGTTCGCTCTGTTCGCAACCGCCACTAATGGCGGTTTCGTTTCACATGGACCGCGAATGGACTGCGATTTTCGCTCTGCGACTGGCGCGGCGCGCAAAGTTGCTTGCTGCCGTTGTTCGTGGCAGACACTGCATAATTTTCGAATGTAATGTAACAATCTGTGTGTTACGATATTCTTAAATTTTCATCACCGGTAGCGAAGAGAACGCCTGTCTTGTCATTTAAAAACACTTTACAATCTAAATTCACTTGAAAATACGCAACAACGGCCATAACCAAAACAAACTCGTTGGCGCAATTTCGACGGCTCGGCCGGGTCGGCACAATTTCGACGGGTCTCGACTGGAAAATCGCTCCGCCGCTGCGAACAGAGCGAAAAATTTCCAACATGTTGGTCGCTCGCCGCTGACCGCTGCGGCGAGAGCGATCGGCCTTTTTTTTCGCTGCGAGCGAATTCGCAGCCTGAAAATCGCTCTGTTTTGTGTCATGTGAAACGGCCTTAACGCGTTGCAGGTGCTAGTCGCGGAGGCCGCAGCATTGACGAATTACTTTACCTTACCACTCCCAGAGGTCAACACCACCCAGCCGACCGGGAGACTGGTAGATATAAAAGACGCGTTTGTAAAGCCTCCAGAGTCTGTGACCGTGGCGCAGTGGAAAGCGCGCCCGGCATCTGTTGTTGCGGTTCGAGCGGCCGTGGGTTCGATGCCCATTGACGGTGCCTTATTTTCTTTGCCATCTGATCGTGTATATTTTTTGACGCCATTTCCGTGACGGAAATACGTCACTGAAGTCTTGGTGGACCCCGGCATAAAACACTTTCGTATTAAAAACGCGGGGAAGGGATTCATAGGACGGGTTGATAGATCAATGCGAACCATGTGGACACATGCTACGCACATAATAATAATAATTATTGTCGGGGTTTTACGTCCCTATACCACGATATCATTATGAGGGACGCCGTAGTGGAGAGCGCCGGAAAGTTCGACCATCTGGCGTTCTTTAAGCCCGAACCACACGTACGCTGGCCGAGCGCGCGCTGTACGTTGGCTGTACGCGCTCCGGAGGCCGCGCATGCGCAGACGAAGCAAGCGCGGCAAAACGCGCGCGGTACGCGAGTGTTTGCGGCGACTGATATCGACCTTGAGACGGCGCGCGCTTGGAAGCGCTTGGAGCCCAACTGTGGCATGGCTGTTACCAGCACCGGCTTGACCGACGGATGATGACACACATCATATGAAAAATTTTAGTTCTTATTTACTTTTGCATGCATCTAACAATAAAAAAAGGTAACAGAAGGAGGTTTTGTAAGTATTCTGATGAACTATCAGTAATTTTGTACGAAACGATGTCTTGCACGTATGAGGAAGCGCGCGCTTCGCGTGCGCCTTCGCGCGTAGTGTGTGGGTGGAAACCGCCATCACTCGCCGGAGACGCCCGGGCTGCGCGCGCTGACGCGCGCCCCGTGCGCGTTTGGGAGCGTACGTGCGGTTCGGGCTTTAAGGTGACCTAAACTAAATACACGGACCTCTAGCGTTTCGCCTCCATCTATAATGCGGCCACTGCGGCCGGGATTCGATCCCGTGGCCTTTGAGTCAGCAGTCGAGCGCCATAACCACTACACTGCCGTGGCGGGTATGCTACGCACATAGTTAAATACTGAAGAACTTTGAGTAAAATCAAGCCGATCTCGAGGGTCGCTTAAAAGGGTCATGAGTAGGTAGAAAAACAACCACGCCAAACACAAATATAGAAAAAAGCCGTGAAAAGAGGAGAAAGAGGGGAAGGGTTTAAGCAGCATTTTGTGGTTAACTCTTTCTTCACCATCGAATAACGGTTAACGTCGCTACGTATAGCATAGAAGGAAAAGCAACGCTTCCGATGCTTTCGTTCATGCTTAAATCGAGAGTGTCGAACTCATAAATGGAAAATATTCGCGAACTCCTCTGTCATCAATGTTAAAGCCAGGCTGCAGTATCATGCAGTATCACAAAAGAGTGACCTGGCATTCACACATACTTTGGCTGCAGTGGAATATGATGAAGGCAAGCATATGGGCCCTTCGGTTGTTGAAGCCTAACCTGAAAGACGTTTCGGTTTTACCGCTGGCATTGCTTACTATACATTGGCTAATTCGTCCGGCCTTTCCCTCCCTTTCTCGACTGATCACACTGGTCCAACCATGGGATGAACATCGAGTAACGGAACCCCGACCACTTGCCATGAAAAATGCGAGGGAACACAAATAATAATAAAAAAAGACGTAATAGGATCGAAGGATGGGCCGGTTGGTAAGGTGTATGTTTAATAAAGCGCGAAACGAGGGGCATAGAGGGAAGCAGAAGAGAAACGGACGAGCGCTGACTCGCAACCGAAAGTTTTATTCGAAGAAATACACAACGGCATGGGTAAAACATATCAAAACTGCGCAGAACTATTAAAAAGTTTACACGTAACATAGCATATCGCTTAATGGCACACAAGCTGAACCAACAGGCAAACTCCTCGCCTGTTAGAGACAGCGACGTTTGTACAAGCGTCTCCCATTCCGCTGATGTGGAAGACCTCTGTCACTTCCCTATAGTTGTCTGGCATCTGTGTCTTGATAGTATCTCCTTATCGGCCGCACCGAGTGAAGCTCGTTTCACATGGCACAAAACAGAGCGATTTTCAGGCTGCGAATTCGCTCGCAGCGAAAAAAACGGCCGATCGCTCTCGCCGCAGCGGTCAGCGGCGAGCGACCAACATGTTGGAAATTTTTCGCTCTGTTCGCAGCGGCGGAGCGATTTTTCAGTCGAGACCCGTCGAAACTGCGCCGACCTGGCCGAGCCGTCGAAATTGCGCCAACGAGTTTGTTTTGGTTGAGGCCGTTGTTGCGTATTCTCGAGTGAATTTAGATTGCAAAGTGTTTTTAAATGACAAGACAGGCGTGCTCTTCGCTACCAGTGATGAAAAGTTAAGAATGTCATAACGCACAGATTGTTGCATTACATTAGAAATTTATGCAGTGTCTGCCACAAACAACGGCAGCAAGCAACTTTGCGCGCCGCGCCAGTCGCAGAGCGAAAATCGCAGACCATTCGCAGTCCATGCGAAACGAAACCGCCATTAGCGGCGGTTGCGAACAGAGCGAATAGAGCGAACCGAGCGATTTTCATCGCTGCAATCGCGGCATGTGAAACAGCCTTGAGCAACCATACATCTGGCAATGCGACGCAAGACGCGAAGCATTAGGATTATTTTGTGATTGACTGCAGTAACATTCAGACACGATTTCGACGCAAAGGCGTGCAAGCGATACGCCCCTACCAATGTTCACGTGTAGCATCTTCACCACGTGCTAAACACCTGTCTATAGCAACGGAGCGCGCCGCCCACCTGAGCTCTGCACCCGCCACATTGTTTCTTGACTATTCCTTTTTTTTTTCTTTCATGACATTTCCGACTCGCGTATTCTCGCGTGCCGGTCGAATCAACGAAAGCGTGCGCTGTCATTTCGACGTCGTAGGTTGACAGTCACGGGGACGCGCATTGTGACTCGTCTGATGCGCTTGCCTGCCTCGGTATACGCATGCATGCGTTCAGGTACAGGACGTTGTTCAGAACGTGGCTAAGATGTTTTTGTTATCCTGTACACCCATAGCCCTGGAAATACATCGCGTTCTGGAATTGCCAGCTACATGAGGCGCATTTCTTGCGCATCGTCGGAGCCGCGTATATATGTTTATATACGCTTAGACAGAGGGGCGTGCTCAGGATGGATCGTGCGGTCGTGAAATTATGTCCACCTCGATGGGTCGCTTATTTTGTGAAAAACGAACAACCAAGCGCAAAAACATCACGCGATGAATCCTTGAGACAGCCCTTCATATGGGCCTTAGTTTGACACGCCTTCTCCATGTTTATTTGCTTGTATGTTTCCTGGCTCGCTACGGTGCTCTCTGAAATCGCGAAAGGGCCTATCTATCTATCTATCTATCTATCTATCTATCTATCTATCTATCTATCTATCTATCTATCTATCTATCTATCTATCTATCTATCTATCTATCTATCTATCTATCTATCTATCTATCTACTATATCTATCTATCTATCTATCTATCTATCTATCTATCTATCTATCTATCTATCTAATATACGCAAAGCTAACTTTAACAACCCCGTATACACCTTTTCACAGGAGCACCCTCGCACCCATGCTCGCACCAGTGCGCTGCAGGGTTCGAGGGTATGTTTTCAGTGTTGCCATCGCGCTTTGGGCTGCGCATGTTGTATCTGTACGCTTGGTACGCTTGGATGTTGTTTGCGAATTAGGCCCTTCTTTGCGATAAAAAGCGATTGTCATGGCCGGAAATGGTGCGTATTCAAAGAACCGATCGTCTGGCCATCACTGTGTCGTGCATGGGTGCACGAACAATCAGCGGAAAAGGAACATTTTAGGCGTGTTTGTGTGCCCGCAGCACAGCACGCCGCGCGAGGATTGCAAGTGTGACATGTTCTCGCTGTATCACTTTCCGTCGTCGCCGGAATTGCAGAAGAAATGGGTGGCGTCGGTAAATCGGAAAAACTACCGTGCTTTGGGCTGCGCCAGTGCTGTGTGTGTGTTGCTTCGGTACGCGTTTGTGTGACTGTGTTATGCGCCTGTGTCCGATACGAAGTGACTACCATGGCAGAAAATTTACTGCATTCGCATAGCAAGTCATCTGGTCATCACTGTGTCGTGTACGGGTGAACGAACAAGCAGCGGAAGAGAAATATTTAAGGTGCAATCGTGTGTCCGCAGCGCATGTACGCCACGCGATGAGTGCAAGCGTGGCATGTTCGCGCTGCATCGTTTTCCTTCGTCGCCTGAATTGCGGCAGCAGTGGGTGGCTTCACTAAATAGTAAGAACTTGCGCGTGTCGCCCTGGTCACGCCTCTATTCCCGGTATTTCGTTGGCGGCAAGAAAAACGACGAGAACAACGTTCCCAAGCAGCATCCTAGATAGGAAAGAAAGGTACGCAAGCCACTGATGACTCACCTACTAACTCGTGAGAATGTTGCGGATTCACACTTCATATCGTCCATAACACAGCGGCCGACACGGCTGCAAACTCCGCCTTGCCCGGTTACGCATGTGCAGCCTGCGCGCGCCGTACTTCAGCGGACGGCCTAGCGGAAACCCACGCGCGATCGGCTTGCGACGGTGTCACATTCCCCTTCACCAGCACGACTTTTTCCTTCACATTGTGCGCCAGCGACTGACCCACACAGTCAAACTGCACGTAGCTGCGCGACTCCAGTGCCTCGTAGTTGCACACCTCGCGAAGACCCCACGCATTCGCCTCAGCGAGATATAAACAATGTTCGCTCGCGGTATTTCTGGCCACTCACAGGTCTCCTCGACCTAGTCTTCGACGTCGTCGGGGTGAATGTAGGTCAACTGTATCTGTGAAGAAGGATTGTGCGGTGTTTACAGTTTACAGCTGACAAACTTACGCGCCGCGAACGAGTATGCGCGGAGGTTTGAAACTGATGGATAATCCGTAGACATTTAGTACGCCAATAAAGGAAAGCGGTAGACAGCTGCAAGAACGCTCTAGTTACCGATTATTAACACTTCACGCCGTGATCGACCTGGTACTACGCTGGCTGCTACTGGTACCGACGACGAAGCACTGCCGTTCGCAGACGCGGAGCTAATTCTTGCGTCGCACGGGCAAATGCGCGCCGCTGAACGGTTCAGACAGCGACGAATAAGTCAATGGCAGCGACGATACCAAACAAAACAGCTTAAAGAAACGAAAAATCAGCAAACACAGGCTTTAGCAGGGACCTCACACCAACAGATAGCGTGCCGGTTCGAGTACGCGCAGCCCAAGATGGCGATTTCGCCAATCTTGCACGTTAGACGGCGCGCATTTCAATATGGCGCCTCCCTGGCGTGAGAACTTGAAAAGGTGTATACCGTTAGTTCTGCCTGTCCTGCGGCTTATCGGTTTTTGTGGCGCGGAGACGTACGTTTCGATACGTTTCGATACGTTTTGCTACTCGCTACGATACTCTTGACTTTTTTGTGCACGCTCTCAGGAAGCACTAATTGAATCTGTGCATTCGTTGGCGGTTCTCATACGTCGGCTCATGGCCGACACCACCCGTGCGTTCTCATTGACGTCCATGGTCAAACGCAGCTGATTCAGGGCTCGCACGCTGGTGGGCGGCATTGCTAGAATACGCCATCGCCGCAGACGTGCAGCAGGAGGTAGATCATTTATAGAGGTGCACGTGTCTTTTGCTATTGATTTTCAGCTTTAAACGCCCGGGCGCTCAAAGCCACAGCAAAAGAAACTGAGAGCCCCTCCACTACTTTGAAGACGTAAGCCAGCGAAGCCAGCAGTTGCCGCTACACGTTCTGCGGCAGCGGCGTCGTTTCCTCGCCCATCGGAGCTTCTGTGCGCGTTTGCGCTCCTTCTGTTCTCGTTGTTCTTCCCAGCGAACGACACGCGTCCATAGCGAAAATTCGTAGTGAATTTAACGGGCAACTGCTGATAACAGCGCTAGCGCGATCTCTACTTCACGATACAAAGGGGTACGACGAATGGTGACAAGTGCCGCCGTCGAGTATCGCGACGCTTGTAAATGAGGCATCGGCAATGGCGACGGGCGATCGAGGTGCACCTATTCCGAGCACGCGAGGGGGTGAGCGGCGTCGAAAACTTTTGTCCTACGCGTTTTTTGTTTACGGACGCGATCTGCTAGAACTTAGCCATATACTTCGCTGTAAAGCTGTCACGCTTCAGAGCGCTTCGAATAACTTAACGTAAGAACCTTATCCAAAGTCAGTTTCTGTTTCGATTCCTCGAGGTTACAATGTATTGTGACGTCACGACCCAGAAGGTGATGATGCGAGAGCGGCACATATTGCAGCGGTTTGAAACCCTCGCTGTGGCTTCCTCGGTCCTACGCTGCGCTTCTACGTACAGTCGCGCTCAATATGACTTGCAACACGGGAGCACGTGAACTCACGATTTCAGAGATGGCATGTGGCTACAATTTGCCTGAATTTCCACAACTAAATTATACCTTCTTATATGGGATCATCCCCAAGTTAGATGAAGAGCGTTTACTTGTGGAAATAAGGAATAGTGGAAACCATGGTGATGTTAAAGCTCGTAAGACTGCACATCAGCCCTCGCAACGAGTGGCATCATCAGAAACGATCAAGCGAGCCTGAGTGAGCGCCGAAATGCTGCAGTGTCTGTTTCCATGTGATTCATCATCCGAGTTTTGACGTCGCGATGCAGTACACTCTCCGAAATCGAGACCAACCTGGCTCCCTAAAAGGGGCTAAATTATTTAAGGCGCTATGTGGCTTGATCGTGGTGGCAACAACAACTACAACTACAACAATGACGACGACGATGACGACAGAAGCAACGACAGCAGCAACAAATTCACCACCATCACCGATCAAACTGACGATGGCGCTGGTGAAGCTTTTACAGCAAACAAGTTGAGCGGCTCAGGCGTCCACACGTTTTTGTGATCTCCTTCTTGATCTCTCCTTGGTATTTGTCACCTCCCTGCCTCACTTACCCCTTTAGCAGAGCAGAATAGATTGATCTTCTGGTTAACCTCACGCATTTCGCTCCTCACTGTTTGCTCTCCTTCTATCTGTCTTTGTGGAACCTTCCGAATCGAGCGATTTGTCCAGACTGGCGAAAACAAGCGGTCGACGGCGACTCGAAACATTCGTGTTCTCAGTCTAAAGCATCACGGTTTCATATAGCACAGACGTTACAGCGACCGGGGAACAGCTTGCAGAGACGTACTCATTCAAGGCACGTGACGACTACGGCCTCGCGCCAGCGCGCGTAATTAGCATAAATTGTCGCACACTCGCGAGAGCAAGGTCACATGATCCGCACGCCGTTGTATATATAGCACAAGCGTCACGCATGAATGGGTTCGGTGCGAGGTCGCCCATGTATGTACAGACGCGCAACTCGCACTAAAAGACCAAACAATCAAGCGCCGGATACAGTGGGTACTCATGCGTGCAGACCGGAATAATAATAGCGAATTAACGGACCGACAGCGACGCCACAATCGGCTTTTTGACGAGTGTACGCGTACCGTGTGCGACATATATAAGCGCCAAACATAGGAAACACGGCTACAAGGATGTATCCAGCGATTTTTCTCAGTCGAGAGGATACGCACTTCATGAGGGAGAGGACAGAGAGAGAGAGAGAGAAAAAAATGAAATGCATAAGGACGTTAAACGGAACAAATGTCCGGTTTGCTACCCCACACTGCTGGCCGGTTACTGGACTAAGCACATCAGAAGGTGAGAGAGAGAGAGGGAGGAAGCGAGCACATGCACACAATCACTGCTGTTTACTGCACTGGATGATACTCAGTAACTCGGCACTGTATAGTGCAAGCGATCTTTTTTCTGTTCGTTAGAACTGCACTGACTCATTCGTAGCGTTCTGCATTACGATGTCGTATGCGATGCGTCGCTGGGCGGGTGGCTGTTGTAGTACGTTGTACTATGCGAGATCCCGGTAGTTACAAATTTCAATGAGCACAGGCGGGGGGTATTCTTATGCCCCTGTGCGAACATGACCACGTTTCGCTTCGCTGTGAGAGTGAAGAGAAGGAATGGAACTGCGATGTTGCTTTTTCGTAAATGACGAAACAGAGATTGCGATACGAACACAAATATTTGTAGTAATAAGACTTACCACGACCACAGTGATGTTTTCTTTGGTACACAGAACCTAATGAGGTTATATACGTTTCATAAAGTGCGTCAGAAAGCCACTGCGGAACATGTAACTCAATACTATCGGCAAGCTCATTACGCACTGCAAAACGATTTAGTCAGTTAGCTTCGGTTATCGGATTCGACATTACCGTAACACAAAAGAAAGACGTTTCCTTTCTGTGCGGAATAAGCTCGCCCAATTCGGCGGCGACGAAAACGAAATGCGTCGCTCTGTCCAAGGGAATCGTCCACAAAGATAAGAAACAATGCCTCAATAAGTGGCTTCTAGGACACATGCCTTTAAGTCCATTTTGGGCGCTTCTTTATGAAAATGAATCCCTTCAACGCAGTCGTACGTATAATAGCGTTACAGTTGTATTGTTTAGTAAACGCACAGACACGCACTGAGGATGTGATTTTCCACGACGTGTATGCACGCCGCCTATATATGAAGAACAGTTGGCATAGACTTTGTAATGGTTTTCGATCCAGTCAACGTCAGAGCGGTTGCCAAAAATACATCATTCAGTTCTGTTATGCGGTTTTTTCTACGACGTCATCGATACGCCGATACCGGCAGCCGCAAACTTGTTTGCAATTCTTCCGAAAGAGTCCATTACGTACCGTTTAGAGCAGTGCAACAGATCGCTTAACGTGGTTTCGGTTCTTCTACCCAAGCCACTGCTAATGCTTCGACCCGTCCGGAGCGGTGTTTGTTAGCGCCGCCTACGTAAAGAGATACGTCAAGCGTATGCAAACAGCTCGTGGCGGCATACTTAGGAGGCAGCAAAGCGATTATAGCAAAGTACACAATTAACTGCACCGTGGGTACCAGCGTGCGCGCGACGAAATCGTGTGCCGAACCGCTAATGGACGGGCTCCGTTATCGGGATGCGTCCACCAATTTTAGCAGGGTAACACAGTGCTACCTAGTCGTACAAGGTCGCGACCATTGGCTGATACCGAAGGCATTATCTACACGGTCGCGGCCTTGGTTGGTACCGAAGGCGGTATCTACACGGTCGCGGCCATAGATTGATACCAACGGCGATATCTACAAGGTCGCGGCCATATGTTGATACCGACGGCGCTATCTACAAGGTCTCGACCATAGGTTGATACCGAAGGCGGTATCTAAAAGGTCGCGGCTATAGATTTATACCAAGACGGTATATTCGGTACATTCCGTGCAACACGCCCTTTTTGCTGATTCTTTCTTTCATCTGTTTACGATTGTCTGTATATACGTCTAAATTAAATACCTAGTCGTATAAGGTCGCGACCATAGATAGCCTGTTAACGAAGGCTAGATTTAGGTGCAGGTTAAAGAACACCAGATGGTCGAAATTTCAAGAGCCCTCCACTACGGCGTTGCTCATAATCATATCATGGTTTTGGGACGCAAAACGCCAACGACTATATTATTAGTGATACCGAAAGCGGTATCTACAAGGTCGCGACCACAGGGTGATAAAACAAGGAGGTGTCTTCGCTCCTTCCTTGTAACATGCCCTGTATTCTGATTCCTCCTTTTATCTGTTTGCGATTGTCTGTACGTCTGAACTAAATACTTTGCGCACCAGCCCACCAGCAGTGGTATGATACGGCATGGCAGTAGAAGGAAGCGTTACGTGACCCCGCTAGTCTCGGCAAGCCAACCTCCTCTGACACTGTCCCTCCCCACCAATGCGCGTTGCCTGCTGGGAAGGATGAGGCCCTCGCAGCGCCAGCAGCAGCCGTAGCATTCTATTACACTAAAGCAGACGCAACCAAAGAGAGCCGACCAATAGTAGCGCTTGCCTATCACGTGACCAAGGTCTATTCCTCCCTTAAAGGGGTCATGAACCACTTTTCCAAGTAATGATCTAATGGCCTCAGTATCGGAGTGTACTGCCTCCCGAATCGATTGCCGCAAAAATTTCTCGAATCCGTCAAGAATCAGCGGAGTTACGGGGGTTTGGCGCACGCTCCCAGCGCTTTCTCTCTTTTCTCGTGCCGGCGAGCGCACTGGAAGCTATAGACAGGGAGGGATGGCATGGGGGAAAGAAGTTACGCCAGCGCGCGTCATGAAACGCGATCGCTCTCCCGCTGTGATTCGCTTGCGCGAGTGCGGCTACCGTGCAAGGTAAATGTAAATGGTAGCGAAGCTTCCATAGAAGCCCATACGTTCAGAAAATGGCTGCTCATCAGCTGCTCATGGGGCTTGGCGCCATCTGTGTGAGGAGGGAACACTTCCGGCGGAACAAAAAATAAAGCGGATGTGACGCAATATCCGGTAAAAAAGTGACGTCATTTTGTTGGCACTAGCGCGAAATTTGACCTCAAAATATTTTTCCTAGGCCCCTGATCACTAAGGACTCGCGCTACAGCGAGCCGGCAAGCCCTTGGCGAATGCGCTTGAAGCCAACGCTAGCTAAACTAGTATCGACCCCGTGAATAAACAGCCGTGTTTAAGTGTACCGTCGTGGAATTCGCCTTGGTTTACCAGGAAACTTTATTCTCTGAGCTTTTATTCTGCGTTCGTGTGATCTTCCACAGCGGGAATAACGTAGGCAGCAGCGTACATCTCATATTTGCAGCGTTGCTTATTTGCTTCGCACATGCGCAGGGGACTTAAAGAGCGCATTGCATGCGTGCTTCAGTTCTAACGAGAGAAATGACGGCCTGGTCACGCCAAAATAATGATATTTCAGTTTTATTCAATGGTCACAATAAAGCAATTTAACACACCCTACACAATGAGCAACAAATGTCTAAGTACAAAAGGTGCGTACACTACGTGCACTATGTTTTGCCTTTTGTTCGATAAATTAACCTCACGTGTAACGTATCAAGACATGCGAATTGTAGCGATCGTAGCGCGACAGATAACTTAGCGATCTGCTCACCGATAACCGGAAATATAGTAGGCACCGCATGTTCACGAAGGAAACCGGGCAGCAGGAATACTGATCCATGAAATCCAGCAAGCACACTACTCCGAACCGTTGCCCCGGTGTCTTATCTAGAAGAGAGGGCTCGCCAGGCGAACGCGTGTTGCTATTGCATCCTTGGAACACCACATCGTTTCCGCTAGTACCGGAAGGAAAGCGTTCGGCGTGAAATGTTAGCCGCCTCGTGCCGTTGTCCGTTGAACACCGTAGCCAACACGTTCACCAATGATGAAACGCACATCGCAACTTCGCGCACACAAAAATCAAATTCTCACCACAATAATTCACAGCACGCATGCAAGTGCGAAACACCAGCACACCTGAGGGGGTGTGTCGCCGCAGGACGAACTTTACGCGCGCCTTTCCGAACACTACAAGGACTGCGTCGCAGAGCAATGGCATGTGTCATTCTTTAGAGGGCGCTAATAAGAAGATTTTTGATAGTGCATATACATTTTCATGAATTCTTTGTACACTGGATCTAAATAAATGTTATTCTGAAATAAATCTCGGTCATAAAATATAATATTATTTTGTTGTTGAATGAAATTAGGTTTTTTGTTATTAGTGTTTGTTCCCACCACACCTAGTCGCGCTTCAATCGCTACTCCCATAACTCCCATGCTGATGTCGCTGACAATAGGATCTGAACCGCTTTCGCCCGAAGCTTCGCGACCTATTTGGATAGACCTTGTACCGTGTACTGAGGAGTGCGGCGCCGGCAAGTGGCGGCACCCCGCGGCAAGAAGCGCATTGATCCGAACGCCGCTCTCGATTTACGTCGGCTATCGGCCAATAAGCATGCTATGTCTCTTGCGACGTACAGCGGACAGACGCCCCGCCCACCGACGAGAGTGAGAACCGGCCTCTGTTTGAAAAGAGGGTGCCTGGGGAAACGGCAACTTCGCGCTCCGCTTGTGGCCATTACGCGGCGCGCACGACTGTAATATTTGGCAAGAGCAGTTCATAGCCGTGTCAGCTTTCCGCAGGATGTGTTTTTTCAATCAGCCCAAGGGGTGCTTCATGACCCCTTTAAACTTTTTATGAGTAGGCTTCGAGTAGTACACTATAGCTTCGAGGTTGCCAGGTGACGCTCCCTTCTAGTTTTTTTTTTTTTCTTCTACGATGGTCGCCGTCGTGCAATGCTTAGCAACGCTCCCTAACACGAGTTACCATTCGTTTGTGCGTTCGTGAAAGATGGCGCCTAAGCGCTAGGCGATATCTCTCGAATTTCTGGCGGGGTCTCATGATCAGAAGCCTTACAAAATAAATACATGGGCTTTCGCAGTAGACCATTTCAACGTTCCTGCCTCCCGCTTTAAAGCCTATTCGTTATCTTGCAGTCTCACAATAGTGGGGCTTCGCCGCACTAACGCAAGCACGTGGGGCGAAGCCCGCTTTACATTTTCCTCAGCTCCCGCGCAATTCTCCGTTATCCGGTACGCAATTCCGCTTGCAATCTGCGTTGCGCAAGTCGATATTAAAACGCGGAAACTTATATTCGTGGTACAGTTCTCTGGGCGCTAAATAAATTACGAAACATAAATCTCCATATGTCACGCGGTTTACTTCTTCGGTGCAGGCTATCGCTTTCGTATATGCGGCCATTTCACGGAGCCTTAGAAGAACAGCGTGCTATCCACAGAATGGGTTTCGAATGGTCGAAGGGGAGGGGGCTCATTTGCGTAATATTTTCATGATGTGAGTTTGGTTTTTGCCGAGCTGGTGCACTATGCGCGGCTGTTTTTACCGCAAGCCATGTGGGGGATTGAGTGGCATCGATTTCCTTTCGCTCTCGCGCCCGGCCCCACCATAGTTGCGAGTCAAGCTGAGATCTTCGTTCTAATGTATTCGAAGAAGGTAAACAGGAGAAGGTTCTAAGGCATTTCTGGTATTGAGTTTCGCTATAATGAGAATTCGCTGTATCTGGACGCGGTGTTTTCCTCTTCGTATCAGATATCTCATCGTTTCCCCGTAGGTAAAAGATAAAATAAATTATTTTTTTTGATAAAGAGCTTATTTTTTTGTGAGAATTCGGGTACTTAGAAGCTTTCAATAATACTTGAGCGAGGAGTTGAGAACATTTGAAGGGAGGAGCAAAATACAGCAGTATGCTAATTTATTTGTATGCATTTTATTTGTACAATTTGCACTACCTATGGACGCAAGAACGCTTCAGTCCGTATAACTTGAGTTGTCAAGCGCTTATCGAACTATCCAATGTAGGCACGTGAGTGAAGACCCAGTGAGTATTTATTTATTTATTTATTTATTTATTTATTTATTTATTTATTTATTTACTTATTTGCGTAACAAAACAAGATTGTCATTATGCTTACGACAAAAGGTGACGTTAAAAAAAGTCTCACATGACTAGGCCTCCATCCTACTCGCAAAATCTTAATTTTTAGGCGTGTACGAGTACTCAGCTCATCGTAAACTGCTCTAAAGTGATATTTTTTAAGGTGAACGCTGTTGTGACCGTAACTTATTATTAACAATCAAACCACCTCTCATGATAGATATGAATTATTAGCACTTTTGCCCGTCCCCGACCCAGAACTGTGCCCGTGATGTTTCCAAAGCGCACTGCATACCCATACTGTTCGGCGACCAATGGTAAGCATATTCAAACTTATAGGAATATCGTTTGAAGGTAGGTTGTTTAAGCTTCGTATGTTTGTCACAGGTGATTAGTGATTAGCGACCAAGATCTTTAACACATAGATGACCCAAATATGATGCGATCGCACGTCCCTGTAGATGTCCCTTCTTAAACACGTGGTGTATTGTTGTCCGCGCAGAGCTGTTTCATGCTCAGTGAGTCCGATATACAGGTAGAGGAAGTACAATTCCCGAGAACAACTTCCAAGGTCAAAATAAAATTACACTTCCAGCAACGGTGTGCGTTTTGCACACCGCCCATCGCGTGAGCGAACAACGCCGCGCGAGTCATCGGAAAGTTGAATCTCACTGGTCAAACCTCGGCACGTAAAGTGCAATGACGCAGAACGCGGACGGCGTGCTCGCTTGCGTGTTTGCCTCCTTCTATAGACGACTCACCCGGCTTCCCGTTGTGATGCCTCTCGCCTCGGCCCGAGAAAACAGCTGTCCACCATCGCATTGTCTTTTTTTTTTCTTTTCTGCAAACATTATGCGCCGTTCTTCATTCGTGTTCTTTCGTGCCGACGCTGACGTGCTTATAGTTAACGCACTGGGGGCCGGCCAACTCTACTTCGGGCGGGCCAACTCGACTTTACTTCGACCGTGCGCAGCATTTAAGCCGCTCGTCAGGAACATGTTTTCTCCCAGCGTAGCTAACACTAGATAACTAATTCTCGAGGTTTTACGTTCCGAAACCACGACATGATTATGAAGGACGCCGTATAGCGGAGGACTCCGGAAGTTTCGGGCACCTGGGGTTCTTTAACGAGCACCTAAATCCAAGTACGCGGGCCTTTAGCGATTCGCCTCCAATCATTTGCTGCAGCCACGGCCGGGATTCGATGCCGCGACCTTCGGGTCAGCCGTCGGGCACCATAAACACTAGAGCGCCGCGACGGGTGGGGGGTGCGCGTGCAGATGATTAATCTACTCTGTGTATAGGTAAGTGCGCAGACCGAGAGAACCCTTAAAGGGACACTAAAGAGAAACAATGAATTTGGTTTAGATTGATAAAGTGTGCTCGGAGAACTCTTGTGTAGTTTATTTCACCACCATAGGTTTATTATTAGAGGAGAAAACCAAGTTCAAAGTTTCATTTTTAAATTTCGCGCCGAACTTTGTAATTCGTGACGTAAAAGATTTCAAAGAGCATTGAACGTATTTTGGCGCCACTGGCTCGACGAAATTTCCACAAACTCGTTATGTCAAGTCCCTGGCCCCCTCAAAGGACAATGTTCTTCGATTTAACCGATTAGGAACTACGTAGGCCCAAGCAGGCGCCGTCAAAAATATGTGACGTCACGGCAAATGGTGCGGGAATTCCAAGGTGGCGTCGCCACCTGTATTTTCTTTCTGCGCGTTTTCTCGCTTATTAAGCGTCTTCTCACAGCAAGCGTGGTGTTTTTGGTATCGTGGAAGACTACTTTACTAATGCGAGAAAAATCGTTTCGCTCTTTAGTGTCCCTTTAAGTATTCATTAAATAACCAAGCTTTTGCTGGCGCGGCACCGCCTCCGCCTCTCTTACGCCTCTAACTCCGGCTTTATTTAACTTCAATAAAGAGTCCCTATATTTCCCAATCGTCTTCTTGTAACGTGTTAAAAGTCAACTTTGTAATTTTTAAAAACGTTTTCCACAAAATTCTTTCGTTAAAAAAGAGTTTCGCGGACCAACATTGCACTTCGAAGCGTTACTGGGCGCTGTATACGCATGTTACACGACGCAAGAGGAGTTGACCGAGAAAACAAGAAACTAGGCCACACGCTATGCAGAGCGCATACGTGAGGTAAACCGGGAGGCTTGGAGGGAAAAGTGCGTAGCGTGCGTAACTGAAATAATGGTCTGTATTCCGAAAAAGCAGCTTTAATACATGACGCCAAGTGCGCGCAAAAACGGGATACAGTGCAAATCTGCGGCACGTGCTCTATTCGGTGCCCATAAGCCGGCGCTTTCTTAGATTTCTCTGCGCAATTTCATTCGTTATTTTTGAACTCTCATGCGAGGTCCTTTTTTTTAGATGCGAAGCAGCTTTTTTTTATTTGTGATGAGGCAGCGCATTTTAGACTTAGAAGCACAGCCAGTTGTGTCTGTTCATTCTCTCCCGTCTGCCTGCAAGCCATTTCCTTCCACGAGATCTTGTGCTGCATGCCTTCGGAATAAGGCGGCGACTTATTTTTTCAGTTCTGCAACTTTCCTGATTAAAAGAATGAACGATGAAGGAAGGTGCAATCTAACTTATATCTTCGCGTTTTATTGCAAGCACTTACCTGGCCGGAGATCATAGATAAATATTTCGCAATATGAGCAGCAGTGTTTTGCGATATCGTCTCCGGCCCGTGAAGTAAGCCGCGAAGAGTGTTTCTAAGCTTGGTAAGTGGCAGCCTTAATTTGCATACCTTGTAACAGGCACTTTCTAAAGCACGCCCGGTAGCTCGGTCGGTCGGTCGGTCGGTCGGTCGGTCACTCACTCACTCACTCACTCACTCACTCACTCACTCACTCACTCACTCACTCACTCACTCACTCACTCACTCACTCACTCACTCACTCACTCACTCACTCACTCACTCACTCACTCACTCACTCACTCACTCACTCACTCGGTCGGTCGGTCGGTCGGTCATTTGATGAATGAACAAATGTTTGAATGAATTAATTTATGTATGATTAAACGAAGCAATCAATATATAAATCAATAGATCAATTAATCGCTCACCCCTTCACTTCACAAAAGAATGTTCGCCGTTAGCTACTTGAAGGATCTGCGTTTTGTAGCGTAGTGGTTAGCGCCACGCGCTGCGGGGCGAGCGATCGCTAGTTCGATTCCGCGTTTTGGAAGCATTTTTCTGAATTTTTTATATACTTATACGGTGCATGACGGCGGCGACGGCGACGGCAAAAACCAACCGAGACTGTCCATATGATTGCTATCGCAATAAAACAAAAAAGGAAAAGAAACCCGGCGCCAGCGATCGCAATGAAATGCGGCCCTCGAAGGTGCGCGGGTAACCTGCGTATTTGTGTGCGCCCTTTTTCCCATAATTGATGGTCCTTCGATCGTGCGATTTTCGGCGATCAGCCGTTTCTGATACGGCAATCTGATCTTTTATCGAGGTGACTTGCCGATTTCACGTTGCCACATTTCATTGTTGCCTGGATATGAACGCATGATCGACGTTGTTGCCTGCGGCAACAGAAGTGTTAATTGCGCTGCTAAGCACGTGGATGAGCTAAGGTCCAATTCCCGGCGTGGAGGAAGGAAACAGTTAGGAGTGAGCATTGCTCAGTGTGAAAGAAAGAAAGAAAGAAAGAAAGAAAGAAAGAAAGAAAGAAAGAAAGAAAGAAAGAAAGAAAGAAAGAAAGAAAGAAAGAAAGAAAGAAAGAAAGAAAGAGAAGTAGCAGGTCAGGCACGCAGATGCCAAGCTTCGCTTCCCGCTGTTTTCCCGGTAGGGCAAGGGCTTCGGAATTTTCTTGCCAAGAAGTTAGACATAAGTGCAAGCGGGTTTTAAAACTTCACCAAGGCCCACGTGATGAGCTCACTGCGCAGCAAGATAACGGATAAAATTTAGAAGAAGAACGTACTTTAAGAATTCGCTGTCTAAAGTAAAAGAAACCGCGGAAGAGTTTATGGCGGATGCATACGTGACTTCTCACGCGAAACCGAGACCGTTCGGCGCCACTTTTTCCGTGCGCACCACAGGCTCAAAATCAATGCCGCAAGACGCAAAACGGCGACCGTAAAATTCATAGCGCTCGCCGGCGATTTTATTATCGGTATTTTCTCGCTATCGCTTAGCAGAATTACAGTATAACTCTGCTCTTCTATTTCTGGGGCTGTTCACTCCTTCTATTTAACTGCATCGTTACAATTGCATCGTGTAATAAATAACAGCGCAACAGGGTTAAAAAAAGACGGACAGAAAGAATAAAAAGGACAAACGTGCTCTAAGCTTGTTAGAAGAAAATAATTTTTCAAGTTTCCCATTGGCGGCAATAGGAAACTTCAACGAGAAAGCTACAGTGTGACTAAATGGGAAGATAGCCGTCGATGGGGAACTTCAAAAATTATTTTCTTCCATAAAACGAAAATTATAATGATAAAACTTCGCCATATAAAAAGAACTATTTATCTGTTTTCGATTGAGGTATAAAGCTGTTCTTTTTTTAACTCGAGCACCACGTGGTGTAAGTTGCGTTTAATGTGGACCGAAATGATGATTTTCTCAAATTCGTCATTTTGTTTCTCGTAAAATTATAAACGCCAGTGGTCTGACAATATTTTTAACGCAATATATATCTTTTGTAGAGCAAGTATTTATTACTCAAATATACATATATAGCGCAATGTTATAAGGGAAAAAATGCAAACATGGAACATTATTGGCAAAATGTTTGGAGGTGTGCATGACATAAAAATCGCAGTAATATTATTGAGCTACAAACACATATATACAAACGCCTTTGCTTAGTATCTAGGCCAAATTTAGTATTGAAACAAGAAACAGTACTATAAGAATAATATTTTCTAATAAACATCACTCGGACGCCATTCTGCAAAATTCAAAATGCTGCCACATGAGAAAAATTAATTTCCTCTCTGAAATATTCTAGCAGTTAACTATTTTCAATGCATAAGTCAGCACGATTTTTTTCGATTACATCTGAGATGGTCGCCGAAATGGCTGGGACGCTTGGCGTGAATGACCCTATTGGAATGGCCGATAGCCCATTGCGCGAACTCCGCCGGTACAGCGAAACATTCGCGCACCTTCGAGCGCACCCGTTTTGGCACCCAAAGAGCAGCCCTCTCCCTGCCGCACTGGGTCAGCTAGACAAGCGCCATCTCACAGAAGACAATATCCTAGCGCACTGGCCTACCCGGCCTAGGCGGCACCATCCACTGACCAGAGGGAGCTGCGTTTCTCGCAGTGGCCCGTCCCAAGTTCGCTGACAGTGGCCGCTAGGGGAACGCAGAAAACAGACGCGCGCACGCGTACGCCCTCTAGGCCGGCCACAGTCCGCCCACTCAGGAAGCGGAGGTGAGGGTGGGGGGAGACGCGCGCATTACGTTCCATTTTGTCCGGGCCCGTCTCAGTACTGCTTTCTTTATCCGCTAGGCTGTGCGTTCTAGCGCTGCAGTCGCACTGGAAAAATCCACTGCACGGGGCCTCAGCTGCGGTTTCTTCCAGAAACCGGACTGAACGACAAGTTATGACTGGTCTCAGACAATGTTGCTGCGTTGCTTTTAGACAGTGCTATTTTCATGACTCTGCATGTGTCGTTACAGACTCTCTCCTTCTCTTTCATTCTTTCGCATCCCCTTTCCCCTTCCCCAGTACAGGGTAGCCAACCGGAGTATATTCCTGGTTAAACTCTCTGTCTTTCCTGTACCTTTCTCTCTCTCCTGCGAGAAAGTGAGAGAAAGTATACGAAGGTGGCTTCGCTAGCTGCGGCGGTCGTGTTTCCTTACGCCGGCGTTTTGTCGAGTTGCGCCAGGTTGAATGCTACAGGAGTCAGCTGAGAGCCTTACTTCGTATAACATTCCACTTTGTTGCTATCGCATTCATTGCTTCACCAGTGCGGCGAAACTGGACTTTTTTTACGATATTACGTTGTGCTACACACGTACAGGGGAGAAAACCGCTTATCGTCCGGTTAACGTCTCGCCCTTCCGCGTATCTTTTATCTCTTACTCGTGCTTTCCTCCGCATTCGCGAGAGCAATCAATGCACGCATAAGAAGTATCGGTGTCACAGGATAAGAACGTAGCACAAGAAAGTTACTGGAGTATTTTCAGCCGTACTTTTTGAGAGCACAGCTGGCACTGATGAGCATCAGTGTGTCACAAGAAATAAACAAACTTATCATCCTTCATTTATATAGCCTATCTTTCGACTATGTGTACGCGGGGACGTAGCGCATAACCGTTAATCAACCATTATGAATGTGATGACAAGTGTGTCTATTTCGCATAAAACTGCCACAACAAGGAACTATACAAAGCGGCCAAGACGTGGTGGTACACCTACTAACGTATACTCTCAATGCTTTAAATGGATACATGTGCTAGTAAATCGCTCGTAATGTTCTGGAAAATACACCTGATCCTGGACTGACACTCTCAGAAAAAATATTTCGGAGTATTTCCGCCACACAACAATACTGGTCATCTGGCTTGCTCGCGTTTCCTTTCTTGAAAACCCGGCTCTCGTCACTTTCCTGTCAAGAATGCTATGTCACGCTGATAAAGGCCGAGACAGACGGTACGATTTTCCATCCGATGCGACGTCCGGCGCGGCGATGCGGCAGCCGGAATGGTGACGTTTCGTGACGTTTCATCGCATCGGATCGCCGCATCGCATGTCCGGCGTGTATCCAACCGGGCAGATATTTTCGCCGCCGCATCGGACCGTCGGAAGGCCGCAGCCAATGACAGCTCGGGAGACGTGTGTCGTCACGGCGCTGGTGGCGCCCTCTCCATGTCGCCGCTCCGGTCACCGTGGCCAAGGCGCGTCGGTGGAGTCGAACCTCGGAGCAATTGCCGCGATCGCCGCTCGCGGCGGCGTGATAAACACCGAGTAGCACTGACAATTGGGCGAGTTGGTACAGATGCATGGCTTCAGAACGGCGCAACAAGGAAGACGAAAATACGAAAGATCACACGAACACAAGCGCCGAACACGGCGCTTGTGTTCGTGTGATCTTTCGTATTTTCGTCTTCCTTGTTGCGCCGTTCTGAAGCCAAACACCGAGTACATTTTGTTTGTGACGTGAAATAATTCCTGATCGAATAAAGTGATGTTTGAAGTGTGCCATTTCTGCAAGACAGTGCCCGTTTCCAAACCACTAGTGAGATCGCGAGCAGCGATGCAAGGCCATTTCGCAGGTAAACACAGCGACACCGTCGTCTCGGCGAGCCGGCTCGCTTCGCTTCCACCTTTGCTCTTCACATCGATGACATCAAGAAAGTTAATAGCGTATGCTAACGCGTTACACGCGAGTACAAAGCTTAATGGTGTTGGCAAGAACAAGCGCTCTATGAAGAGCTCGCGTGTGATCGCGAGCGGCGTAGGCGATGGCCGGCGTCCGCCATGCTAGGCCTACCTCTCGTCAACGTTACTAGAACAAACTCAGTTTCAAAGCTCCGCATCTCCGCCAGCGGAGGAGGGTGGTCCTAGAGTTACTGTATATGCTACCTTTAGTGACTCTAGGTGGTCCGAACGGCGGTCGCGAGAACTAGCGGCGCTGCAGTTCCGTCTTGCGCCACTATCGGCGCGTCGTCTGCTGCTGCGGGCCGCCGCGCAGTTGCTCGCGGCAACTGCGCGGCAACTTTCTTATTGTACTAGTTAGGTGGATACTTAGGTGGATATGCATAAGGTCGTCTGTATGCATTGGCCCGCGCGCGTTGTTTATTTATTGGCTAAGAATCGATGTTCGGTCTATATGCCACGCCGACTTCTTGTTTTATTTTGATGTATTCGGGTTTGAACAGCAAGGACGGTTATGAACGCTCGACGCTGTCCGCGAAGCAGTGTTCGAGAAGCTTCGCGATTGTAGTAGATCGTTTTCGTAAGATTGCGCGCCGCACGCGAATATTCCAGCTTTATCGAGAGATAACGCCGCCACCAGCGATATCGCTGGAAAGTTCGATATCGCCTGTATAAAAGCCGACGCGCTTGACCGCTTGTCAGTTGATCGACGGTCGACGCTCTGTTCACCGCTATCAGTGTATTGATGTAGTGTGACTTTCAGTTTCCCGGCCACAAGTTCGGCCAAATGAAGAGTTTCATCTCGGACGTGCTGACTGCTGCTTTCGTCGACGTCATGACCCTGTGACAATATTCGAGCTGTCTACATTGCGCTTAACTTCAAAGCATAGGAGTTTCTAAGCCAATGAGGGTTTTCAGCGTAATTTTTATAACTACCACCACAATTTTAGCCGCTGCCGTCTTATCTAGACCAAGAACAACCCAACACGTTTGTAAAAGCCTTTATAGTGTACAAAGAAGCGTACTTACTCGAGATACAAAAACGTGCTAGAAAAACAGTACTCATGTTGTCTATAATTTATTGAAAAAAACTTTCTCCAAAAACATTACCAATGCCTTGCAATGTTTACAAGATACGTTTTCGCGACGGTTAAAGGGATACTGACCCAGAATCGGAAACTTTTACGAGAACTCGGTAAATGAAATCTTCATGTGCTATTACGTCGAATAGATGTCGTCTCTGAGCAATTTTTTCAGCGGATAGTTGTATTTTCGGTGTCTCATCTTTCTACGTCGCATCCTTCTACGGTGCCTTAAACAATTCGACCAGATCGGCCGTGATGTGAGCACCGAGCAGTTATTCGCGCGTACTCCGTCGCTGGAAGAGTCGTCAGTATTGAACTTCAGTTTTCCAACTTCACCGAGCAGACATTCCACGCCCGCAGCACTTCTTACACTGTACGACAGCCGTTTGTGTTTCGTGCTGTAGCCGTTCACTACGTTCACTACGCAGTTAAACTGCTCGCCAACTACAATCATTTTTTGCACAAGTAAGTCTCCGTTCCCGAAGCAAAGTGTGGGATTGGGCTAGTTGGTATTAAATTATTAAACTGCTCAGTGCCAAAAAATTTACACGGTACACATAGAAAAGACGAGGACCAGCGCTGGTCCTCGTCTTTTCTATGTGTACCGTGCCAAATTTTTGCGCTGAGCAGCCCGTTCCCGAGCCCGCGAGTGTAAAATATTCCGCACATCTTGTTCAATACCTCGTCGTAAAATCTCTCGAAAATCCACTGCTTTGAAGGCATAGCGACAGCTGACAACTGATCGAATGTCAGTGTGATGCAACTCTCAGTCTCGGTAGCGTATATAGGTAATCGCCTGCCTTTCGTTTTGCTGTTCTATTTCTGGCGGCTCCTCGAAACTGGGCACTGGGCTCTCGCGGGACGCCATGCGTTTTGGGGGGGATTTGCGCCGAAACCCCGAACATTTTGGCTTTGAAATGTGGGGTGCAAATGCTGGGAACAAGCGCGGCACGGCACCGGGCGCGCGTTTCCACTTTCCACGTGGGATCAAAACTTCTTGTCCCGCAACGACACGACGATAGTGCTTTACAATGTCGTCACTCTCAAAATGAACGTCACAGACCTTGCATTTCGCAGTAAGCTTTCTATCTTTGCGATGCAAAGTTTGAATGGCGTAGGGTCTTTTGGAGGTCCGAGCGGAGTCGTCGTTGCGGTAGCCGCTCTTGCAGCCCGGCGCAAAGCAAGTCGGCATACCGCACTGTGAATCTGTTCGCCCTCGTTACGCTTCGTACATCATGCACGTGTCTTCGTGCAAGACGCTAAGCCTGGTCAACAATAGTCGCAAAAATGACGAGCTAACAAAGCGCACACGACGCTGTAACCCTCGTGCGCTCGTACATCGGCGGCGCCGATCACAACAAGCGCCAGCCGCGGGAGCTAGACGTGACTGCAGCGCCACTAGTTCTCACGACCGCCACGCGGACCGCCTCTCCGGCGGAGCTTTTAAACTGAGTTTGTTCTAGTAAACGTTGCCTCTCGTGGTCGTGAGTCACGGCGAGCTGTTGCGATGTGCTTGTCGTTCGCGAACGCGTAGTTTTAGCGATTATTTTCAAATAGAACGAAGCGTGGCTGTGCAAAGTTGTTTGTTTTGTGCTTCATTACAAGGATACGAAGTCCTCCGAGTGTGCATGACGAGACACCGTATGTGGGCGGAGCGTACGGCCGATCGCTCGTTCGCCCCGTGTGTGCAGAATCGTCGTACGCCGCATGCCGGACATCCGACGCCGCACGCCGGATCGGAGGCAAAATCGTACCGTCTGTTTCGCGCCGTTCGTGACCGGTAAGTGCCGGGACCTCGGTGATAACGCGAGGAAAGTATGCGAGGTGGATAACGATTATAGCTGTGTGGCAGAAATACTCCCCAAATACGCCATTTTTAACATGAATGTGTTTTATGTCGGGGTCCAACACGAAACCACTGACGTATTTCCGTCACGGATATGACGTTCTAAAATATACGCTAACAGATGGCAAAGACAAAAAAAAAAACTAGAAGAAAAGTTCTGTCGCCGGGAGTCGAACCTACGACCCCTCGCTCCGCAGCGCGTGGCGCGAACCGACTCAGCCACAGACGGCACGTTCTCCGGCCTACTAACGGCAAGCTATTTATATACATCATTTATCGTTGGCGGTACTCGGAGATCGGTGGCACTTCAGCGTGTTTTCGTTGTCACTATAGCGAGATGGCGCGAAGGGCTCGAAGGGCGCGCTTTAAATGTCGTCGCGCCGCGCGTTCAGATGCGCGCGCACCTCCACAGGGCGTGGTCGCTCGTGCGCGTGCGCTTATCTCGTGATGAGGGGTGGTTTGTACGTCTTGTGCTCACAGCGCAAGTTCGCGTTTAAGTTACAAAGAGCAGGACGGTCACTTCGCAGCGGTCGCTTTTGCGAAATGAGCGCGCTGCTCACACACAAATAAGTTACAACTATGACAGTTCGCACTCATCCTGTGTATACTTGTGCGTTCCTTTCGTGCGTCCTCCTTTGTGTTTGAGTAGCGCGCTTTAAATGTCGAGCTGTGACAGTTTTTAGTTCGCGCTCATCCTATGTATGTTCGTTCCGTGCGCCCTTTCTGCTCAAGCAGCGCGTTGCGAGTTTCGAGCTGCTTGTCGTTCTTCGCGTGACATTACAATTTGTTGATGTAGCATTCATCCCTTCACCCTTGTGCCGAAACAACGCACAACAAACGCTCAACTACGTCTGTGAAGACACGTTTCACTTTCGTGTTATTCCGATTCCTATGACAGAGGGATCAGCAATGCTTTTATTTTCTTAGAGTGTAGGTGCATGGCAGTGCGACTCGCACGCCGGCGTTCGTGTGTCCTGGTGTATTCCTCGAGTTAACTATGTGTTTCGCGCGCTGTCGTAGGGGATCTCAGAGGCCACGTAAAAGAAGCACATGGTTGAGATCTGATCCGAAAGGTGCCTCGACGATCCCAGCTGCTCATAATCTTTCGATGAACTACAATCATGCAGCTCCTCATCTTTCATTATTGCGGCCGGCCTTCTCGGGCTGAGTATACAATGAGTCTGAGACCAGGCTGGCGGACTGGTCTGCTAGTGTTGCGGCCCCATGGGTCACAATATAAGCCCCCGTACAGATTGGCTCCCCAATTCTCACTCCCATTTATTGGCAATAATTATTCCTCCTCCTCCTTCTTCTTTCGATGAACTCAATCAATTAATTTTAATGAGTTATCCTGATAGTTATTTGATCCCTATCTTGAGTAAAGTTATGCTCCCACTTAATATGTACCCAACATAACTTATAACTGGAAGCAGAACCACAGATTTCTATTTTTAGGAAGATATCTATGAATATTCGGAAAACCGGAAGTAAGTGCTCGACCGGAAGTGCTTGAAAGAGAAACGAGAGTGTCACTCGAGGCTCATGCCACACAGAAGCCACATCCCGCGACCACCGAAATGCGAGTTTGTTATTAAATTTTTCGCAAGAATTTTCCTTATGTGTACAATCCTCCGCCTTGGCTTTACACATTGTCCTAGAGAGGGTTTTTATTTTACCACTACGAAATGTCTCAACGAATTCTTTATAGCAAGTACTCCACATTTATATTTGTTCTGTGCCACCGGCACAACGAATTCACATGGTTCTGATGTATTCGCATTTCGTAAGTGTGGATCTATAGCCAAGTTTCTTGTCTTTTTTTAAGGATGTGTAGCCCAGTGGTTAAGACATGCGCCTTTGGAGCGTGGGGGTATGGGTACAGGCAATGAAGGGCCAATCACGAACTTTTAGGGGCGAAGCACAATAGAACCTAAATTTGTCGCCGACTCTCACTGTCCGCTGTCACGGTATAGAGAAAACCGTTTCCATAGTCGAAACATACGTGTGTATGTTGCGATTACAATTGCGATTATCGAGTCTTAGATAAAAGTCATATGCAGCACACAAAACCCTCCTGAAATATGTTTAATAGAAATGAAATTGAATAATAATAAAGGCACCATGTTCCCGAAATCAACAAATCTGGCTATCACAATTCCGAAGGATGTGCACAGTGGGATGTCGAAGGTGTCGTGCCTGACAGTTTGTATTCAACGTGAAGCCCTGAAGAAATGATTTCGTAAAAGCTTGAGTCGGATACAACTTTAGAAGTCCGCGGCATTTTCTCCTCAAAGGCGAAACATACGTGTGTGTGTTGCGATTACGATTACGAAACAAAGTACAAGCACAAACCCTTTATACTAGTCGGCGGCTTCAACGTAGACATTATGGTCAGGGACTGGATTATGCAGTATATGATGGCTCGATACATTCTACCATGCATTTCATATGACTGGAAACAACCAACAACCACCCGAGGAGTATGCCTAGATACAGTCGAAGAACCAATTGGGTCTCCATTTCACTGACCAGAAAGCAGTAATAATGAAGGGAAAACGGAATCCAGAACTCAAGACGACATACGATTTATAACAAGAGGATTAAAATAGAAGAGCGTTAAAGAGGAACCAAATAAATACATTTGTATATATATATATATATATATATATATATATATATATATATATATATATATATATATATATATATATATATATATATATATATATACACTTTATGTCAATTTACATTCGCAGTGGCAACGCGCGGGTGACGTACGGTGATGTAGCGGTACAATACCCAGTGCTTCACCACTCGTCATGATTCACATTAGTGGAGATGCGGTGATTTTTTTAATGCTCGCGTTAACTGCAGTTGTGAACTACCAACTGCCTAAGTGAATGTGTTACTTATCTTGACAGTCAAGGCGCTTTCAAGACATTCACTATCACCCTCGCTAGAAAAAACGGAGGCACGAATAACTGTAGCTTCATCACGTTTATTCATGTCCCCTGTTTTGCTTTATTAAGGCAAAAGCCTTAGACGCCTCATCAAACCCGAAAATTGACCGGCGTCCCGCGTCGCCAGCGTCAACACGAGTAATGCAAAAAATCATGATCACGTGATGGCGTCACCATACGACGTCATCACGACGTCACAGATAGCCAAAGTTTGTGATGTCACCATGACGTCACTATGATGTCATTGTGACGTCACATCACGGGACGCCGCATGATGACGTCATTACGTGACATCATCGCTTGGTCGAAGGTGGGTCGATCACGGAGGCCGTGCAAAACCACGTTAGGTGCAGAAAGCTTTCGGAGGGTGGCGGGGCATGATCGATGCACCGAATGAGAATAAAAAGAAGGTGGCTTTCGCCTTCGAGTCGTATTAGGTGAATGCATAAGGGATCTGTGAATTTTCTATGAAAGTGTGACTTAAAAAAAAATTGGTCCCACCGGGTTCTCCTTCTTCTCGTACATTATCCTTCGGAGTCACCCGAACCACTTATTTATATTTTTCGCAAGCTATGTAAGAGCCTCGACCTCTTGTTTACTGACGCAACCTCTAAAAAAGCGGGTCGCGCGACTGTAGCGTGACGTGGGGTGTGTGTTCGTGGCAGGGTGTGGGGAAGGGGAAGAGTGATGATGCGAGGAGGAGGAAGAGGAGAAGTGTGGCTTGTGGAACACTGCGATGCGCTGCCAAGATACTTCGCGCCGTCCATCCTGGCGAAGGGCCTCTGCGTTGGCTTGTGTTGCGAATCGGGACCAATATACAGCGGGCTAGGGGCGAGAGGGGCTTGAGAGTGTGTGACGCGAGGAGGAAGGGAGCGCTGACTAAGGTCTATTTTTAAAACGGCCGCCAAGCCCAGGTCTGGCTCTTCGAGCCCAGTTAAGGCATACGAGACGAGGAGCCGACGATTGCGCAACCTCGTTTCCTTCTCACCCGATGCGAAGCTCAAAAGAAAAGCGTAACAGAAAAAGCAAGCGCGCAATTTTTATTTTCTTTGATACGTTGACGTGCGGCTCGGTATTGCCTGCGTCATTTCCGTACCGTGCGTGTAATT
The DNA here is from genome assembly GCF_013339695.2 of Rhipicephalus sanguineus. Lineage (NCBI taxonomy): Eukaryota > Metazoa > Arthropoda > Arachnida > Ixodida > Ixodidae > Rhipicephalus > Rhipicephalus sanguineus. The sequence goes on from NC_051186.1 coordinate 85,010,571, forward strand.
AGTGATATACTACCCTTCAATTTCGACAATTTCGAAGGCGTTTGACGTTAGTAAAAAGCGGCTTATCTCGCAAGCTCTTCTTTATGTAATTACTGTCATGTCAGAAGGTGCACTGAAAAGGTTCAGTGTCGCTCCCAAACAACAGATTATATTGCATTTTTTTATTTTTGTTACTATGCTAAAAGGAGGTGCTATAGCATTACCGCTACGTAAGAAGTATTTACAATATCTTACGCCCTTCACAGATGACAGTTTTTGCAACAATATCTTTTATTTTTACTTTAACGCGACAAGCGAAATCCGCCACCTATAGGAGGCTGCGAAGACTCGTTTTATCTTTATTTGCGTAACAGTGATAATAAATGAAACATGAGCCGTTAACACTTGGCTTATTACCTCATTATGTTTCGTATAAGCTTTCGTGATTATCTCGGCATTACTTCGGGCATACATACGAGCCTCTGCTCGAGGCACCTCTAGTCCACAAGCTTGAATTGCAAAGACCTACAATGTCAATGTTGTGGATGCAACACTATGTACAGAGCGAACGTTCAAACGTCTTTGTCGCTAACAGTGAAGGCTTTTAATAGTTACTATAATCTTTATTTTCCCGTCAGTACATATTGATGGAAGGAGTAATAACGAAAAATCGCCAGGCATACGCCGAATACGCAGCACAGTCACAGCGAAAGCTGTAACGGTAGCCTTTCTAGAGCTTGTTGTAAACTCTCTTGGACCAACTAACATAAGTACACTTGCAAAGGTACCCACTACGCCATAAATAATCATAAGTTTTGTGAAGTAGAGGAGCACCCACTATGCCATTATTAGTCATTCTGCGGAGAAGCGAGATTGCCGCTACACATCTGCAAGGAATCATGTGCACTTGTGCTGAGGCTCATGACGATGAAGAATTATGTCTTAGCCCTATTGTAATAGGTGGGGAGAATTCAACTACCCACTCGTTGCGCGATTCGTATAGTGTGACGCCTAGTTGGTATTTTACTCGTCTACCACGCTGTATTACATGTGTTAACGTGATTCCTTGCCCGACATGACGCCTGTATAGGGTCTTTTTTCGCAGGAGATTCAAGTACCGACGTGGCTCTGTGGTAGAATACCCGACTGCTACGCAGTGGGCCCGGGTTCAGACTCAATCCGATGCTGCATTTTTTTGTCTCATTACGTTTTTTTTTTACTTCGCGCGATAGCGGTTACGGACATCGGCGGCGAACTACGGCATCAAAATCAGCTCCTGCTGTGATATAATAACAGCTTTCGCTGTAAAAGATCAGCCGTGTATAGCCTAGCGAGTTCGGCGTTACGCTGCTGAGCCCGAGGATGCGGGTTTGATCCCGAGCCCCGGCTAAAACATTTCGATGTAGGCGAAATGCAAAAGCCCCCGCGTACTTGGAATAAGTGCGCATTAAAGAAGCCATTGGAGTCCCTCAATACGTCGTGCCTCATAACCACATCGTGGTTTCGGCGCGTGAAATGCAAGAAAATTTTTTTTAACAAAGAAGTAACAATCCGCTTGATTAAGTGTTACTCCCCCCCACACACACGCACGCACGCACACACACACACAAACACACACACACACACAAACACAAACACACACACAAACACACACACACACACACACACACACACGCGCGCGCGCGCGAAGTCAATGGCAATAGCAAACAAAGAACAGCGTAAAGGTATACTGTTCAATAAAGAATTGTACTGAATAATTTCAGTAATTCAGAGATTTACGTTCCGGTGTGCCGTCGATCAATAAATACATGTTAACTCTGCCTTTTTAATGCATGTAACCGGCGATGGCCTGGTGGAGATGCCGTATTTTATTATTACCATGATTAACGAGCTCTTCGTACAGGAGCATTAAGTTTTCCACATTTTTTCAGAGCAATACACGCTAAGCTTTCGCTCTTGATCCTATATCTCGCTATTTTTGTACAGCTGAGGAAAGTAAAGAGGCAGGTAGAAGCGAGGCAAGTGATATAGTGGCATACAAGAGGCTTAAGAAAACACAGGAAGACGCTATGGAGCGCGCGAATTTGTTATGCTTAGGGAGAGCTTTACTGCTGACCCGGATAGCAAGAAAGCGTTCCTCTTTAGAATGCGTGCGCGCAAGGCATGCACGAAAACAGGAGGAGAGATGATTGCTATAAACGCCAGATGGTGCAGGTGCGAAGTTCGCACGAGGCCAAAGAATGGAGGAAAGAGAAAACAGTTTATGTTTCTTCCACCGGGCGGTAGGCACGAGCAGCTCAGTACACACGAGGCGAGCGAAGGACCGTCAAAATATTTAGGTTGGCAACCCCAGCGTGAATTGAAGAGCTGGCAACCAAATAAATATCGAGGTAGTCTAGGCTGAAAACGGGAAGGCTCTTCTCATCATCCGGGCAACAAAACAATGCACCGCTTTTTGCTCGAAGCAAAGAGATTGTGCGCCAATCCGCGCTTTGGAGGTGGTTGGCCAGCGAGGTTGTGATATCACTTGATCCGATGCACAAATATGGCGTAGCCATGAATTATTGAGCAATGTGGGGCATGAAATGATTGACAGCACAGTAAAGTGAACTGTACTATCATGTTCGAGCTGCTCTTCGGGAGTGATAACTACGGGTAGTTTTGCTTGCGTCATCATGACACCAGTTCTTTTGCATTTGAAAGGGAAGTGACATCATTTTCTGCTTCATCTGCTACAGTTGCCTCTGCCCGGCAACTGTAGCTTGCGCAACCGTAAGACATATCGGGAAAAATGTGCCGCGAATGAGACGTGCTTCGCATAATTCGAGCGCACTTGATTACTGGGGTATGTTATGCATGCGTAACTTTGACAGAGTACGTCACTTTCTGCTTCAATTCGGGGAATGCTTTTCTGTCGACGGAGACGAAGAAATACCCGTATTCGTGTCATATATCTCTTCGCTGTCAAAAAAGAAAAAAATAACTAGAAAAAAAACAACAACAAACAAAACCGAACATTTTGCCGTGTGCTAAATGGAACGCCAGTGCTAGTCCCTGGAAAAGAAACAAAGCCGACACGTGTCCCAGTGACCTCCGCCGTGAACACTATTTCTTGCTTGTCACCAGCAGCTTCAGAGGCGCGAAGAAAGTTGGAGAAGACAGTAAGCAATGAAAGAAGGAAAATATACGTCACTTGTCCCAGTGACACCAACCGTGAACTGGATTCGCACTTGTTGCGGCTTTTCAAGTGCTCGAACCTGTATGCAACACCGTGGGGGCAAACCCCAGAACAACAACTCTCCGAGCCAACTGTCGGGGGCGAGGGTGCGGACAAGATGAGGTGAGGGTGTGAAGCGCGAAGGGACGTTATATTTTACTCTCCCTCTCTCCCAGCGAGTGGAGTCGGTAGCCAAGTGAAAAACGTAGAGCTCGAGCACCGCGCCAGCGCCAATTGCAGACGACCTCGAGTGCTTGAATCGCAACGAACCTCCGGAGCTCGGACCCTTGCTCCGTCCCCCCGCTTCGGACAGGACGCCGCAGCGTCGGCCTCCGTGCCCCTAAGTGTGGAAAAAAGGCGTTTCGCGCCTTCTTCGAATCTCGTTTGACTCGGAAAGGGTGTATCACCCTTGAAGGTGAGCAGTTCTTACGCTTGACAGGCGAAGCTTGTGTTTTACGAGATTGTGTTGCCGTGGAAACCAACTTTACGAATTATACCAGCTATGACTCCGGCGAAACGTTACTCTTGCAATACACCCGCCGTGCTCGTTTGGCGGCTATAATATTGCGCTGTTATGCGGTTAAGTCAGTATCCATCAAGAACGGCAGTGGACTCGTATGGATTTTTGTACAGCTGAGCTCCGATGCGAAGATCTTCGTGGTAAAATCCGATCGTCAAGTCTGCTAAGGCGCTGAAGACTTTATCGTTCATGATTTATGACATATGTGTTATGCTCCTTTCTGCGAGTAATAAGAACGACAGAACTTATATTTGGCAGTAGCTCCATCTCCGTGTTTACCTTCAGGAGACTTCTAAAGCATTCCTACGATTTTTCTCTAGTGAAATTGTTGATTAGCGGGACGCTTGTCTTAGTCCGTGGATTACCGTAACTGCAGCGACTCTCACGATAATGTCAGGCTGGAGAATTATGCAGGTCGATGTGGAAGCCCGTCTAGAATTTGCTTCCTATAGCCGAAGCCGCGTATTATTAGCCACGATGATGTCAACAGCGCGAGTATTGCAACATTACGTCTATCTGAACCGCCATGATTTAGGATGTACGTGGAGTCTGTAGTCCACTGCGTCGGAAAAGAAGCAATGCTAGTTAGCTGACCTCATTCTCGCTACAGAACGTGTTAGTTTTTCTTTAGTTTCTAAGTGAACATAACCGAGTTGTTGGTGTTTTGGTGTGAAGCCCGCCGCCAGTCCTCAACTTGGTTGTAGCGCGACAAAGACGAGTTTAACGCACTGTAAAAGGAACACATCACGACACACACCTCTGTGTATGGTCAGAAGTTCTTTTTAGTAGAAGATGACCAACAAGCTAATTCGATCACCCCTATTCGCTACTGGGCATGCTGTAAGATCTCGCGAATTATTTGATAAACTGATGGACATTGTTGCGATACTACATCAGTGTCATATTGATGCCAGCATGTAAGAATAGGTTCATTTTACGTGGTTACCAAGGAACACATGAACTGGTTCTGCAATGGCGGCGATTTTATTGTTTACGTTTCGTACTGCAGCGTTGATCTTTGACCTTGTTGTTTTCTTTCTACAAAGACAAAAAAGAAATAGACGTAAACATGTATTTTGTGTCATTTGTACCGACTTCAAGAAACAGCTTTTTATGCCGCTTTATGAGTGAACTTATCGCGGAGTTCCCATAGTAATAAAAGACTCCAGCTGCAGCAACCACAACACAGGACCATAAATACTACATCAATGTGGCTACATAGTAAAAAATGTGCACAGCTTGAATAGGGGTACAAAATCTGTTTACGAGGCATTAAATCAATTCTTGTTCTCTTTTAAAAGTGTGCGACATACTTGAAGGTTACTGCGCGGGAAGGTCCGGGATATCACGAAGTACCAAGATTTGTTTTTTGAAATGCACGTCCATAAAAATGTCTGAAAAAAAGAAAAGAAAATAGGTATTAGGTAATGAACAAATAGCTCGCGTAGATTGTTGGGGACGCAGTTTTCGTCCTCGTTTAGCGGCCGGCCATGCTTCTTTATGCGTGCTACCCGAGCGTTCAGTTGATTCGTTCTGAACTCTTTGCTTTTATATAGATATTCTGCCGCGTTAGATGCTGTGTAGTTCTGTGCAACATTCGATAAGCTCACCCTATGGTGCGTCTAATATCACAGGGATGAAACGTCGTAGCCATGGAAGAATTAAACGTGTAATCGTGTGAGCAGTTAGCCGAACCTATGCCTGTTCTCTTTACTTCGTATTCTGGAGAACTCTTCCGGTATGCAACCTTAAGGGGCTTGGTCTTGAATAAGCTGTGCCCGGGACTTAAAAAAAATGACGGTGTATTTTTCAGAGTCGCTATAAAAAGCCACGCTGTGTGGATGATTTCCTTGAATTGAAAATAGTCGAGTGTTAGGGTGGGCTGAGGACTAGGGTTCCTGAAGCGGCACATAACCAGTATCGGTTAAAGTTGGTTAGCGAGGAACTTGGAGCGATGCCCGCACTGGGCTCAAATGACATTATACGTTTTGGTAGAGCCTGCTTGCTGTCAAATAGCCGTTTCTTTTTTCAGTGGAATGTTCCACTGAATTTGAAAGCCAAGCGCATGTTCTACAAATGACCTCCAATGCGTCGTAAATTACTGTACTTTCTCTGTCGGTAAACCGGCCCCACAGGCGTTGTGGACTTAGTGCCAAAGTAAAAAAAAGAAAAAAACAACTTAATTTGCACTTTGTGTACTAACTAACAATACTTTTCAAGCAATGAATCAAAACAGTTTCGAAAAAGCCATCAACTTGTTTCAACTCATTCTGTGTTAGTCCTTTAGCGTTCGCTTCATTTACGCGCGTCAGTCACCTGCGTGAAACGGCCTACATCTTTGCTAGGCTCTTATAGGTGTCTGCAGTACAGCTGCGCAGTAATTGCCTATTTGCGTATAGTCGAAGCCAGACATCGATTTACAACCTGGCACGTGTAATTATGTAAGGCCGCACTCAAAACGTTTTGCGTCCGCAAGTGTTCATTGACGTCGGCCATTTTGTTTCGATAAGAACGTGCGCGGAATCGCAAATGGCTTAACATTTCTCTTACTAAATATTTTGACGTAAGACGTCTTTTGTGGACACTGGCCGAGGAACTAGCCACTGACATTTCCTAGACCGCAGCAAAAGAGAAATTAGGATATATACCTTACGACCCAAAATGCTATGGAGTGTGCCGGTGCACTTGACTTTCAGAATGCAGTAGTAGTAGTAGCAGCAGCAGCAGCAGCAGCATCAGTAGTAGTAGTAGTAGTAGTAGTAGTAGTAGTAGTAGTAGTAGTAGTAGTAGTAGTAGTAGTAGTAGTAGTAGTAGTAGTAGTAGTAAGTGATTGTTTATTTAAGGAAATATATACAAAAGGAAGAGGCAAATCAATGGTCGCATTGTGACTGTCTAGCTCGAGCGACAGACACCTGAACGGAAGCCATCAGTGGCTGAGGGAGGAGTTAAGGAGAGGAAGATGATAGACGGGGCCCATTTACATTAGTACACAGATGAGTGTAATGAATAGTTACGTATGTACATAGAGGACGTAGAAATACGTTCTCACACGATGGCAGGTGGACACGAAGGGTGGTATCTTGAAATAAATGGCACCTGCAGAACCACACGTGGCAGCCCACCGTCGTAGTATGCACGGAACTGATGATGAAGACATGTGGGTATCTGCTAGATACGCAGTACGGCCGTTCGGGCGGTAGGAGTGCTTCACGGAGACCAGATAAAGGCGCGTCTAGTTATCGCCATAGTTAACCTGAACTTGCCTTAAGAGCCTTTTTACTCCTATACTGCTGACCGTTAAGAATATTTCTGGTTTGGGTTCCCTGATTGTAATCGCTTAGGGCACGTACCTTCGTAAGTATACGCCGCCCCACAGTCTGCGTCTGCAGTTAAGCTACGGTAGATGTATCTCCACTGTTTAGGTTACCTGAGGCTTCGGCTGCGAAGTTTGCGCTTTAGACAAACAGAAATGGGTGCGCCAAAGTATGGGGCACAGAACTTAGGTTAAGACACGTAGGTAAACCGGTAGAATCAGTATGCCAATTGCACGCGCATCACGATCAACGCTACCCACGGATAGGCACATACACACTATAACCACTCAGAGCACCCGCAGCAGCGGCTCCCGACAACCTTCTATTTGTCGCAGTGCACAGAACCAATGATTAGCGCGTAGCCATCACGTACGAACATCTCCAGCTCACCCGCGTACTGCCTTCGTACTCGCATTGATTTTACGGCCGGAAGCATAGTCTGAGGTGAACAGGAACGCGTGCGTATCACCTTTGAGCGCACTGCACTGAACTGAGCGGAGGGCCAGGGCAACGGAGGAATGCGGGGAGACAGAAACGACCGGTTACGGCTGAGGCTTAGCTAGGTAGGCAACGAGGTTAAGCCTGGTTAATGGACTTGTTTGGTCGTGGTCCCTATTACTTGCGTTCTTTCGCCGTCTTCTGCTGCCATTACGAGATTAGAAGTAAACGCTGGATGGACATTGACCAATGGGACCATCGGACGAGTAAGCTGCCATCACGGCTCTCGACAGGCTGGCGTACTGTGCTGTTGTTTATTTATACAGTGATTGGTGCCAGTGATCAGCAGTCTCGCTATGTTATAAGCGTTCAGGGACCTTAATAACGTTCCGAACACCTTGCGCAATCTTGCTCGTACAGCAACAACTCATGCGCTAGCTGCGTAGGCAGGGAGACGGATGCAGCGATTGCGGAGATAACCAAACCACAGGACGTAATGCTGTTTTCTCTTCATATAGAACTCGGTAAGTTATTGCGGCCCGTCTTGCTCGGCAAACCACTTACCGGCGTTAATTGCGACAACCCACGTTCGCGTCAAGTGAAAAGGAGTTTCGGACGTTGGTCGACGAGATAGCAAAACCAGTACCAGTTTATTATATGTAATGGAAGTTGACTTAATGAGTGTCTCCTGCTGCAGGTTCGCGATTCTTGCAGATCGCATGAATCACCTGGTTAAGAATACATTATTCGCGAGATAAATTTCGGAGTGGTGTTTCTTAAACAGTAGTACTTTGATAACTTCGGGCTAATAAGCCACAGGCCACGTGCCTTAATTGGGGAACCGTATGCCATCGGTAATGAATTAATGCCAATGTAACCAGAAATTGCGTGGGGTTCGAGGGATACGTTCTCAAAATCTGTGGCTTAATGTAATGATACTCCACGTAACGCATCAATGTAAGTTTGAGCGCTTTATTTTCATTTTCCACAGCGTTATTTAAGTGTTAGCTGTATAACGTCGACATATTTCGTTACAAATTCAAAGTGAATAATTCAGTGGTTAATTACTGGAATTGCGCTGATTACCTGACGTCACTGTGCAGTATGCTACGCAGGTATAGTCGACTTCTCGTTAGGTAATCCACATGACGTAAAAGAATTGCGACGCCGTTACTACAACAGCCATTGGCTGAATCTGTTTTTAATATTGAATAGATAATCTGGTATGTGGAACCTTCGGTAGGTGACTGAGATAAAAATACCTGTAGAGTATTTCTAATGACAGTTTAGATACCTATATGTATGAGGGATACATCTGAACGTACTATGTTTTCAGTGAAGTGGTGGTGAAGGTGTTTTAGCACGTGGGTTAGCTGGCATAGATGACCCCGTGTATGCCTTCTATATACTGCTCACAAAAAAAAGCCCTCTGCAGGTTTTCTACTGACATTTTATATAAATGTTTATATAAGCTATATAGGTCATAGATGGAACTGGTTTCATTAAAGTTGTGACGGTGATGCATCAGGCAGGTTAGCCTGGCAAACGCATGACCGGGTATATGCGATTTAAAGGGCTCACAAAAGAGTTTTACATGCTTTCTACTGACGCCCTGTATAACCGTTTTCGTGAGAGGTGCACCAGAGAGTATGAATGCTGTTATCGTTACCGCAGATAACCTGCCGTCTCTATTGCGAAATCTATTTTCACGAGAATGGACAACCCAGCTGGTACACGCTGCCTGTATGTGCGGCCGGCAGGAGGAAAGCTCTGAAGGCTTCTTGCTGACTGTCTAGATAAGTACCTTAGCGAGGGGTGGGCTAGCTAGACACTTTTCGAGTTCACTTTTTTATCTGTCTACCTCCATCTCGTTATCTCGGCCCCCCACCTGGATTCGGCCTAGCAGGTGGCATTCATCCGGTCTCCTGGGAGGTAGTAGACCCATTCACGTATGCGCGAAAAGCCGCCGTCACAGTTTCCTTTGCCTTCTACTCCGCAGCCGTGGAGATATAGCCGGCGGTGCCGGCTCTGAGTTGGACTTGAGTGCCGGCTCCTGCATACTTTATTAAGCCGTATATATCGGTTCCGAAACGACAGGGCGAACGCAAGAATTAAAGCAAAGAAACGTGGGGGAGCTTCGTCTAGACCGCTTGAATATTTATGTGCATAAAGGCCGCGGGCGTGAGCGGGTTGTAGGGATGGCTATACGCCGAGCCTAATGCCATGACGTTGAATGTGCTGTGTAGGGGATGCATGGTCTCTGAGGTATATGTGCCCTAAATGTCAAACCGTGATCCTACGGGAATGCGCGCTAGACGCTAGCAAAAGAGCGCGAATAACCGTCGTTGATTATGCACGACCTCTCGGCGTACGCACTTACCCATTACACGAGAAAAAAAAAAGACGAAGAGTCGTGTTTCCACGGATTAGACGATGAACAGCAAATTGGGGTTCGTTAGTTCTTGCATGTTGCATTTATGTAAAATTAGATAACGCGCTGTTTCCGGGAAGGAGCGTGTCGCAGTAATGCGACTGACGCGGCACGCTGTTCGTCGTAATCGAGTTTGTTAGGTGTTACCGAATTTGTGTAAAAGTTTCGTCGGAGGAAGACGGTTCAGCTACCTGTACCGCCGCAGAGGTGGTAAATAGAGTTGGTAAATAGAGTAATAGAGTTTTTTTAACAGGGCTGGTTTACCATACGCTAAGTACGGCAATTCGATACCGTCGAGGTCTTCACGTAGCTTTTTTAACAGCATCGACGGTATAATGCTGGTAGCCGTGGCCTTGCGGTGTGGCGAAAGCGAGGCTCGGTAGGAAGGGCCGATGGGAGGGAGGGGTGATTCTTAAAAGGAAGAAGGAAATGAAAATGAAAATTGGGTGTGGAGTGCACGATAACTGTCTCTCAAGTGAGGACAACTCAACGGATACACTCACGGGGCATTGGGGAATGAAGAGACAGTGAGAGTGAAAAGAGAATGGTAAAAGAAGAAAAAGAAAGGTATGAGTGGAAGAAAAAAAAAGTGAGGGGGGGGGGTGAGCAGGAGAACGGGCGTCCGAGTCACCGTGGTGAGCGGCTAGAAAATTCGTTTGACTAGGCTGCGCCGTGCCGAGAAAGGCCTGGCGGAAAGGGGAAAGGCAGTGTCTTGTCTAGAGGGGCGAGATTGAAGGTTCGTGGAAAGGGCGAACCGATTTGAGGCGCGTCAAGAGGGGCGAGGGTGAGGCTCGGCCAACTATGGTGGCTAGAGGGGGAGGTGTGACGGGCGAGAGCGGAGGGCTGTACGAATTCCCAATAAAAGATGGCGGTCACACCAGATGGCGCTACCTGCGCCGTAGGTGCTTGCGGCGGCATTTGCCTGTCTTGCGTATGGCCGCTAAACGTTAGTTTCACTTGTTTCTAATTATCGCTTATACCCCGCGCCCGTGCTAGCTTCTAAAGGCACTACGTGTTTGTTTCGCTAAGAAGCACGTGTTCAAGTTAATAGCGATGTTAAGCAAGAGGAAAAAAAAAGAAAATCGAGAATGCTTTTAAATCAGACGGAACTGGCGTGCTTCCAGGTTTACATATTTAAATATTTTTTAATATCGGTTTGCTTTGACGTGTTTAATTTGTAACAGTGTGCTAAAACTGGGCTAGTTGGTTGATTTTCATGGTAAAAGCAGCACAAAAAGACGGCTACACGAGAAGAAGAACGACACAGGACAGGCTCTGAACTGTTCAGCGCTGGTCCTGTGTCGTTCCTATTATCGTGTTCCTTTTGCACTGCTTTTACCATATTTATAGGCTGCTTCAGTTGAACTAAACCACTTGCTCGGCTGCGTAGCTCAGTTGACTTTAGTCTTTTTTCCTCATGGTGAAATGTAAACTGTTTTACAATCGTTCATAGCGAGTACATTGGCTGCAGTGCAGTGCGTTCTTTTTTTGTCTCTTCATCCGCACTCACTTCATTTCCTCTGCATTGTAGGGGGTTGTCTTGAGCGCGAAATGTTCAAAGCATTTACATTTTTCGGCTCCTTTTCCTTGAGAAAATTGAAGTGGGGATCGAAATGCTGCAGCTGGAGGCTCTTTGATACTGAACATTTTATTTTATTATTTTAGCGATAGTTCTATCTATACAAGGACCAATGATTTCTGTTAACTTGCGGCTTTAGATGCATACTAAATACACGCAAGGGAAATGGTAAAACATGTTTATTTATCACACATTTGTCATCCCATAATTATGTCAGGCATTTGTTATCACATACTTCCCCATCACGTTAAGAGGTCAAATTACTCGACCCTCCTCAACTTCAAGTGTTTTTGGCGCTCCCTTTGGACACTCCTGTCTGCTTTTCTTCTTTCTTTTTTTAGTAAAGTACTTCGTGCGTCCGGGAACATCGTAGGCACAGCGTCTTCTGACAAACGCGGGTTATCTCAACAACCTCACCGTTTATAATGTGTTGGTATATCCTTTCGATGAAACTCACGTTGAAGTGCCGCTCGCAAACAACGCTGTCCCTCGTCAGCTCTTTGTCAGTCCGCTTAATATTTCGAACTCATTGCTCTTGCCTCGAGAGATCCTTCGGGGCTTTAAAGACCGAAAGCTTCTCCGAGCACGATCTATACCAGCCTTTACAGCCAGGGACGAAGTATGTACTTGCGCGATTTGACGGCATGGTTCGCAGAACACGTGGGTACAGTGGTGGATAAACAAACGACGGCAGCGAAGGCGAAACATCCGAACAAGGTGACGCCACAGCACAGAGAGAACAAACGAGCCAAAGCAAGCGCGGCGAGCACCTACTACTACACGAGCGCCCCTTGCGGCGGCCAAAACTTTCATTGCGTTCCGCGCACCCTCTCCCACGGCGGGGATGCAGCGCCCGTCACACTTCCCCCTCTAGCCACCATAACCCAACTGTTTGTCAGAAGTGGGTCAGTGAAGGGCGTCGTGGAGTATAAAGGAGGGTGTCAGTTCTTCGGCAGTTCGCTCTTCCAGGATGGACAAGACAGTTCGTACTCCGCGGCAGAAAGGTAGAAAATGTCCCACAAAAGGGGGGGGGGGGGCATCGGCTTCGCTGTTTCGACGGGTTTCACAGAGTGGAGCCGGCTGTGTCTTTTTTTTTTTAGTCGGTAAGAGCTATGTTAACTACTTCAATCTTCTCGTCACGTTACCGCACAAAATTAGCAACTCGCGTCCGGATAAAACGTACAAAACAAGCTACGTGCCGACCACGACGAAGAAATGGGCATGGGCTGATCGTGTAGCTAGAAGCCAAGAAAACTGCTGTTGAACAAGAGTAACAGGCTGCATTACAAGAAAAGGCAAGCGCTACATGCGGAGGACAACAGTTAGGTGGGCAGATGAAGAAGTTTGCGGGGAAAACGTGGCCGAAGCAAGTACAGTACCGGGTTAATTGGAGACACATGGGAGAGGCCTTTGCCCTGCAGCAGGCATAAACAGGCTGATCAGGATGACCTACAGGCAGGAGTCGCGTTTAGTAGCGCGAATACCCGTACGATGCTCCGTATACCACTTATACGCCTGCATCGTACACCGAGCTTCTTGTACAACGGTATTGGCGTCTAGTGCTTAACGTGTCGATAAAACCATCTCGGAAGGTCGCTTGACACTCACAACGCGGCTACAGCTAGCTGCAAAGGAACCGCTGCAGTCGTCTTAAAATCCGTATGCTATTTCTGACCTCTATACGTTACTTCATCTCCCGGCTACTGCGTAGCGTTGAGGCGGGGCTCTGCTTTTTTTCTTCTTTCGTATAAGCTCACCTGTAGACGCAAAAGGAAGTGATACAGTTGATCGGCTTGTATGTTCGTTACCATTTTTGTGGTGGCAGTGCAGTTGCTCTTGTTTCGATGGTTTGATACTTGTAGACGAGCGCGAAAGTACACGCTAAGTTGCCGTCGGTTATCTCAAAACATCTATAGCTTGTGAAATTGATGCTATCAGCTTTCCTAGCGCCACACGGGCACATGTACAGAAGAGTGATCATAGTTCTTTTGCATATGTGTATTACCTTGTAACATTCCGTTTATTATTCTCATTTTGTAGCGTTGTGCAATTAAGGCAGAGAGCATATGTACTGTCCAGTTTAATTCAAAATATGTATGCGCCTACCCTAAATTGCTTCTTTTGATTATGTATTTTACCCCCTTTCCTGCAACAGCCTCAAATGTGAGGCTACCAGTATGTTCAAATAAATAAATAAATAAATAAATAATAGGCAAAAAAGAAGAAGAAAAAAAACGTCATTATGAATCCAACAAAAATAAAGTCAGCCAGAAACAAGGCATCCATTTGCCCACACCTTCATTGCCGCCATTGCCGAAAGCATAGCATGTGGTATGGCAAAGTGGACGACTACTGGCGCAGTTGAGCGTCTTAATATTCATTCAGCGTATACCTGAAGCCGTAAATTTCGTCAATAAGGCTCACGTTAAAAATAATTGACCCTAATGGATGTCTTGCGGGCCAAAGATCAACAAAACCGACGTAAAACACGGTTTTTTATAGAAGAGAGCCGAAATCGTATAGAATAACAGAACAAAAAGATTGTAAACAAAGCGAAATTTTTAATATCACGCATTGTCATCATAGCTATAAAAATTTGTGGATGATGTAGTTTGAGAAAGACGGAGCCACTTTTCTGATTCACAAATTCTTTTCGCCTATACGTGTGTGTTTTCTTCCTTTATTTCATCCGCTATTGGAATGTTGACAGGGTCCTGGTAGAACATTACAAAAGTCTTGCACAACTTCGTGTTTTACTTCAACACCGTTGTAAACACCGCCTTGCTCGGTATAATTACGTGCTCGGCAACATTGTTGTAAACGACGCAATTACGACTCACTCTCGCGACTTGAGACCTCCCGGGGCTGACACGCAATACTGCGTAGAAAGTGCTGACACCACTTGCGTAACGGGCCACCTTGCACTCTTGAGACTTTGGACTGTGGGGAAGGAATGTTGGGCTCGCGGCCCGGAATGCACCCCCTGAAAGCCCACTGCGCAACGCTCCCCCTATTCGCATCTGCCAAGACGCCATCTTCTCCATTACCCTTTCCCGTTACTTTTCCTTTGTTTCTACGTCTATATGCGCGGTAGTATCCTATAAGGATTCATTTCAAGCTCCGTCTGAGAAAACCACACCACATCTCTGCGCCTCGCGCCTCTGCACCGAAAGCCACATAGTTCGCGAAAGACACCGGTATTGAATGATGTTCGCTTCCGCGACGTGGCGTCACCCATATTGGCAAGCGTGATTGGACGATCCATATACTGCACATATTTTTGCTCACATGGCGAAAGATGTGTCTGCCACTGCTTTCTTATGTAGTATATCTGACCTTAGGGTGTCCTACCAAGCTATTGTCCCATTTATTATATATGTCTAATTAGTCAAAAGCTAATTCACATAGCTTCTATCTATCTATCTATCTATCTATCTATCTATCTATCTATCTATCTATCTATCTATCTATCTATCTATCTATCTATCTATCTATCTATCTATCTATCTATCTATCTATCTATCTATCTATCTATCTATCTATCTATCTATCTATCTATCTATCTATCTATCTATCTATCTATCTATCTATCTATCTATCTATCTATCTATCTATCTATCTATCTATCTGTCTGTCTGTCTGTCTGTCTGTCTGTCTGTCTGTCTGTCTGTCTGTCTGTCTGTCTGTCTGTCTGTCTGTCTGTCTGTCTGTCTGTCTGTCTATCTATCTATCTATCTATCTATCTATCTATCTATCTATCTATCTATCTATCTATCTATCTATCTATCTATCTATCTATCTATCTATCTATCTATCTATCTATCTATCTATCTATCTATCTATCTATCTATCTATCTATCTATCTAAAGTAAATTACGGTGACTAACATTAGCAGGAGCACCGTCTGGAATATACAAACGTTCTACCATATCCATGATTATACGCCGACCTCAACCTTGTCCTGAACTCACCTTGCCTATTTACAGGACAACCTCGTGGCTGCCAGGTTCATTATCGCACCGTTACCTTCACTCATCTCTCCGCTTTCTGTCTCGTTTGTCTTTCAGACGGAGCATCAGTGTTTCTGTCACTCCCTTCTCACACCCATCTCACTCCCTTCTCACACCCTTCTTTGTGCCACCATCGTTCTTGTGTTCTTCGTGTTTCATGCGCTTGCCCTTCAACATCTTTCTTGGCACATTCGTTCTCTCCTCTTTTCCGTTCCTTTTAATGTTGCGTTTGAACACGAAGCCCAAACGATTCCTTCTCACTCCCCGTGTATATTCTGGTCCTTGCGTCCACAGCTTTGTTCTTCTTTTTTTTTTGCGAGAGAGAAAGCGTGATTGGCACGTCTCCCCCCTCTGACATCCAAGTTCCCACAGGTGACCTCCTGGCCGCGCTGTTTTGTTGCTCCATGGGGAGCCTGTTTGCTTTCGCCACGTGTGATCCAGCCGATATTGATAAGGCAAGCAGAGCGGGCCAATGTAGGTTCTACTGGGAACCTCAGGTTGTAGAGGCGCTGCTGGGCTGAAGTAATAGCACCCGCTGGCATTCCGAAAGTTCAGGCTAAACTATGAAGCAAGCGCAGACCGGAAAGTTTTCTTCATGGCTAACCACGACTTTTCATGGACATCGTTTTCTTGGTTTTATGTTGGGAACATAATATCCCCACTCCGGTCAGGTGTTAGTAGATCACGTGACAGTAATTTGAGTGGTAAGGAATGGGAGGTAATTTTTTAGGTGAGGCTGCCTCAGCACGTCTGAATACCTGCGTAGTTGAGGTAACTGGAAGCTGGATTATTAGGTGTGTAGTGTGTCCAATAGTGATGCAGAACTATCGATGGTACTATCGATACTATTGATAGCTGAGTCACTATCGAACTATCGATGGTAAAAGATACTATCGATAGTGCTATCGATAGTAAGTAATATCGATAGTTTAAAATCAACAGCGCGAACTCATTGCAGAATAAATTTGGTTCCCCGCGCGCGTGGTACATAGTGGATCCGGAGGAGCAGGCTGAAGGGCAAGAAAGTTGACATGCCTGCATTCTTCACCAGAGTGCTTCGCTGACACATGGTCATAAAGTCAAACTATTAAGTTGTAGCGGAAAGGAAGCCATTACATGGAGTGGAACAGCGCGGCTTCAGTTTTATGTTGTATTTGATGATTGCAAAATAAAAAATTATCAAGAACTAAGTTTGTTAATTGTAAGATGTAACTGGTTGCTTTTAAATAATAATTTATTGATGGACATATGTCGCCATTTTCACTGCGCAAATAATTTCGCTCGATAAAAATTTTCTCATAAATTAAGCGAAGTTGATATTAGGCTACAGCAAATATTTTGGCAATTTGGCCAGCCATCAACAGCATCGTTATTCGCACCACTATGGATAGTTTGTCACGTTTTTGTGACGGTGAAGAATGCTGCAGGAAGACTGGGAAAGACGAAGCTCTTTTTTTGGTCGAACTTGTGCCCAGAAAATCAAAACTGAGAATACAAGCGATACACGCTGTGCACTGATTGCGGCGAGAACAGTCGCCGGCCGTCGAGTAATCTGACAATCGGTGGAATGCTTCGTCTTTTATACATCAGTCATCAAACCTTCCAGTGTTATCGCTATTGCTCGCGTAAGCTCTCGAATAAACTTGAATATTCGCGTCCGGCGCGTAACCTTAAAAAAATGTCAAACAATCGCGAAACTTCTCAAACATTGCGGCGCGGTCTGCGTCAAACGCAGCTAACAGTCTGTGGGTGAAACCAGATACATCAAAACAAAGCAGTAAACACTCGTGGCAGTAATATCGCTACTAATATTACCAATGGTACTACCGATTTGACTATCGATAGTTTATCGATAGTACTACTATCGATAGTTTGTTTACACTATCGATAGTTTCAAAGAAACTATCGATACTATCGATAGTCAATTTACCGATAGTTCTGCATCACTAGTGTCCATTTGGGTCACGTGGCATGAGAAGTTGAGGAGCAAAAACGTTATTGCGCTATGCGTATCTCAACGGGCACACAACTTGGATTCGCATTTAATATCATTGGTGGTATCGCACGGGACCAATTTAAATCATCGTAGATGGGCCGGGGAAATTAGGGAAAGGGCGGCGGGCAAATCACGCCGTGATTTGTGCCTTCTTTTTTTCCTTGCTAGATTTTCGGTTTTGTTGTTTGTTTTTCCTTTCTTCATTGTTCGAAAGCTGGAGCTTACTTTTCATGATTAGAAAACTCCCTTTTTGGTTATTTATACTACCCCAGCCTCACCATTGAGTAAATATTGGGAATATTTTGAATTTTTCAAATGCGACGACTGAGTCCTGCATTCTAGTCACATGGGGGTATCTCAGACCGGTTGCAGTACATTGTAAGTCTATATCGCAGTACAGGTGGGGCTACGGTGCAGCTGTATTTCGCGCTCTCCGTGTAATGTAACAAAATAAGTGCGGTGGTTATTATGAAGTCGAGGGTTCGATTCGCGGCCTCGGCAGCTTCATTATTATCCCTGCAACAGGAAAGCAAACACGGCCAAAGGAAATGGTGCTTTACGGCAGTCGCATCGTCTTTCAAGATGTGACACTGTCAGAGAGTTCGTGACTTATGGTTTCTTTGTATCGTCGATAACTTCCCTCTTGTGAACATGTTCCATCGACCTGCACGTATGATCGTAGGTACTTGTATAAAAAAAAGCATAAAGGTAGAAAAACTCTTGCCGTAAAGCTTAGCACTTGGATAAAAAAAAAACATTAAAAATCAGAAAACTCTATCTATAATGCATAACCTAATTTGCGACGCGACATTTTTTTTTTCTCTTTGCAGCCGGTTCCATATGCCTGTCCTCTACCCGTCAGCCCTACCGTTGGGTCCCAAATCTACATACAAGGACTGGTACCTGAGGTATCCGTACGGTAAGTCTGTAGCCGCGCGCGAAAAACGCCTGCTGCCTGCGAAAAGTGCAAGCTGATAGAACTCACGTCCTGCAACACGCATGTGGCGTAGAATGTTTTTCCTTTGTGATTACTTTCCTACTCACAACGCGCGACATGGCGGTGCAGGTACTTTTTGACTGCCTGTTTTCATTAGCTTGAACCGAGCGTTTTTCATTTAAAAGAACATTACTAAAACACTATCAATCGAAGAAAGGAAGGAAAAGAGGATAGAGAAGAAGGCAGGAATGTTAACCAGATAGCGTAACCGGTATGCTACCCGGCACAGGGGAAAGGGATGCGGAGATGGAAAGAAAATATGCAAGTAACGTCTATAAGCCAGTCAAGACATTGAAAAAAAAACATCCCATAACCTCAAAGTTCGTTTACACAACGTCTCTAAAGAGGACATGAAGTGCAGTCCAGTCACATCACAAAACGAAAGTTGACGCCAATTCTAGTTACAGGGTCAGCGAATAACTTTACATGAAATGGTAAGCATAGCGCGGCAGGGGCAGGTCAATCTATGTACATACAGCGGAATTTCTTTATTTACAAAACGCTATTTTTAAGAATTTACAAGGATGTCTCTGGCGTACAGAAATTTGTTTAGCGCCGCTAATGCCCACGTTATGGTCTGTTCGTGTGTGTTTGCCTAGCCAGTGCGCTCTCTGTTCGCAACATTAGACTTAATTCACGTGTTCTCATCACATCTTCATCGGTGGCGGAGCTCATCTGGCCCCTTTTATGAGCAAACAAGACGCTGTCACCGTTTTAAACAAGCGCCCGCTGTTTTCTCGCGTATTCGAAGAAAGAACCCTCGACACATTGTTTAAAGAAACATATTAAGAATAAGTAAAGCAAATTAAGCGGCAAGCTAATTAATTATGTTTTTGCAGTATCAAAACAACCACTTCTGCAAAAGGAGGCAGTATTTCATAATGAAAAGCCGTAATGAAATAATGGGGGCAATGTGACCGTGAAGTTACCGCACAACGTCCTCCTGAAGTCATACATTCTAAAAGAAAGGAACATGCAGCGGCATATATTTCATTATTTATTGGGAAACAAGGACAACGTTGTAAATCCAAGGAGACCAGACACTCAGCCTAACACAGTTTCGAGAACTTGTACGTCACCAGAAGGATCAAAGTACGCTAAAAATGTCCGAAGCTTGTGACGTAGTTATGAACTATACCGGCGTTTCGATACAAAATAGGTGGAACTAAGCTATAGTTTTTATTTTGTTCACCAATAACTGCTGCTCTTACAGTGAATAATTGGTAACGGAGTCCCGAAATAACGCGTTTTATAAATGTAAATTGATGTACTGCTGCCGTTTTGTGTTTTTTTGAAAGGAAAACGATTCAACCCTCTAAAAAACTGGTTCTTGGCCTAGTTTGTACATGTTATGAGACAGGCTATGAAAGCTCATTGCCCGTTATAAGTGTCTTTTTTTTAATTTCGAGAGTTTGCCCAACGGCATACATAGGTAAATATACAGATAGAGGCCGGTTTCCGCTATATACATTAACAGTGCTCTATGGTGGGGCCCATAAAGCCACAAATCATAATCCGGTGGTCTCGTCGGATCAAGGCCCACTGTTCTCAGGTGGCGCCGCCGTATCTTGTTCAGGCCAGGGCATGTCCATAACAGGTGCTTGATTGTGGCCGCGGACGCTTCAGTGGTACAGAATTATATTGACACTTATAAAAAGAATTATAAGTGTCAATGACTCGTTCTGTGCATGTGATTGGGTGTATTTTTTATCTCCTCATTTGTGAGTGAATTAAGCTAGTCGAAACCGTCGCCAGTGTTGTCCTTGTGTTTTCATTTTGTCTTGTCTCTGTTTTGTGCGTGAATGTTTAGCTGCATTTATGTCTCATATTTCAAGCCTCATATCTAGCTCAACTGTGTCAGTGCACGTCTCGTGGTGTAGACCTAAGCGAGTTTTAGAACGGCATCCGTTGTGTCCGTAACGGCTTTGCGTACACAGGAACACCACGCGTTGACCAGTGAACATGAGCAGAAGTTTTCTTCACGTGCTGTATGCGAAGTACGCAAAGCTGTTACGAACGCAACGTGCGCAGTACTAAAACTCGCTACTATCCCAGTGTTTTTTGTCGCATGTCACATCTACACATACCGAGGTGCGGGCAAGCGTTCTGTAACCTTCATGTGCATTATCTCACTGCACTGTGTGTTTGCATGTTGCACGTTGGGAATCGACAGTCCTGAAGAGGAAGTCCTGTCGTAAGTGGAGAACTCATCCCTCATTTCATCTTCGTTTGTTTCTTTTTTTTTTGTTGTGCTGGCATTATAAGCGTAAAGTTAAAAAAAAAAGATATGTGCTAGTTTGTGCGAGAGCGATAGTATTTGCTCATGCAATACCGACCATGTTAGCTATCGTACTACTGGCATAATAACAGCACTGTTAGCTATAGTGTAGGGAAGTGCTGGACCCTGTGGGCTAATATACGTTAACGTTGGCATGCGCAGCTGCTTTTGGGTACTATTTGTCGATATTGGATAGTGCTGGCTACATGTTGGCTCACAGTGACTAGCTTTGGCCACTATTCCCTGTCAAAGTCGTTGTTAAGTACCACACACTCGCTGACGACTGCCGGTGGCACAAGGTGTTTACGAACTACAGTTATAGACCCTTGTACCGCGAGGTAATTGAAAGTCATTAAAGGCAATAATAACAAATTTCTCTCTCGCATTTACCGCTATATCCTTACTGTCTTTTTGTGTGTGCCCGCACAATCAGTGGATCTAAATAACGGTTTTGATGGTCGTTCTTCTTCCAGGTTTTCCGTTAACCTTCAGAGAGGAACTGGGGAGGCAGATCCCATACAGCTCCATATTAACCCGCGCTTTGAACCGGAGGGACCGGTTGTTGTCCGCAACAGCCGCGAGGGCAAATCGTGGGGTCGTGAGGAACGTGAGGGCACATCGCCTTTCGCCAAAGGACGACCCTTTCTACTCGTCATCACTGCCTCCACCCCGGGCTATGAAGTGAGTTGTGCCTGTAACACATCCTCGCGCTCTTCTCTTCTTTTTTTTCTTCTTTTAATTTAGTGTGTGATAAATAGACGCTTGGACACTATTATAGGGCCAGCTATCGTAAGATCAGAGATATGAAAAGCTGCCACAAGAATAAGAACAATAGTTTTACAAATGAAAACGATACTGTGGAAGCCTGTCAGACCTCTATACCAAAGCAGCTAAACATAAGAAAGGAAGTTTTTAGACACGCCCAGGCACACACGTATGCGCATACCGTATTCACAAAGCCGTGTTTTGGATTTTTTTTTTTTGGTAAAAGCAAGCTCCCATTGGCTGGTCGCCTACGCTAATAATATGTCGATCTTTAGAATTGGCTAATGTTTTTTATAACAACAAGTTCTTGCGCAAGATGTTTCTGTGCATACGGGCGCAGTTAAATAGCCAGAATAACGCAGGCACATTCTGGTAAAGCAACAAAAGGAATTCACAGTGCACATAAACTGATGATAATGCCGCTGTCGGTGCCTGTTATCTGCGAAAGAATTGCAGATAACGGGTACCGAAAGCAACACCACGTGACGTGACGTCATTGACTAAACCTCTTAAAACTGACACGCCAAGGACGACAAGGCAATTTCGACACAGATAGGTCTGCCTATAGAAGCGTCGTCCCGCCTGTCTGAGTGCATATCTTGTTCCCGTTAACATAACATCTCTGCAGTTCACTATGAAGCGTCCGTCATGTGTCTCAGCTAACGCCATCTCTTCTTATTTTCTCTCAATCGAACAGCTGGCGGTTAATGGGCTTCCTTTCGCGACGTTCGATTATCGACAAGGACTGGCTCTTGCCGATATCACTCACCTCTGCATACACGGGGACGTCATCCTCCGTTCTGTGCACATACCTGTTCCGGAGATGGTGAGTCGCGTGACCAAGCTTTCGTCACTTCCCAGAGTGCATGACACTTTTCTAGCTGGTCCAATGTTGCAGTTTGCACGCGAGGGAGCGGTACTACATGCCATGGAAATCAATCTGGAGCCTCGGCACCGTTATTGAGAAAAGTAAACGTAATCACTCATAAGTAACCCATAAATAACGATTGCTAAATGCGTAATCATAATAATATGTACAAAAACCTGATAAGGCACACGTACCACGTTCATATGACGCATAAGCAAATGAGCGTACACGTTTCACATCTGTTCTCAGTGACCAATAAAAAAATGTTTCGCATGTGCGCATGTATTATGTGATTACATGATAAGGATTTACTGTTAATTATTTGATTAGCCTATATTACCCAGCGTATTGTACATGTCACGCTGTAACTGATGTATCAAAATGGGTATTTAAGCACAGGAACTTTGTCATAGTTTGGCTATTAATATGCTAGAGTGAGTTTTCAGCTTTAAGTCGTTCAATGAGTCAATTGCAAATAAATAGTTACCATATGAAGTTTGTTTGTTTTAACTCCGACAGTATTTGCGTTTTTTTTTGTTTTTTTTTATATACGCTCTTAAAGGTAATGAGTTAACGTGAACGAGTTTTCTAACTTCATTTGATACGATACCGTATTTAGACGCTACAGATTTAATGATTACGGCCGTTGACTACGTGATCAAGAAATCAAAGAATCAAACGAGCAGTTCATCTAGCGATGATATCTACATAAGTGATAAATTTCGTCGGTGCTTCAATACATCGCATAATCAGTGGATGAGGCTGGGATCAATGGATCGATCAAACATTCTTTCGACTAGTCGTGCAATCCATGCGTTTCTCGCACATGACAAACTGCTCTGTCATGCTACCAATACAGCGGTCGTGCGAGCAAGCGCTCGGTCAACCAGTTAACTGCCCGATAACTTATTCGGCTGGGTTATTGATCATCGAAGCTGGTCTATAAATTGTATGTCACGCGGGACGTCGCAGCAACGCAAATGGATTACAGTCAGTGTTCTTGGTGTTTTAGTATGTAACAGGAAGCATCGTGAAAAATGAGGCGTTATAAAACAGAACCCGATTTGGCTCTTCTCTGTTCTGTCCTTCATATCATCGGCATTACATCACATATTGGGCACAATACAAAAACATGGTCGATCCTTCCGTCATAGGAATCGGTATAACAAGAAAGTGAACCGTCTCTTCACAGGAGTAGTTGATTGTTTATTGTACAGCGATAAATAAGAGCTGGCAAATGTATGTAGGTGTTTGGCAGCTGTAGATCAGTTTGACGTGGATGTGCCCACGTTGACGCTTAGTGGCACATCTGTACAACCCGACGACTAACGTCCACGATCATGATTTAACCCTTGCAGTAGCTGAAGTAGTTAACACACACCTGAACGCAGCCTACGGTGAATACCTCGCAAAGGTGGCATAAAAAAGCAAATTAACACTGGTACTCGTTATGCACTCATTCAAAGCGTCAACATTTGACGAGAGAAACGCCGCGGTGTGCGCTCGCCAGTAATATGGTAACCTACGACTGTGCTGCCCCACAGCGCTTCAGGAATGCAAGATAAAGTTCGTAGCTTCAGCCGTGAACGTGGGAAGGCGTTCCGCTTCCCGCTGTTTCTCTGCGCCAAAGCATTCTCCGCGCGACATTCGTCCTTCGTCTTCATTGCCCTTCTGTGCCGCTTATTGCAGCAGTTTTATTAGTCTTTGCTGTAGCACTCGAAGCAGTAGGCGGCGGAGAAGCGCCGTTGGTGAATGTGGAAGCTGCACTACTCAGGGGAGAAGACGTCACATGCTAACACGGCGCGAAAGGCAAAGCACGTACTGCGTCGCCACCGAACCGAACCACCACGGTGCAATTGAACCGGCCGCAGATTTTTCTAAAATAATGCACCGATAGCCTCCGTTGCGTTGAAACTACCGAAACGCTCCCTGTCGGCGCTGATTAGCGTCATGATAGAGTGATTTATTTCACCGCTCCGAGACGGCGACACCGCTCCCACCAACTATTTGACAGGGAGAAGGTGTGGAGACATAAGACGCATTTGTGAAGCCTCGTGCAAGAGCGACGGTAGCGCAGTGGGTGGAGCGCCCGGTACCTATCGTCGCGGACCGAGAGGTCGTGGGTTCGACTACTAGGTCGCCCTAATCAAAAGAACCTTTTCTTCTGGTTTTTCTTTGTCATCTGCTCATGTGAATATTGCCCACGTCACTTCCGTGACGGAATTGACGTCAGTGAAGTCTTGGTGAACCCTGGCATAAAGCACCTTCGTTTTAAAAAAAAAAGTTGAATAAAATCGTGTACTTTTTGTATTTAGGTGCACGGTAAAGAACCCAAGGTTGTCAAAATTAAATCGGAGTCCAGTACTAGGACGTGCCACCAGGTTTATATCGTGGTTTTGGCGCGCAGAAAAGCGGAAGTTATTTACATCCTGGAACACGGGTAATCATAGATAGCTTATTTAAGAAAAGTTGAAAGGAAGTCAATATTAATAAACAGAGCTGAAGACGTAGGGCACAGCTAAAAGAAAACTGGGACATGGTGCGTACCACATTGCTGGAAGTCATTCCTCCTACCTGATCGCTCAACTGCCACCACTTCTGAAAGAAAAGCTTAAGAAAAACTAAAAGAAAGGCTTGAAGCTACACCTGATGGGGTGCAGGGGAGTGGTTTGCAAAAAGCACACCAGTCTTTTTGCATTTCACCGCCATAAGGATATGTACCACTCATTGACATAACCAGTTCGCTGAGGATGGGCCTGGTCCTGGTTGCACGGATGATGACTAACGCAGAATAAAGCACAATAGACCGATCACACCGCGAGCTGCACTACGCCACAGCTTGCGCAGTGCATGCTGGTATTTGGAGTGCTCGGTATACATTCAGCTGCGTAGCTACTGCCTCGGCGAGCAGAGTTGGCGAGCTTTAGTGGCTTTATATGGATAAATCACGATGGTTTGGTTCGATTGATGCGCTCCGGGATGTGAGAACAACAGCCTGACAGCAAGAAGACCTCTGACTGCACGAGTTACCAAACGATGTCAAACTCCGACAGGAATAGGTGCGACAAATGAACAGTCGGACACAGCGGCAACTACGGTACACTTTCTTGTCCAATGTGTTCCTGAATTTCCTATTTACGGAATAGTTGTATTATAAGTCCGCACACACTTTTCCACCGCGTTCAGCGTCTTATGCGCCGAGGCTTCGTGCAAAATGGGGAAGCACGCAGCAAGCAGCCGCACCAGCATCGCTAAGACTACTTCCAGTAAGATGGCGGCAGCACCGCTTCCGGAATCTCGCGCATGCGCACAATGTGTGATGAAATCAGTCTATACACTAGAGGGGCGATTAGTTTGCCCCAGAGCTCTCCGATAAATAATAGCGTACATATACATTGTACTACACGGCGTTCAGCTTATATTCTAAACAAATATATCCAAATACTCAATTTCTGGCGTGCGTAACACGTTAGTGACGCATTTTAGAGAAAGCAGTTGATACTCTTATGATTAACTCGAACACACGATCTTTACTCGCTAAAGCTTCTTGCGAATGAAATTTCGCTCCCGTCCTGCTGGACAGCGGTGCACATTGGACAAGCATGGCGACATTTTTTCGTTCATGGCTGGAAGCGTCACGTACACGATTAATTCACCTTACAGCTAGTGATGTGAAGACTTGTATTTCTATTTATTTTTTTGAACCTTCTTTGAATGCCTTCTCGAATTGTACTCCAACCCAGAGGCGGCGTAAGAATGTTGCATTAAAGCGCAAAACTCGCGATGGCTGTAGCGGATTCGAAAAGACGGATCACGCTTTCTCGCAGTGCAAGGTAGCTAACTGGACTAGCTTCTTGTTAACCCCCCCCCTCCCTTTTCTCGCTACTGGCTCTCGGAACTAAGATACATTACGTAAAATGTTAACCGAGGACCCCAGTTTACATCAGAGTTGTTCAATCATAACAGTTGTGATGCTCCTTTCCGAAACTCGGACATTCGCACACTCTAAAAAAAGGTGTCCTTTGAGTGTTCTTTGCCACGCATGTGACTCTCCCATGTATAACTCTCTTTAGAGAGTCGTGTTGACTCAGGAGAATGGTGACGTACACGAAACTCCGAAAGAGAGTTAGCGTTTCAGAGTTATACATCCCACTACTCTCCTAAAGGGAGTCAATGTGCCTCTCTAAAGGGAGTCATACATGTGGGAGTGACATGTGTAGCAGCAGAGTGAAAGGACACCTTTTTGTTTTATTAGTGCACGGACGAAATTGCGGAGATGTACGGATGAATCCTATCAGTGGCTCCTTTATAACAGGGCGGTTGCCTGTGTGCCACTAAGCCGGCCGAATGTCTTGTCTACTTCAGTTAAAGCGATCTCCCTATGAAAAAAAAAAAGATAATAAATTCACAGCCCAACTTTCGGCCCCTCACAGCAGAATGACCTTATATTTCCCGCTATTTGTTTTGACCTTTCTCTCTACTTTTCAGCCACCAATCCTGTAATCGTGTATTACTTATTTCAATAACGGACGTGTTTACCGTTCCATTGTTGTGCATAAAATCCTAGGCTTCATGTAGGCTAGTGCCCAAACGTACTCCCGGGTGGATATCACCACATTCAAGTAGAACATGCCCCGTCGTTTCCATAGATTTCCCACAGCATGCTTATTTTTCTTTTTCTACGCGTTCTAAGGCAACCCGACCTCGCTTCAAACAGCAAGGTGCCTCCCCTTGAATTATCGTAAAAAGCCCCAATCCTCAGTTCGTATTTGCCATTACGGTAGTTACCGAGAGCCGGCTTTTTTTCCCATCGCTGACAACCAATAAATCCTCTCCGCATCTCTGACTTTTCGCTTAACGCTATTTGTAGCTATGTCGCTTACACTGCCAGCCGTATGCATGCTGGTGAGTCCCCTAGTTCTTTTTCTCCACTGACAGTCAACGCTCTTCCTACACAAATACCGAAACACTTTCTATGTCCATCTACTGTCCTTCATGTTCCTTAGCCTCTCTTCGAACATAATTTTACTCTGCGCTTCCCTCACCTCAAACTTATTCATCCCATATCGCCCTTTACAGCCTCATTTGTCGTCATCCCGTGAGCGCCCAACACGAGGTGTACGTCCCAGTCCTTTGATTCACGTCCAGTCCTGATTGCACGTCTGCTTCATGCGCTCCACTGAGTTCCCAAATGTAAGCCCCGGAACCATTACAACTTTGCATAAACCTCGAAGCACCTCGTATCTGTTGTATCCCCATAACGCTCTGTGCTTCATTATTGCAGCATTCCTCTTTCCCTTTGCTATTCAGGCTTTTTCCTGTACCTTCATGAATCTTTCACTATCATTTACTCATACTCCGAGTTACTTGTATTCTCTTACCTTCTGTAGTTCCTGGACATGTATTGACATCATCTGATCATTGGGATCATCCATTACCATCAATTCGCATTTTTTAAAACCAAATTCTAGTCCAGGAGCTTCACCTTCCCTTCCACATATATCCGCCAGCCGGTGTACATCATCTGGCCTTTCCGAAATAATACAATATAGTATATAAAATAAACCTGGAAGCTGCTGCTCAATCATCACGCCGGCCTGCACGTGTGACAGGTTAAAACCAATATTGCTACCTTCTAGCGTTTTTTCCATCCTCACCATGTGCAGCATGAATAGCAGCGGGGACAAAGGACATACCTGCGTCAGCCCCTTGCTAATAGAAACGTTTTCTTTTCTACTTCTTTCTTTCCATCCTACGCGAACTGCATTTTCTCGGCATATCTCCCTCAAAAGTTGTATGCAGTCGTCTCCTATGCCCACTTCTTTCAACGTATCCCACAAGATTCCCTGATTAACGTACGCCAAAGTGATGCATAGAGTACATCTAACCGACGTGCCAACTGGGAGCGACGACAGAAAACACACTTCGCTTCATTTTTCGCCGTCACTGCGCGAGTTACGACGGCACAAATCGGCGAAGTACACACAAGGAAAACACAAGATTTAAGTGGCCGTAGTTTCGTCGGCAAAAATGTAAAGCCGCAAATATGATCCCACTGCTAGCTTCATCAAGCTTGGAGTTTTTTTTTTTTTTTGCGACGCAAAACTCAAGCAAATTTCATTAATTATGCTCGGTTACAAGCTAAGAAAAAATATCAGCACCGCCCACAGCCATCGCCGCCCCTGTCACACAGAGAATTCGCATAAATGCTACCCAATAGCTTTGACTGATTTTTGTGACGTTAAACGCTTCTCGAATGGCTAAGATAGTTGACTTTCTCATACCAACCCACGCTTGTGTCGCTGGTTTTCAGGTCGGAAGCTTTAGCGTCCTCATAAATTTCGTCACGAATTCTGACAACGCCACTCAGCCAAACGTAATGTTTTGGGTAGTAACCACGAACCTTTAGTACCTAATATGTGTAGTATTTACATTAGCCGAGAAAAAGTACTTACGGTACGAGCGGAAACCAGCTAGCACGACTGTCTCTTACAGGCGAAGGGCATGTGCTCCGCGGTTGTGCGGACGGAGCTGCACTGTTTTCTTACGTTGTAACCGAATATAGTTTCGCTTTTCACTCGAATGTGGCACCACAATGAGCAGTTTTCCGCGATATTGGTTAATGATGTCTCCTAATTTTGATACCTGCATCCTATGGGTAGTTTCACAGATCGTTAAACTCTGGTTTACATTGCCCCCATCTCGTGCTCCTCTAGTATCCTTAAGATGCAAATGAATAAGTGGCTAAACGAAATAAGGCTAAGGAGTCTTCATAAAGACAACGGAGCGATATCGGTGTGTGTCTGTGGTATGTGCCTTATTAGGGGCGAGGACGTCGACCGAAACATGGTTGAGGCCCGCGACTTGCTCAAGATGCCTCTGCTGAGAGACCCCGGCGCTCCGGCACCCGAACCCAGCTGCCGCATTCTGCAGGACATTCGCAATCGCGCCCCGTGTCCGTGGTGCACCACTGTCCAGCGATACTGACAGGTTAGAGGCAGATAACATAAGAATGCTCGTTTAGAATACAGAGGCATCGATTCGTAAAAGAAAAGCGATAGCTGCGTTTGCATATTGGTTTTGATTTTACTTAAAAAAAAGAGCGAACGTTGATTCTGGACGGCATGCATGAGCGGTAGATGCTTGATACGTATGGTTCGTGTTCTTTCTTTCTTAGATAGTTGTTTCCACGCGTAAAACTTTAAAATAACTTTTATTAGATCATTATCATCGCATACCTAACCTAAGACATTCAAAGAGGGAGCAGCGTGTTTATGGCCATATTATGACTCTTCATTTTTCTTCATTGCTATTTTTTAAAGATAGTGATCGATGCTCTGAATCTCAATGGGGGGGGGGGGGGGGGGCGCACTGTCAACATACTATTCAAGAAAAAAACAGGGTGCTGCTTCTAAAACACGCGGGCACTTTCATTCATGTCTCCGGAATTATACCCTGAAACCAACTGTAAATTATATGATGATAGAGGATGCACCATACAGCATACACTCTGGGATTGCCAAATAGTTCAGCAGAGAATTGTAGTCTCCCCGGATGAACAAAGGCTGCGGTGGAAAGCCTCACTGACTAGCTCTGATCTCCGGGGCCAACTTTGGGCGATCCAGCAAGCACAACAAGTCCAGAAGCTATCGAATGACAGGGTCTCTCCACTGCCCCCTCCTCCGCCTAGAAACAGGCCATCAATTCGCAGGATATTTAGTTAAGTTGTCTCACTAACTTTCGCTCATTTAATCAACACTGTCAGTGTTACAAAGCCACAAGTGATACGCATGTGTTTCAGCGTGTAATCGGACAAGAAATAAACGAGGCTGATATTCATCGCTCGACGTGTCAGCAACTGCTGCAACACCTTTTAAACTACGGTAATCCACGAAAATCACTCACTGATGTTACATCATTACAATCTTCAAAGCGAACATTTTTTTCTCTCTTTTTTCAGCGTCGCATTGTTAGCCTATCATTTCTGCACAAAATATATCATAGTTCTCCCAATCAGGCACCTTACATCTTACCACCAGCCCGTATATATCTTCCTACAGGATATTCCTAATGCGATGCTCACCCCCCAAACACGCACTCACATCTGGAAAGGCCTTCCCTACGTCATCGTCGCCAACGCCAACTCACATGCCTTCATTGACGCTGTACGAGCTCCTTACGCATCCTGAGCGATCAACGTGTCATATTTTTCGTACACCCACACCTTATATAATAACAACCCAGTGGGGTTCTCAAGGTAATAAAATAAAATGAATGAAAGCGTTATTACTGCCTCATTAAGCTTTAAACTTGAACTAGTAAAAACTAGGAAGAGGCCGGTATTAAGTAACGCACAAATCTGCATCCTTTCGAAAGAATGCGCGCATAATTATAATTTAGTAACGGGTGTCGTTATACTATTCATATTTACGTGAATGATTACACTAGCTGTAGTGTTAACTTTTTCTGTTCCTGCAATACCAAGCGTAATTTTCGCGGAGTTCCAACGAACGTAGTCAGCGCCTCCGGAAAAAAAAAATGTTTCAAATGGATCACAACGTTCTTTCAAATCTTCTTTTTTCTCACCTAGAGCTCCCTACAAATAAATAAGTGAACAAGCAAAGGAAAAATCACCTATTCATGTCAAGTGTATATGCTGACACGCGCGCTTGTTTTTCTATATGAATGTTACAGGGCTTCGCCGACCAAAACTGTTACATCCCTTATCTGTTGCTTGGCGATGGCTGTTTCTAATTGTGTCAGAATAGTCTGGAATGTTGTCGGCTGTGCTCATCAAATTGCATGCCCGTCGCGCTCACTGGAGCACACACATTCTGAAATACACGTGGCCACCAGCGATTGCAGTGGAATGTACAGTCGCCATCACGCTTAGCGCGAACACGGAAACGAGTGCCGCACGGTGCTTTCAGCCAGCGGAACCTACCCATACCGACACAAAGATCTGCACATGCCCACTTGCGACGTGGGTATTTTATTATCGCGTGCATCGCATCATCGGTGAGCGCACTCACCGATGACGCGATGCACGGTATAATAAAATCGTACAATCGTACGAGTGCTGTATCGGTATCAGTATCAGAGGCACGCCTTAGTGGACGGCCCTGGAAATTTCGACCAGCTAGGGTTCTTCAAGGTGCGCTGACATCGCACAATACACGGGTCTCTAGCATTTCGACGGAGTCGAAATGCGACCGCCACGGCAGGGATCGAACCCGCGACCTTCGGGTCAGGCACTCACACTCTCGAAGAAAACAGAAGAAAAAGGAAGAGTCAGAAGACGACAAAGAAAGAAAAAGGAAAAAGACAACAGAAATAATAAAGAGAAGATAAAGAAGAAAGCATACGAAAAGAAGTTGAAGAATGCATAGCGAAAAGAAGTTAAGGAAGAAGCGTAAGACGCGGAAAAAGATGGACAAGAAGAAAACTGCTTGCCGATTTGTTGACGTGCCTAAACTTGCGATAATGAAAATACTAATTTATATTTGAGTTCTAAGGGTTTGTTAAATTTTGTTGATTTATCTTGACAAGTGTAAACCTACATCAAGTGCCTTTATTTCTGACTGTCCATATCCTTTTCTTTCTTTTTTATTTCCAGCCAAAGTGCGTACGCTGCCCTCTACCAGAACCGGCTAAGATTGGAGACGTTTTCACACTTAGAGGGCAGATATCGCCGTGGGCCGAGAAGTGAGTATATTTACTACAGTATATGGCATACGCATGCATTGCCTACGTTGTGGGTGATCCTCACTTTCTTTCTTGTATGCAAAACATCAAAGCCAACATAAGAAAATGCCAAGAGCAGGCTTTCACAACGGCGCCACATAAGTGGAACACTTGCTTGATTTGCGGCGTCCGTCCACGAACAGAATAAACAACGTGACCTCCCCCGAGGAAACGATGACGTCAAAGATAGCCAAAATTGGTCTTTCAGCAAATTTTTCTTTTAGCCAAGTCTGGGTGCTCCGCTGGCGCGGTCACGCGTGGCAAGTACACTCTAAGAAAGAAATACGCGTCCTTTGACTCATTTCTTAGAGCTCTGACTTTCCACGTATAGGAATCTCTTTAAAGAGACACGTCAACTCTCTTGGGAGAGTCGTGTGACCCACAAGACCGTTAAAGTGTCTCTTTAAAGAGAGTCATGTACGTGGCAAATTATACCTGGCGACAACTTTCTGTGGCAGCACAGCTAAAGCTACGTGGGCGGAGCTTCTGCACATGTGTTACTACGCCAAGTAGTCCGTTCGCGGGCGATTTCGGTTTTGGTTTCGCGAGCGCATAAAACATGTGCGTTTCCACACGAGTATTCATGGCTCATGATGTTATTTGGGAATTTATGCAGATAGTTTATTCACAGATGTAGTCGAAATCTACCACATGACTTGATATACTTAAGCATGCAGCGCAAATACCTGGAATCGTTGCTGAGCTCTTCTGCAAATCAAATTATATAACGCTAATGTGCTAGCGGTTCAAGTCCACGTGCAAAGCGAACTCCATTTAATATTGTTTACATTTATTTTTTGGGAAAGCGATAGAATATTTTGTATTGCGAAGGAACGCAGGAATCAACTTTACTAAAGAAGTCGGTTTTACTTTTCAAAGAACAAAAAAAAAAAGAAGCCACGGGCCAGCAGTAACTGCGCAATCAGAAATCTTACGCAAATGTAACAAGCCATTTTCTGAATTTCGGTGCACACAGGGTCGACATCGTTGTTTTCCTACATTTGGAGACGCTGTAACTTTCTGGAGACGCTCACGTTATTTTGTCAGGGGACGCGAAGGCATCGAAAGGCAGCAGATATCTTGGCCACGACCAGTCAGGAGCGGGCGTCTCACGTGTTTGATTATACAAACGGGTGAAACACGTTCCTCACTCCCGTGGTCAAGAATGCTTTTTTTTTTGCAAATTGAAAATCACGCTGTCAGTCGTATAACAGACATGAACGCGTCTGCTGCCGAGGCAAAGCTGTGCATGGGTGATTTTGCCACCGTAAATCGCTCTCATTCAAAACGCCAAAACACCTCCCGCCGTAGACGCCGACGGGCACGGTGTTAGACGCAATCTTTGGTGCGACTGTATCAGTAATAGTAGAGAACCGAAATACCGACCATGTATGCAACGCATTTTATGAAATGGGCCACTTATTTTACGTACTGTTTTCAGTCGCAGTTTTGCTTTCAAGCGGCTCTTCTTGCTGAAGACTTGCAGGTCACCGTCGTCACTGTCAAGGAAGCTATCGAGATCAGAGACCCACTTGCGATGGTGGCATCACTTGCACACTTCTTTCTCGGTGATAGTATGGGAAAATCAACAAAATAATTCACAACGCAGCGCTGTCTTCGTTTTTTCCTGGTCGATGAACACAGATCACCTAACGAACACGCGCTTATGCTCACTTGCAAGCTTCGATGTGCATCTGTTGCAGCCGAGCGACGCCATCGTTGTTGAGTGGGGACGGAAAACGTGAAACGGACACCAGAAAACCTGAAAACTCGAAAGAGCGAAATTGCTAATCCTTTACGGGATTATCATTCTTACTTTCAACGCAAGCAATCTTGAACGTAATACCTATTTCTTTTCTTTTTATGTTTTCTTTTATGCTACGTATTCTACAAAAGCTAGCTTTCGCGGACTACATACAGAAGCGGAGTAAAAAAGTGCGTGGTTCGGTTGCGTAGCCTTCGCTGTGCTGCCACAGAAAGTTGTCGCCAGGTATAGGACTCACCGAAAGGAGTCGCACATACTCTTCTTTCTTTTTTCTTAAGAGTGTATGGGTCGACCGCACATTGTGAGAACACCCGAGGAGCAGCGCGCTTACGAAACGCAGGCCCTGGACCGCTTCCGGTTTCCTGCGCTGGCGTAGCCTAGCAGGGTTGGCGGGGAACAAAAGCCTTGGCGAGTAGCCCGTAGAGTTTCAACACTTTTCTCCCTGTGTCTAGCAATATATTTGACTTAAATATTCTTCTAAGCTACACAAAACACTAAAAGAGTTAGTCTTTAACTATAAGCGCCTTTCTTTTATGTGAAACTGGAAAAAGAGTATTCCCTTACTCTGGCAAATATTAAAAAACGCTTTACGCTTCGGTGTTGCATAATAATAAATGAGGTGACCGGAAGTTTCTTGGGGTACACTACTTGCTCCTGCTATCGCAATCTTGAAACCGTCTAAGGCAGGAGTGCGCCCGTCAATTCCGCTGGTCATCCACTCTCACAGAGTGGAATGGATGGATGGATGAAGGAATTTTATTGAGTGGAATGACTACAACTTTTTTGTTTGCGTACTTAGTAAGCGATGATGATCGGCTTAATCGTCGTTACAGTCATAGTACTTTTGAAAACCAAGAAATGACGTTTTGGTGGCTCACAAGAGCGACAGGTCTGGATCAATAACTAGAAGAAGACGACACGCGAAGACAGAGAGAATGATGGGCGATCTGAAAGGTCATTTGACGCATCACTGTGTTTGTGTTCTTTCCCTACAATCGCTAAAAAAACGGAATAAAGGGCTTGTTCCCTAGCGACCACCCTGTTGGGCGTTTATTACACCCCGTTTCATCCATCGTTTTTATCGTGGTCGTAAAATTGCCTTAACGGCTGTCTTGACTTCTTTCGTGGCCCAATGGAAAGAACTCTCGTTACTGCATCACTCTGGCTGGTCCTGGTAGACGACGTCAAAATTTTGACGCCGAGGCTTTTTCGTGCGGGAACTTCAATAGAGAGTTTTAGAACAAGGGACCCAAGACACAGGGTCCCCAAGCTGTGTTGGGTAGACTGCTCTGGAGTTCGGAGGAGCAGCAGAGTTTGAGGGTCGGGTCAAACGCACTGCACGCCACACGTGGCAAAATTAAAATTTTGCGAGACGTGGGCCATACTGCGCCGCTGCCCGCGCCGCGTCTGCGTCGTCTCGCTGGCGACCCACTTTTTTTTTTTTGATTTTTGGGTCTTGGGACAATGCGAGCTCAAGAACGCAAGAATGGCTTGGGTTTTGCGCATGCGCCCAGGCGGCTCGCATGTTTCTAGGGTCTCCAAGGTCCTTGGGTCCCCAATTCTAAAACTCTCTGTTGTGGCATCGCTGCCTGTATTTTATTTTCGCGTTTTTTCTCGTTTAGCAAGCATCTTGGCGTGTCGAGAGTGGTCCTTTTGGTGCCGTGAAAGGGCAATTTACTAATACGAGACAAACCGTTTTGAATATAACATAGAAAAGAAGCGTGGGCTGCTCACGATACCGTGGGACACGGTTTGCGAGCTTGTGCCGCCTACTCACACCAGTGGTTTTTACGTGAGTCTTTCAAAAAAAAAAAAAAAAACTACGCGAACTTTACGTAGCTAATATAACGCATAGGTAAACATATATAATTACTTAGATTATTTATTTATTTATTTATTTATTTATTTATTTATTTATTTATTTATTTATTTTGCTACATGCATCACCTTTGCAGGCATTACAACAGGAGGGGAGGGGGCATATAAATGAATGGATGGAAACAACTTTATTAGGGGCATATAAATCTCTACACAAATTTCTATTCAACTCAAGCACACTAAGCGTGGTAAAATTCACCGTTAGACTCTAAACAAAATATCTGACAGAAGAGCATTCCAGTACCTTGTGGTTCGGAAAAAAAAATTAATATCGCAAGACATCACCTCTGAAAGGAAGTTCATAAAGTTTCAAGCTATGCTCCCTTCTGTGGGTGGTATACGATGGGGGCTTATTATACCTTTCTCGATCAATGCACATTTTAGAATAACATATACTGTGGAAAAATTTTAGTCCAAGGTGCTTCCTTTTGTTCCCCAAATTCTGCCTTTGAAGCTTATTTTTGCCTTGAGTGCTTTCTGTTTCAAAATAACGAAGTAAAGATTTCCCATTTCCACAGACACCGAATCGGCCGCGTTGAAATGAACAGTTGAAAAAAAAAATTCTTCGAAATTACCTACTTGGAGATATTCCGCGTGTTGGCGTTTTAACATCGAAGACTGCCGTGCTTCGAAAAAAAATGGTACAGAAAACGAGCTTCCTTTTTAAACGGAGAAAAGGGTCCTTGACCGTGAATGTTTGAAATGTCAAGGTAACATAAGATAAAAAGAAAATTGCTGCACCCTTCACACGTCAGTGAAGGCTCTTGACCTTTGCTGGCTGGCGTGACGCGAAACGGCACAGTGCGAGTAAACATGCAATGTAAATATAGAAAGTATCGACGAAAGTTCAAGTCGGAAAGAGGTCAGAGACGCCCTTGGCAATGACGCGCGGTCTTAATTCCGCTCTTTCCGTCATTCAAACGTCATACAACGATGCATAGTCGCGTGACAAGGCGCCACTCTGAAAGTGCGGCTGTGTTATCGAGGCTCGGTCAGAGAGGCGATGTTGTCTTACGCACGACGCGTCTTCGGAATAACAAGCTTGGACATGGTCCATTCTCATCGTGTTTTTTTCTTCCTCGTTCTTGCATGCTTGCTATATTTTTATGGTGCGGGCAGAGGCTTTCTTTTCATTACTTTACACCTCACCATAAATAATGTGAGTACGCAGCGCCACAATAGACTGAGAACGTTCACGACCTAGCCCAATAATTCATCGCCTTTTTGAAATTCAGAGCAAGCCTGTACTGCCGGGTGAACGAAGCGACAATCGTTGAAAGAAAATCGCACACACGCGAGAATAGGGGGTCGAGAATGGCAAAAACTTTTCGGTACGAAACAATGTACGAACAAGCCGAAGTTTGCAGTCTTTCAATACAACGACTGGCACGACAGGCTTTCGAGTGCATTGTCCTTTTTACACGCGCGTAACGTCACGAGATCGGAAAACAGAACAGTAGATAAGAAAAGGAAAAGGAGGAGCCGCTATCGCAGTTGACATTGAGAGAAAAAGTGGATGGGCAGGTCACGTCACGAGAAGGTCTGATAAACAGATAACCGATGGTCCATTAGAGCGACGGAATGAAGACCAGTAGATGGGGACAACGGCCAAGGTACGGTCAGTGCAACTATGGTCAGACGCAGCGTCGAAATGAGAAAACTTGCAGGCGTAAATTGGAATCGGCTTGCGCAGGACAGCACGGGCATAGCCGTGCGCAGGGTTCCCCATTAAGGGGGGGGGGGGGGGCAAAGGTTCATCGCAGCGCCCCCCACCCTACTAAGTCAATGTATGGGGAAGATTTCGCGCCCCCCCCCCCCCTCTTAGATGATTAGGGGGGGCGGCCGCCCCCCCCCCCCCCCTGTGCGCACGCCTATGAGCACGGGTTCAGGATCGTTGAAAGAGGCCTTCGTCCTGCGGGGGACATAATATATGCTGACAACGGCAACGATGATGACGATTTAAACTTTTAAATTAAATTTGAGTTGATTTTATTTCCAACAATATAAAAAATGTTTAAATTGTACTTGTGGGCTAGTTGGTTGGTCATATTCACGATAAACAGCAGCACACACCGGTTCAAGACAGATACACAAAACACGAAAAAAAGGACGACTCTAGTGTCGTCCTTTTTTCGTGTTTTGTGTATCTGTCTTAACCCGGTGCGCGCTGCCGTTTATCGTGAATAAAAAATGTTGGTGGTAATGGGAACCGCGCTGAGTGAACCCCCCTCAACTTTGTTGACGGTGGCTGCTGTCCACGCGAACACACAAGACAGCACTTATATATCTAGTCGGCTTATTAAAGTATGCAGCACCACGTAGATGTATTGGTTGCCTCTACGTTCGCCGCGAAATAGCGCATTGTAACAACAAATTGCGCCGAAACGCCACCACACGAATATGCGTTATTCAAGAATCAACAAGGCTCAGCTTTCTGTGCGATATGCGCCGGCATGTCACGCGTCTTCTCTATCGACTTTTCAATGTGTAAGTTGCGCCGATCTCTGAGACAGCGCATTTAGACAGTACGCTACGATCGGGTCATGTCGATTGGCTGGGTCACTCGGTAGGAGGCCAGCTGTGGTCTCCATATTTTGCCGTCCCTAGCGTGTTTGCGGCTGTGCCGGATGTAATCGCTGTGCTACAAAATACGCCGCATCATTGGCTGTCGGTCGCGTATAGCCAGTACATCTATAAGCAACCATATGTTCTACATATGATTGCTATTTGGTACAAGCTGTGGAATTAGGAATAGCAGGGCGCGCTTGTCCAGCCTGCGTGAAAAACCTTCCTGCGTCTACACAGCATGGCGTTTGTGTTGTCTTGACTTCTCTCTCGTGTCCGTGTTTGCACGCCTACCGTCTATTATCATGCAACATGCTGGATGGTTTTCCGGCAAGCATAACCTTTCGCAACAGGCTTATGAGATATGTATCGTCATAGGCGACCTATCTCCGGCTCAAGTCTCGTTCACACATGCGACTGGCACTGGTCGTGCGAGCCAAGTTAGTCGCAAAATGTTCGCAAATGACCGCGTTGGTCGCAAAGCGACTACATTGGCTCAGTCGCTTGCGCTGCTCGATTTTTCAGCCGCGCGACTGCAGTTGAACCGGCCACATACGCAGGAACAGGACGTCGGCTTATTTTGCAAGGGTAGCATCAATGTGACCAGACATGAATTCTCTCTGTCGACGGGTATAAGTCGCACGCAGGTGTGAACGTCGGTCGCGTAGGGTTGCGTTTTGGTCGCTAGTCCTAAACGGTCGCGCGTCCGGTGCTGGTTGCTAGAATGAATGAGGCCTTAAGGGCTCATTCACGTTTGCGTTTAGCACCGGCTGCGCAACAAACTTCGCCGCAAATGGTCGATTTTTAGACGAAAAGCGACAGCTTCGGCTCAGCTTTGGCTTTGGCACCGACAGTTTTGGCACCGCTGCAGTGTGATTGCAGTAGCAAAGCTAGTTGAACCAATCAAATGCGTAGGAACGGAACGCATGCATGTTTTACGAGGTGATGGCATTGCGAGCAGACTTAAACCGCATCGCAGTCGCCAGAAACATCGTTCGCTTTGAGTGGCCTCTTGGTCTCCAGTCGCAAATGGTCGCGCCAACCTTTCAAGTCGCCGTTGCGAATGATACCTAAAGGCTCATTCAGACCTGCGACTTGCGCCGGTCGCGCGAACACTTGCGGCCAAAGACCAAGAAGCCACTCAAAGCGCCCGATGTTCACACCTGCGTGCGACCTGTAACCAACGCCACAGAGAATTCACGTCTCCTTACATTGTCACTGCCGCGTAACATAAGCTGACGTCCTATTCCTGCGCATGTGATTGGTTCAGAGGTTTGCGACTGCAGTCGCGCGACTGAAAAATCGAGCAGAGAGGGACTGAGCCAACGCAGTTGCCTTGAGACCAAAGCGACCATTTGCGACTATTTGTTGCTCGCGCGACCGGTGCTAGCCGCAGGTGCGAACGAGCCTGAAGACTGACAATCGAGTTACACGCGGGCGTGGTTCCCGCGAGTGAAAATATGTCACACTTATTTTCTTCGTCGTTCAGATTTGTACTGAACCTGGCCACTGGCCCGGGCACGGAGGACGACCTGGCGCTGCACCTGAACCCGCGCTTCGCCGAGGGCGCCCTGATCCGCAACTGCCGTCGGGGCGGCAAGTGGGGCGACGAGGAGCGAGAGGGCGACTTCCCGCTCGTGCCGGGAAGCGCGTTCGAGCTGCGCGTGGACGCCCTCGAGGACGCGTTCCGCGTCACCGTGGACGGCAACACGCTGTGCGACTTCGGACACCGCATGCCGCTCAAGAAAGTCAAGTACCTGGTCGCCGAGGGAGACCTGGTCGTCGACGACGTGCGCGTAGAGTCGGACGATGTGAGTGCGGGGTCTCGCCACGAGGCATATAAGGTCGATATATTTTACATGAACTTGCATACTTAGCTTTAAATCACAGATGAAAGTGTTTTGCGCTTACCAGTGCTTGTCCGTTGGTCTATTTTGTTTCGGAAAGTCGAGTTTTATGCATCTGATAGTTTATTGTAACACTTGGGCACTATTTATTACCGAAATTTAGTTTCATTTTGCTTTCTAGGAGCTGCTGCCAGAACGGCGTCGCTTATAATAGAGAATTTCAGTCTACACTGTGTTTCCGAAAGCCTCTGTGCTTTTTAAACATGCACTGGTCCATAAGTTCCTTTTAGCCGGCAACACACTTTAGTTTTGGTCATCTATGACAATTGCAATCTCGAAAGCAATAAAGTAAATGTAAGGTCGACAAAGCCGACTCACGTGTTCTCCTGTGCACAACTCAGGTCGAGAAGCTGCGAGAACTGGCGGACAACTGGTCGTTGTACATGCCCCCGGAACCACCCCAGCAAGTCCTGCAAGTGGTGAGCAACTCAAGGCAATCTCAGAGCAATTTGGCACAAGCCATATTGTATAATGTCTCAAGCAATGACGTAGCCAGGGAGGTGGTTAGAAGAGTTCAACCCCTCCCCCTCTCCGTCAAGATTTTTGCACTTCGTATGTGCACACACATGCAAATACGCGCACGAACATGTACATGAATAGCTAGTAAAACAGAAGGTACCTAAGGACTAGAGTTATTCTGACCACACGCTGTTGCGCCCCTCCCGCCTAATAATTATTGGCAGCCTCCTCTGAGAGCAGTCTATAACACGTTTTTTTTTTTTCGCGCCATATATTTCCATGTTAAAATCGTTTATATTAAGTCAGTCTGCTGTCTGCTGTGCACCAACGGTATGAAATATGCGTTCTGTAAATTTTATGTACCCACTTTCTTATTTTTGTATTGTAATCCTGCCTTTCCTATATTCAGTGTGCTTGTATTAATTGCATTCTAGTCTATATCTGCCCCTACTCTAACTTTTTTAATTGACTTTGTATTGCCTATTGTATGTATAGCCCTTCCGTATTTTTGTTATTTCTTTTATTGCCTTCCTGCTGTGCTCCAGACGGATAGCAGCAATATTGTGAGTAAATAAAAAATAAGCATAAAAGAAGTCGTGTACGTCCCCCTCCCCGCCCCCGACCCAGAAAAATATTTTCTGGCTACGCCTCCGGTATGAACAGTGTTCGGACTGGTCAAATTTTGGTCTGCTGAAGGTCGCGGGATCGAATCCCGGCCGCGGCGGCTGCATTTTCGGTGGAGGCGAAAATGTGTAAGGCCCATGTACTTAGATTTAGGTGCACGTTAAAGAGCCCCAAGTGGTCGAATTTTCTCTTAATCATATCGTGGTTTTGAGACGTTAAACCCCAGGTATTATTAAATTTAGGTCTGCTGCTTTCCGAAGTAGCGCGACTATCCAACATCTGCTACCGAAACGTCGTTCGTTACCTTTAAGAGTAATGGAGGTGCGTCCATCCTAAAGAGAGCTATTGGCGACATATGTGGAGGATGAATGATGGCGTCCGTGACTCATCATTCTATAGAATTCAGTGTGATTTAGTTTTTTTTTATTTCGTTGGATCCCGCTGTTTTCTGTAACCTAGGTGAATAACATTGTCATAGGTCATCGGAGCTATTTATATTCTTGTGCATCAACCCCTTCTTACTATTTATGAATAACTAAGCTCATTAACCATTTATTGCAGGGTGACGTGGTGCCGGAGCTAATGTCAGAGGCCCAGACTTACTACGAGCCAAAACTGCAACTGGACTCACCGGTAAGTTAACTGTCACAGCTGGCGTAAATGTAAGTTATAATTGTTTTCTTTTAGCCTGAATAATGTATACACTACTAAAAAAATGATTCACTTCGTGAACAACTTGTGACCCTAAAGGGTAATCGCGCCAACAAAAGTTACCGCTTTCGAGTACACAGTTTTTTGTCGTATTCTACTCATTATTAAGATGGGCTCGTGTTGGTATCATTGCTTGAATGCAGCGGGAACTTTGCGGAACAACTGTTATTCGACTTCTTCAAAAGTTTAAAACGGAGAAAAAAAAAATTCATATCCGTGTATAGCTCAAGTTCGTTGACAGCTCCAGTTCCAACTCCTGTAGTTCTTTTCTTTTTTTTCTTTTTTAATTAATGCATTAAAAAAAGATTGGCGTCCACTCGCGGCGCCGGCTACTCCTCTCGCATGATAGTCATCGTCTAAAAGTTGTCAACAATCACAAAAATCGACAAATAAACTCACGGACGAACATTCGCGTACACAGCCTCAGCACCGCAACATAAACGTTCACGAAACGGGAGACATCACAAAACAATAAAGTTCACAGAACGGACACGTTAACACAGCAGATACTGGGCAGTTGCAGATGAGGTCTTTCTTGATTGCCCCACTCTAAATACAACGGTGACAATACAACGCGGACACAAATGTGACATGTAAACACGAGAATATAAGCATCAAGTAACAAGGAGTACCTGCTATTTCGGAGGAAACATTTTCTGGATGACAAATAAGTATATAAAGTAGCTGTAGTTACCTGGCGGAATCGGCTGCAGGTAAATGCCCCAAATTTGGTTAATTACCTCTGATTGCATACGTCTTTTTCGCCCCGCCATCTTCAGAATAGAATTCAATATGGCTCTCTGAGAAGCACATCTGGGTCTCTATTTTAGGCAAGGAACCCCCGAAATGTGCTTTAATCATATGAACCATATAATTGACGTTTGGAGAATAACGTGATGCTCTATTGCACAAGTTGTTTCCCTCTTTAGATTTTTTTCTTACAAGGGCACATGTAGATGTAGAGCTGCGTAAGCTGGTAGCTATATGTCGATGCATCGCTGTGTCTTACACGTTAATCTATTATCGAAAGTGTATATGGACCGTGTATGCAAACAATCTATACTATGTACGCAGGCGAAGCCGCTGTGCCAGCGGCTGCCTGAGGTGATGGCTCCGGGCCGCCTGGTCATCGTCTCCGGCGTGGTGGAACCGAAACCTTACAGGTATGCGTCACACATTCGCTGTTCGTTGTTATACATGAAGCTTGGCTTCTACGGAAAAAAGAATAGGAGGTGACCCTGAACCTTGACTTACGTGTCTGCAAGTGGCACTAGCACGTCGGCGTTCGTGTGTCGTGGTGTATTCCTTGGGTTAACCTTTTTTTTTTGTGCTTCGTCGCACTGCCGAAGCGGATCTCAGAAGGCCATGTTGAAGGAAGTGCGTAGTTCAGACCTGCTCCGCCAGATGTCGCAACGATCCCGACTGCTCAGAAGAAAAGCGTCTGCTCTACATATGAACTCCTTCAATTAGTTTTTATTGATTAACCTGGCATATAACTGGCCCTGAGAAGAGGCCAATTATATGAGAATTGGCCCTTATATTAAATAACCCTATGCTCCCATATCATGTCTATCTAATGTAACACTTAACTTGAAACGGAACCATCGATTTCGTACCAGTTTTATTTTTTAGAACACTTTTTCTGAATGTTTGGAAAATCGGAAGTAAGTGGTCGACCGGAAGCTCTTGAAAGAGAACAAAAGAGTGTCGCTCGGTGCTCGTGCCACCAAAATAAAGTACTGCCGA
Organism: Rhipicephalus sanguineus; assembly: GCF_013339695.2. NCBI lineage: Eukaryota > Metazoa > Arthropoda > Arachnida > Ixodida > Ixodidae > Rhipicephalus > Rhipicephalus sanguineus. The sequence goes on from NC_051186.1 coordinate 85,054,362, forward strand.
CGATATTACCGAGCAATACGATGGTTGGAAATGAAAAGAAAAGCAATATCAAAGGCTATCCTAGAACGATTTCATTTTTTCTGGCCATGTTTCCCAGTAGGCTGCGGGCCAGTCGATTAACGAAAGTTTAGTTAACAGTCGCCTCCCACTCTTCCGTGCCTTATATACAACTTACACAAGGGACGACCCAATATGTTACGTGTGTATGTGAGAAGGAGGCATACGCGTCTTGAAATATGATAAAACTGTTCGTGAATTCGAACCGTGCCGAGTGTTTTATTTTCCCGTAAAGAAAAATATCATTGAAGTCGCGGTGAACGTAAAAAACCCCGCAGGTTCCACGTGAACCTGCAGACCGACGTGGGCGACACGGCGGACATGGGACTGCACCTGAACCCGCGCTTCGACACCTCACCGCGAGGCGTGGTGCTTAACTCCCGGGACCGGGACCAGTGGCAGCAGGAGGTGCAGGTCGCCGGTAACAAGTTCCCATTCACCGAAGGGTCGCCATTCGAGATTCAGGTGCGTGTTTTACTGCAATAGCAATTATATGGACTCTCGAGGAGATTTTTTGCCGTTGCCGTCATGTTCCTTATAAAGTCCAAATAGATAACATCGCCCGGCGCATCCTATGTTCTATGTGCGAGCGAAAACTTGCGAACGCTGCAGACGGGCGCGGCTGAAGCAGAGATGAGTTGCGCCGGCCGGTTTCGTCAAGCGAAGAAGCGAAATGCTAGAGGCCCGTGCGCTTTCATGGCATATTCGGTTCGCAGCTCTGGTCCCCTGGCTCAGAGTCGGCGGATTCGAGCGCAGCTCGCAATCTGAGCGGGAGGTGCAGTGTACCAACCGAATACATCAGCGACCTAGGACCAGCGCCTGCAGCGCCACGGCACGGACAGCGCGGGAAGCTACTGGTAAACAAACAGTCGTACGCGACGTCGACAAATGGCGACGTCCAGCTCTGAAGTACCTCAACGCAGTGACAGCTCCGCGAACTTGTTTGCATAAATGTTGTGAGTGCCAGCTTGAGGGCCTTCGGCTGCGAGGTGCTGTAAACGCAGCACTAGTGCTTTAGTAGCCGTCTCCGCTTCGACATGGAGCATTGTTGAATGCATGAAAACGGCACGGACACAATCCAATAAACCCGCCCGTAGCTTCGAACAACGTTTCGCTTAGAAACTCCCGAATGTGTAGGAGGAGGAAATAACTGTATTCCGAGTCCTGCGAGTTGTTGTAGGCGGGGCCTAAATGCTAAATAAATGCTCGCTGGCTCTGTCACCGGTCAACAACCGCGGAAACCACGGCGTTTAGTGTCACGTGACATGTCCTCTCGGCCAGACCGCGCCGACGCTCTCACCTCGAACTCAGAGTGGCAGAAAGCGCTCTTAGTCGGAGGCTGATGCTCTGAATCGACCATCCGAACGTAGTCCGAGCGCTCCTATTTCTACCACCCGAACGGCGCGGCCACTTCTCAGAGCCCTCTATAGAGCGCTCGAAAACGGCCATCCGAATACGCAACTAGGTGCGCGTTGTTAAAGAACCCCGGGTGGTTGAAATTTCGGGAGTCCTGCACTAAGGCGTCCCTCATAATCATATCGTGGAATTGGGACTTTATTGCCACCGAGGTGAGAGCGCGATAAGAAAAGTCACAGTTTCGCCGCAACGGCGAAAGCAATGAATGCGATAGCGACAAATTGGAATGTAACGCGAAGAACGGAAAGCAGCTCGAAATTGCCAGCGCGTCGCTCGAGCCCAAAGGACGCACGAAAAGAACGCATACAGGACGAGCACGAACTATCACGCGTCACAGCTCGAAACTTGAAGCGCACTGCTGAAACATAAAGCAGGACCCACGAAACGAACGAACAGGTACGCACAGGAAGAGCGCGAACTAAATGTCGCAGTTGTTACTTATTTCTGTTTGAACAGCGGGCTCCTTTCGCAAACGCGGCCGCTGCAGCGAGCGAAGTGACCTTCGTACGCTCTGTGACTTCAGCGCGGACATCGCGGGGAAAGCACAAAACATACAAACTCCCGCTCCACCCCATCGCCCGCCCCCTTCTTTCCTTGAGACAAGCGCACGAAGATGACCACGCCCTGTAGGGCGAAAAGCCTCGAAATTTGCATGAGCGGGGCGACGACCTTTAAAGCGCGCCCAGCGCCCAGCGCGCATATCGCGTCATCTCGCTGGTGAGTAAGAAAGCACGCTGAAGAAATGGTGTTATAAATAGCTCGCCGTTAGCATGCTGAAAGACGCTACTCTCCGTGGCTTAGCCGTCTAACGCCGCGCGTTTCGGAGCGAGAGGTCGGCCGTTCGATTCGATTCTGCTCTCCGGAACAAATTTCTGAATTATTTTTCTTTGTGGCTTTTCTCTCTCTCTCTCTCTCTCTCTCTCTCTCTCTATATATATATATATATATATATATATATATATATATATATATATATATTTACATATATGCATATACAGTGCATGACGGCGGTGACGGCGACGGCAACAAATCAACTGAGACTGTCCATATAATTTCTATCGCAACAAAAGAAACACAAACAGCGCAGAACTAACGCGCCTACCAGTTGGCGTTTCTTTCCATCGCCCCTGTACGTTACAGCGTACAGCTTCGTGTCGCTATATATTTGCGGCTAATACGCGCCACTTCCGCTTGCTTCATTCGCAGATTCACTGTCAAGAGGACAAGTTCCGGGTGCTGGTTAACGGCACCTACCTGGCCGACTTCCCGCACCGCATCGACTGTTCGCGCATCGACTACGTCTGCGTCGACGGCTCGATCATCCTCGACCGCGTCGTCTTTGCCTAAACACAGAGCTTACACGCAAGGGATACGCGCGAATATTCGTAACGACAACACGACGTGACTCAAGATTATTTCTGTTAGAAACGCCACCGGGTTCGATATACGTCTTTGAGGACTCGCTGTACACCGCTGCATTGCGCAATGGAGCGAAGCCAGACTACCAGACTTAAACGAGCGAACCGCCTCGTTTCGATGACCGGCCTGAAATGCAGGTCTTCGTCAAAAAGCATGCGGGCTACGTTACTTGTGAATGCCGGGCTGACTACATAATGTTTTAGGAAAGTTCTTGCGCCTGGCAGGCAGTAAGCTCTAATACCGTAGGGAGCCAACACTCTCGTTCACACAATCCAAACGTATTGTGAGGAGTGTCGGGGAACCGCCCCACACGGCCTAACAACGTATGTGGCGAAGGCGGGCATTTGCCGGTATATCTTGCGGAAGGTTGTAAAAGTTGTCTGCATATGACACGGTGAATAGCCCTTACAGAAGTTTGAGCAGTACATGACACGTTAATTGACTTTAAAAGGAGATATTCTGGCAGACCCGGGTCTTTATTGACATGGAGGAGCTAGAGTAAGGGCAAAGTACGTAAGCATTTAGGCACAGGTCGCTATATGCACCAGACCAAATGGCCCGGAACCGGCCTTAGTTGGCCCGCATACTTTTGTCGACGAATGGACATGGGCTGCATGCATTTTCGCGGTAGTCGCGAACCGAAGAACAGTTGTGCCTTACACACATTGTGATTGTTTTGTCACTTCTTTAAATCGTAGCCAGACGCAGTGTGTACGGCGATGTTAACGGTTGTTAAGTGCTGGAAATTGCTGAAGGGACACATTAACGGCGTGTTCGGAACGAATATTCGCGCAATCTTAGCCGTAACTTAAAGAGTCCGAGTTGCTAGCTTTAGTTTTGGTATTGTGTGTTGATACGTTTTAGTACACTTATAAAAGAAAAAAAAAGCACACAGATACCGATAAATCCACCTGAAGTGCTACACTGTCACGCACGGTATAACTCGGCAGTGCATCAAAGCGTTCCGCGCCATTGTTTTTTCCCGTACTGACGCCAATGTCTGCATGTTACTGCCATTCAAGTTACGCCCCAAACAAGTACGGAGGTGAGCAAGACGGCGTCAACTCTGCATTATAATATTGTTATTATTCACAGATGAGACGTTAAGCGTTTTGTATATCTTCAAAACTTTGATCCTTGTAGACATACGAGAGCTTGTGTGGCTATTAAATAAGCGGTTTTTTTACTGCATGCTGCACTGTTTAATTGGCTTGCGGTATGGGTAGTTATAGTGACATAGCTAGCGGTAGCTGAAGTGTGAGAAAGCTATTGTATAACATGGCGTTTTACAAATGTTTTGTCAAAGCTGCATTTCTTTTGTACCGCACATATGTATACTTGCAACGCGATGATGGTTAAGTAACCTATACTTCATGTTTTTCATTGTCTATACACTACAAGGACGCGTTTCAGGTGCAGCTTTCAGGTCGAACTTCACTAACAGTGATCGCGTTACTTTACGAGTTATTGTACACACGAAATAAACGCGCAAGTGCCTTGTGTGTTGAGATTAACGTAATCCAGCGTCGGCTTATGTGCATGTAAAGAAAAAAAAGTGCAATAAAATTATTTTTCGCTCGTTTCAGAGATCTTCTATCTTTCTTTTCTACTTCGAGAATACGGATGCATAAATAACTTTGAGAGCCAGAAAGCTCTGATCGATCAATCCCCGCGAGCCGAAGAGGCTAGTAGAGCTTCAGATCGAGGGGCACACCATACCGCCTAAGCCCTCTCTCCCATACAACAAATAGTGTTTATATACAGTTGAACCCGTTTATAAGGAATACTGGTATAGCGAATTATCCGTTATAGTGAACGAAATACGGACTTTGGTTGGCCACGGTTCACTTCAGCAGCATTAATCCTTTTTATAACTAAACCGAAACGCGAGAACCACCGCAATATCGGCAGTAACGAAGAAATATTTGGTTCTCGCGAAGCTGAGAACCCGAAATCCGGCATAAAAAGCAAAATTAGTATCGGAATACAATTTACAAGCACATTTTTTAAATGCGGATGTTACAATAAAAATCTGGTTATAAATCTGGTTAAAGAAGTTGCAGAAATTTTGGTCGTCCAGAGCAAAAATTTAAAAAAATGTCTCAGTTTAATATGCCACAAAGAGGCAGGCAAGGATTACTTCGTGCACAGCGGATCTAAATCCTAGAATCACTGGGAGACTAGCTCCGGTGGCCTCCATCTCCCTTGACCTCCACCTACCGGCCTCAAGCTCGCGGCCCCCACCTCCCTTGATCCCAGCAAGGACAAAAATAATGTCTCGTCTCTCTCACTCTCTAACGCACGAAAACATGTCGTTGCAAAAACAAACGCGAAGCAATCAAGGAGAAACTCGGGCTAGCTGATGCTCGTTCATAATTGACAAGATACAACGCTAAAAATGACGAGGACAAAGAGAAAAGGGAGGCTCACGGCCAGAGCGCCCATTTCGTGACGCATCGTCTTCCTCCTCGACTTTTCGGTGTTGTCGCTTGACTAAATTCGAAGCAGTAATATTATTCGAACAGTGATAATCGCTCCAGTATTCTCAGACCATCCCCAACCACGAGGGCTTCTCTCACTCAACCGAACGGAGTAAAGCGAATGCCCCTCGATTGAGAAACGCACCACACTTTCCTAGAATTGCCGAGGGGCGCCTATGAAAGACCAATAAATTCTAAGCGCACATACAGACGATGACAAAGAACACGTAAGACACACAGGCGCTATGTGTCTGTGTGTCTTGCGCCTGTGTGTCTTACGTGTTCTTTGTCCTCGTCTGTATGTGCGCTTCGAATTTATTGGTCATGTCATACCAACACGCCCAAACCACCACAATTGTGGCCTATGAAAGCGCAGTGTCCACTTATGCCGAGAGGCGGAGCTGCCGTCGACTTTCAGCGAGTCGATTTTGAGTGATGAGTGGGAGAAAGTCCTCGAATACGGGTGTGAGCGGCTCTTGGGTGGCCCATGAGCCCCGTTTACGCGGCGCCGGACATAGAGAGGCTTCACGTTACGAGTAACTATTTACATTATGGATGCGAAGGGTGAAGGTTCGGTCCCTGCCGGCAGCAAGTTGTCTTTTCGTGCGGCTTACTTTCTTCACGTCCATATCCCAATTACTACAATAGGCTTAAAACAGCACAACTAACGCACCCTCCCTTAAAAAAAAAAACAACGGGTTTAGACAGTCTATAGACTTTCTACATACATTTTTTGTGCGGGCTATATCTTTCTCGGCTTCATTTATCTGCTGGTTTTCACTGGGGTACTACTTTATGGAGTGACAGAAACGGGTCTCAAGAAGGAGTATTTTAGGCTTGTTTTTCTTTCTTAAGAACACAGAAATAATGACTACCAACAGACAATCAAGCCAAGAAAAGTACAACGGACGCTCTTTGTAGCAGTCATCCCATAAATGCGAAGAAAATAACGTGGACGAAAAGACAACTTGCCGCCGGCAGGGGCCGAACCTGCAACCTTCGAATAATGCGTCCGGTGCTCTGTCAGTTGAGCTACAGCGGCGGTCGTCGTCTCGTCCGCTTTATCGGGTAAACGTGTAGTTGTCTTTTCGTCCACTTTAATTTCTGCACATTCATATCGTAATTACTACAAATAACGCACCCTATACTTTCCTTGTCTTGACTGTCTGTTGGTTCTCATTAAAGAAGAGGGTCTCGACACTCTAGCCTAATGTTTATCACATAGAGTTGCAAACGCAGAGCTGTTTATGCATAGCCTTGCATAGAGGTCGGATCCGATCTCGGCCGCATTTTTACTGGGACGAAATTCTACACAATGCTCATGTTTTCTTTCCTGACTACAAGAATTATGCCATAGCGATCTCGGATAAAAGCTACGGTTACCTGACTGCGCCGAACCACCCTTTAAGCTGCAGAATCTGCGACGAAAATAAAAAGCACTACGTATGCACACGTGCTTAACGAGACAAAGAAAGGAATAAGTTTTGCATATAATATTGTTGCGAATATATTTTTATGTCATATACAGGGGGAAAATAGACGAGCAGCCAAGAGGTTGTTCTGCTCCCGAAAAGAAACGCGTCGTCCTCCTCTTTCTGCCTGAGTTCACTGCGATCACCGTGCAATACCGAAAGAAAATCGTTGAAAATCACAACAAAGATGCGTCTATTACCTGCATTAAGGACAAGTTAAAGAACCTCAGGTGGTCTATATTGTTTGGTTTATGAGGTTTAATGTAACGAAGCCACCCAAACAAATAACGCTACCAGAATTCTTACCCCCCCAAAATTTGTGTGGGTGTGTGTGTGGGGGGGGGGGGGTGAAGGGGGGCTGGAGGGGGGTCATGAAGGCACCTCGATGTCTTGCGTCATTTGAGCCGTGGGAGTTTGTCAGTCATGTATGATGTAACCTAGAAAAGCAAAAGGCAGCAAACCCGAGTACTGACAAGATTATTGAAGCTTCCACGCTCGGACGGGACTGTATACAGTACCATGTGCAAATGCGGCTCGGTCGTACAAAATTAAGCGCAGCGCAGTATAGTACCCAAGTACAGGAACAGAAAAAAAGCATGCTGACGTCACAGCACGCAGCCATAAGACAGCGTCACTAATGTATTCGGTTATTTAGGGAAGCAGGCAGAGAGACGCCGGTGGGCGCAAGGCGAATGCAACTAGGCCTAAGGTTTGACGCTCGAGTGCTTACGTTTAATCTAGGCGGCACAGAGAATATTCGCCCGTCCACCCACGCCTGCGAGCTCCACTGCTCGAAGACCTCGCGGGTGTACTCTCTCGGCAGCATCGACGGTTTTTGTTTTTGTCTTACGCAATGTGTAGCTATTACTAAAATTGCCTCGAGGCTTTCCTCAGCCTGTGTGGTACCCTTTACTAGATCGTGCACGCCCTCTATTTCTCTTTGCTTCTGTGTGCGCAATCTCATTTCTTTCCCACTACGAATCCTGCGGAAATTTTCTTGCTCGGTGTCTATACCAATGCGTATACCACGTCTGGCCTTCGTATGCAAGAGTGTGTTGCAAGCGAACCGTCTGGTCTGCGTGTATATACATATACGTATACACACACACACACACACACATATATATATATATATATATATATATATATATATATATATATATATATATATATATATATATGCATAGCAGACTATGAAGTCAGTGAGAGGAACACACGATGAGTGATGCTTGCTGCCGTGGCAAGACTAAAACGTCGGATGGTTCAGCTATTCTTGGCACGTGCGTGTTGATACGCTCCCCTGAGTCGTCGTCTAATTAATGAATATACGGTGACGCTGGGGTGTCTTAGCGTGACGTGCGTGGGAGCGCCGAAAGAGTGCGCATGCGCGCGTGATTTCCGATGAGTATTCTTGCTATATGTCACAGGAGTTGAGGCGTGTTCCCGAAAGGGCAGCAGGAAATAGCACCTCCGCCTCTTCGCAATCACTCTGTGCTACTCTTTTCCTGTTAATTGGGCGGGCATACGTGCGCTTGATATTTATGTGCCTGCAAGGCTGAATAGCGTCCACTCGAAGCTTAATATGGATTAAGCATCAACAGTGACATTAGTATGCCTAGAATAAGCGAAATGCACACATAAGGCGGATCGTATAGGAAGTGTACGCTGGAGGAATTGTAGTTCATGGTTAGAGCACGTCCAGGCATTCCATAACCTGACGTAAACGGCGTCGCTGTTACTGCGGTCATTTTTAAAAAGTGAAATAACCGCTACTATAGCTGGTAATTCATTTCTCCACCCATCGTTGTAGCTTAGACGTATATTCGTCATAACGACCGTGAAGAAAAATATTCCTCCACTTGCACTTCATGTATCCATCGTATTTTTCAAGGAAACACCAGCATTCTAAAATGATGGCGATATTCGTCGAAATCTTGGCGCGTTTCCCTAAATGGGCAGATAAAGCAGAGAACGTTATTTTTAAATGCTAAATCATGATCGCCGTCATTACCTCTGAAGAAATAAGCAGGGCTTAACGATCGCCAGAAGATGTAGCTCACACGGAAAATTCTGTCCAAGCCGTCCAACTATAGTAGTGTACGTATGCTCGCGATGGGAACGTACACGATGAGCGGAATAAACAATCATCGATGATGATCAGCAAGTGGCCACAAGATGCGTCTCTCTCATTTCCGGCTTCTCTGTGATCAAGACCTCCCATTTCTGCAAGCAAAAAGGCGACGCGGCTGAAGATGGGCAACATACAATACAGCTGCAGATCTATCACAGCTGAACAATATCGGCTCTTCGTCATTACTCCGGCGTAATGTTGTCGTCAAAGTCAGCCACCGATGAAGAAATGTGGGAGACACCATGTCCCTCTTGTTCGCACAACGGGCTTCATCAAGTCGTCTTCGAACGTACAGACAGCTCATTCAAAACAAGTCAGAAGCTCAGGAGGAGATGGATACTTGAAGAATTGAATCGAATTGAAAACAATTCGATTCGGTCCCGCGGAGCGCGACAGTTGGAAAATCTTCGAACATGGGTTGCTGCTGGAGCCAACGCTTGGACAAGTGATCTTGTGTTGGACGTTCAAACAGCTCACTTCAATGTTATATAGAAATTACAGGTCATTCTTATGACGGGGTAATGCCAGGGCGAGGATCTTATGCGCTCCTTCCTGGTTTGAGCATCGTCCTTCGTCCCTCGCCCTAACCGATAGAACGAGCACAGCGAAAGATCTCCCGGACCGCGCGTCTCGAGCCACACGAAGCTCTTCTTCCTTCTTCCGTATAGGGCAGTGGGATTACTCTGGAACTTTCGCCGCCGAAACAGAAAAATAAAGGTTCCATAAATAAATAAAAAAACCAACAAAGAAAATTTTAAATAAAGAGTAGTCTGTAACTGTACGTACTATCGGCGTCAAGTGAATCGCGAACAGCGGCAAACATTAGCAATGGTAGAGTGCGCGCCCTCCAGTTATCACGATGGACAGGCGCGCGCATTCGGTTCGGCAGCACCGCGCATATGCGCGCCTGTCAATGGTGATGACTGGACGGCGCGCACTATCCGCGATGCGCAGCGCCTATAGGGGCGCCACTGAAAGCCGCGTAGCGGCGGCCGTTGGAACCGCTCGCGGGTCGCGTAGCAGACGCCTCATTTGCGCGCGTGCGATTCGCCGGTTGTGCGCGTCCCAGATAATTACTTTTGCGGCAACAGTGTGCGCAAAGGAGCCGCACTTTATAATAGTGGACATGTGTCCGATGTCACAGCTGGGTGGGACGACAATGTCCCCATACGCGACAAGTGTTTGTCGCAGACAATCGACAACAAGCTTCTCCTACGAAGTGGAGCTCATCGTAAGTACACCGCTTTCTTTATAACGTCCCGATCACTAACGCCTGCATGCGTTGACGCGTGAACCAATGTTTTTTCTCGACACAGTAGCTTCGTTTACGTGCCATGTGCTGATATAGTAGATTTTGAGGGAGCGCTGTCGCTCCGGCGTATAGATTTCACAGGGTCGGCCACGTGAAGGGTCAGCGTTGGTAAAACTTTGAAACCAGCACGATACTCTTGTGAAAAAATAAACGATAAGCTTGTCATCATCGGTGCAGAAGCGCACAGCGAACATTCTGCACCGATGATCGCATTCCAGTGCCATCAATAGGTAGAATGCAGCCGATTTCGTACAGCACACGTGTGATTCCACGGCGCTTTTTTAAAGGAGCCGTCACCTGCCCTACATTCTCTCGCATTGCGCTTAGCGCCATTCGTTTTTCAAGTGAGCCAAGGTATCGCGTCTTATCAGTAATAACAACCTCATGTGAATTGTAGTGTCTACAATGCAGGCGAGGCGACCAAGTGTAAACGTAGTAGCGTTCGCTGAAAACGTAGCGACAAAAAAGAAGAAATAAAAACACGGTAATCGTTCTAACACTGCCGTAAACAAAGCGCGATTGCTTAGCTTCTACGTCGTACAGCCGCAAGCCACCGCCGCCGTCGCTTTCGCTCATGAAATAGCACCGGAAACCTGTAGATGTGCGTTCCTGGCGATTTTTTGTGTGCGTTTGAGCAGCCGACAACGCAGCAGGTATATTTCGACATCGCTGAGGCCCGCCAGAATTGTTAAATCACGATGAAAAACATCCATCCGTGCACTTGCGTATATCTGCCTCAGAACGGCGCAACAAGGAAGACGAAAATACGAAGGATCACACGAACACAAGCGTGTGATCCTTCGTATTTTCGTCTTCCTTGTTGCGCCGTTCTGAAGCCATGCATCTGTACCAACTCGCCCAATTGTCAGTGCTACTCACTTGCGTATAGACGCTAGCGGAAACACTGCTCGCCGGGCCCCGCGAGCGCTTCCGAGCCATGGCGGCAGATGGCGTCGTCGGCGCTTTGCGCATCGCCTATACCATAGCGAAAGCCTGCCGCTGTTCGCGATTCACTTGGCACCGACAGTCCATACATGTCTCTATCGAATGCTTTGTCTCGACATATCGCAAAATGAAAACACGCATCGATCTGCGCTCCCTCTTAGCATTGGGGAGTATCGTCACCTTTGGTAAGTTCTTTTAACGGAGAAGCTGATCAAGCCGCAGGTTAGGCCGTTCGGTGTGCGCGGAAAAACCTCGCCGAGCAATGACGTCACCATGCATCGCCTAGCAACGCGTTGGGGGAAGGAAAGGAGGAGGAGATGAGAAGTGAATAGGAGGAGAAGGAAAAAATAAAGAAAACGAAATAAAATTCCTTGGCGAGGCGGGATTCGAACCCGGGAGCCCACGGTCCGAAAGGCGAGCGTCGGAACTACTCGGCTATCCAGGCACCGTATAGCAGAAAACGCATTTCAGGGAACCATATGAAAGGTAGAAAAAAAGAGAAACAGGGAGAGAGAAAAAAGAGAGGGAAAGAGAGAGAGAAAGGAAGAGATAAAAAGAAATAAGGAGAGAGAAAGAAAGCATAGCGTAGCCATGTGTATTACAGTAAAGCAAGGGGGTGGGAAAAGAAAGTGAGGGGGATGAGGAGGAAAGACAGGTAGGGAGAGGGTAAAACATAGCATAGCCATGTATTCTATAGTATATGAAGGCAGTGGGAAAGGGAAGTGAGGGTGAGGAGGAGGGAAAGGCCACCCGCTCCGCTGTTTCCAGGGTCTCCGCAGCAGTAGTGCGTAGCTGGCCCAATTGAAAAAAAAACTTTTTATGGCACACATGAGGAAGTCGCTGCGTGCCACATGATTACCAAGGCTTTCCGTGCTTTCACTCTGCTTTCGTAGTTTTTAAGCGGATGATGAGCAGGAAATAGTTCTATAGCCGGTTGCAACAAATAAATAGGTGTAAGGTCCCAGAGAAAATTTGCATAGAGACCACATCCACAGAGGAATATTTTAAGGCGAAAGAATTAGATGCCTCATCAAAAACACGAAAATTGACCGGCGGGCGTCAACACGAGTGATGCAAAAAATCATCATCACGTGATGACGGCACCATATCACGTCACCACGACGTCACGTATCAAAATTTGTGACGTCACCATGACGTCACATAACTCGATGTCACATGATGGCGTCATCACACGACATCGTCGCTTAGTCAGAGGTGGGGCGATCACGGAGGCAGTGCAAAATCAGGTGATGGGCAGGAGGCTTGCAATGCCTCCGACCCTGGAGGTATTGGGAAACCACGTTAAGTGCACAAATATCTCGGAGGGGGGCGGGGGAGCAACGATACATCGAGTGGGAAGAAAAAGAAGATGGTTTTCGTTTTCCGGTCGTCTTAGGTGAATACATAAGAAGCCGTGTGAGTTTTTATTCACAAAGGAAAGTTTATTGGACCTGCACACGCAAGCGCTAGACGCGCTTATAAACTAAGTATTTATAAATTGCGCCATTATAAGTATTACACAAAGGCTAGACGCAATTCTATGCAGACTGCAGTAATACACCCGACGGTAACAAGCAACTATACAACAAGAAACATGTTAACAAAAAGTATCATACTTCTCAATGACGTTATACGGAAAAGGAAGAAAAAAAAGGGGGGGGGGGCGAGTAGCATGGTGAGTCGGATGACTTGTTTTTGTTTCTTAACTCAGTATGGCGCTGCTGAACATTCCAGTTTTCTTCCCGTAATGCGAAAAACCGAGTGTGCCAGCGCCTTAAGAAGGCATCAACAGAACTCACTTTCAGCTCGTCAACTAGGTATCCGAAAACAGTGTGATAAATGGGATGCAAGGCTGGGAACGCTGCACGCTGTGGTTGTGGACCAGCTTCTGTTTGGCACCAACGTCTCAAGATCACGTACACGCCGCCCAAATCTTTAACTATCGTGCGCGAGCGCCCACTTTTTTGTGCGTCAGCGCCGTACGACGGAGCCAAGTTGCAAACAGGGCGAGAGTAAACGCATGCCCACGAATCGCGCTCAGCTGGGCCCATCGTCTCCTTGGCTGTTCCTTCGTGGGAACGTCACCCTGCATTAACTCAGTTCAGACGAACAGGCAGCGCGTCTTGCTCGTATCTTATATTCCGAAGATCAGCAAGCGACCGAGAAAATGAAATCCGCAGACGTCACACGCCCGTGCGCATGAGATAAGCTGACAAATGTGGATAGTTCATCTGTTATCTGGCCACGGCGCTCACGCACAAAAATTCGGCGCTCGCGCACGATAAGTAAAGATTTGGGTGGCTGTACATCGTGACCGAGAGTATCGATTGAGCAAATATGCCGTTATTCCTTTGCGACAGCGATGCAGCTCTAACTCCAAAGGTCCGGCATACTAGGTGCCATAGACACCTAGTAGCAACGCATCCGAATAACGCATGCTTAGTTGTCTCGGATTATCCACAATTCGAGCATCTATCATTTGGTGTCACGTGCAACATGGCGAGGCGTTGAAGCGTCGGTAACATGCTCCATCTTCTGAGCCAGTCAAACCCGGGAACCAGTTCGGGAACTTTGTTTTGGGGGAGAAGCTGCTTAAGACCTAGCCTTGTCCGCCGTCCGCGTCCGTCACGGTGCGCGAAACCGAAACCGAAAGTGAAACGAAAAGATATCTGTGAAAAAAAATAAACACATGAGAGGGCGCATCGAAAAATCGAAAAATCGAAAAAAAAAACAAGCGCAGCTGTGGAAAAAATACACGAGAGGGTGCACCGAAAACCGAACAAAAGTCTGTACTGAACAAAAAAAAATAATAATAAAACATATGTGAAAAAAAAAGGCACGAGAGGGTGCTGCAGAAAAAAAAATACACTAAAGCTTTAAATACACTAGAGGGTGCTGTCATGCACGCCCTCTCACAACGGAGAATACGCTGCAACAAAACTATCCAACGGAACCGTCGTCATGACAGTATACCTGGTTCCCAATTTCTCCCGAGGCAACGTAGAAAAGTACATCGACCTAGCAATGAGCGATTATGAAACAATGTGCAAGAACAACCACTTCGTGCTAGTCGGTGACGTTAACGTTGACATCACCGACAACGACTGGCTTGCGCAGTATATGACGTCTCGATACGCTCTACGATGCATTTCGTATGACTGTAAACATCCAAGCACTATCAGGGGGACGTGTATGGACCTTGTCTTTGCCAACTTCAGGTTGTATCCGATCGAAGAACCATTGGGTCTGCATTTCACGGATCGCAAAGCGGTGATAATGAAAGGAAAACGGAATCTGGAATTCAACACGACATACGAATTATCACCAATACAATCGACATACTCTACACACGTGTTGTCACTCATTTACATGACGAAGTGTGGGCAGTGTCACGGGAGATTCACGGTTCGCGAACGATCCGAGCTTCGCCCCACTCTTCACCATTCTCTTCGTGGATTTTTTTTCTTCAACCGTCTTGGGTTCGTTTTTCTTTTTATCTTCGTCTTCTAGCGTTTCTTCCATTAGCAAGTAGCATAGCTCTACGTGTTTAGAAAAAGTTTATTTCACAGTAGGACTCTACGAACACTCGGAAACGGTGTCCGTACAACAAGAACATTAACGTACACAAATAACGAAGCACAACACACATAAAACGTTTTAACAGAAATGTCGAAGTCCACAGGGTGTCCCTAATGCATGCTGCCAAGAACTAGCATACGCACACTTATCACAATATATATATATACAATATACATGACTTGGTGAATATGCCACTGAATAATAACTGCTAATTTCTGCAACCCTATATATTTTCGGCGAAGGTGGTTTTTAACATGCAGACACATGTTCGTGTCGCTGGTTTTCGATTGAAAAATTTGAACTTTCAGACAAATTTCAGTAAAGATTCCTACACTATTCTCGGGGAAACGCAATATTTAAAGTAGGAACGAAGAACCTTTATTTGACAGTATGTGTGGCGTTTACATTAGCAGTGAAAAAGTACATATGGTTACAACGGAAAGTACCTAGCATGACTCTTTTTATTTATTTTCAATTACTGCACCCCAATGCAGGGCTATTGCAGGAGTGGGGTACATACAATAGGAAAAAATAACAGTAACATCACAACAAGTTCTTCATCAGAACAAATATCGCCATCTACTAAGAGCAACCGAGTACATAAATGAGAAAAAAAAGGACAACAATGTCATTCAAGTGCCTCCGAAAAGTATGACATATTCATTTCACTAATCGAACCTGGTAGATCGTTCCAGTAGACAATAATTAAAAAAAAACTGTATTTGAACATATTAGTACGTGCGAAGAATGGCTTTATGTAAGGATTGGGACCACGTCTAGTTTGCAGAGCATTATCATACACGATGTAATTATCATTAGATAGCCGGCATGATGAGTGAACATAAGAGTGCAAAAGTTTCAAAGAGTCAGTATCACGACTAGTGCACAATGGAAATAACTTCAGAGATTTCATTGCAGATGAGGGCGAAAAATCATGGTCATAGCGATGAAAAATGAAGCGAACAGATTTCCTTTGGACAGATTCAATTTTATTCGCTTCACACACTTTGTATGGATTCCACATACACGAATAATATAGGGCGGATCAGTGTTTTGTACATTGGTAATTTGGTGGAGTTCGGCGATGTAGATAATGTACGTCTTAAGTAACCTAATTTTTTTAACGCTTTAGATATAATGTAATCTATGTGATGCGACCATTGCATGTTGTGTGTGAACACAACGCCAAGGTATTTGTATGTCTGTGCTCGGGGAACTGCGATGTTGTTGCCGGAGTATGCATATTGTGATGGAGAATGGCTGTTCGTGAAAGACAAAACTACTGTTTTTTGGAAGTTTATGCGCATCTGCCAGTCCAAGCACTAAGAACAAAACTGCGAGAAAGAATCCTGAAGCATGGCATGATCATTAGGAGAAGTAATTACCTGGTAAAGTACGCAGTCGTCGGCGTACAGGCGAACTTGGGACCTAATATCGCTGGGAAGGTCATTTATAAAAATCAGAAATAGCAGGGGACCGAGAACGGAACCCTGTGGGACACCAGATGTAACTTTACTGTTGAGGACGACTTGGAATTGAATGAGACGAACCGAGTGCGCGGGTTTAGAAAGCTTGCTAACCAGTCAATCAATGGCGGATTATTTAAAATTACCTCAAGTTTACCTTGAAGCTTGCTGTGTATAACGATATCGAAAGCCTTCGAGAAGTCTATAAATAATGCATCAGTTTGATTACTAATGTCTAAATTACTAATAATCACATGCGAAAATTCCACCAGTTGCTGAAGCCGCGACGAAATCCATGTTGTGTACAGGACAGAAGATTATTCGATTCAAGAAACTCAGTTATGTGTTTATGAATGGTGTGTTCGAGCAGCTTTCCGGAATTTTTTAATAATATCTGGGATTTAACGTCCCAAAACCACGATATGATTATGAGAGACGCCGTAGTGGAGGGCTCCGGAAATTTCGACCACCTGGGGTTCTTTAACGTGCACCTAAATCTAAGTACACGGGCCTCAAACATTTTTGCCTCCATCGAAAATGAAACTGCCGCGGCCGGGATTCGATCCAGCGACCTTCGGGTCAGCAGTCGAGCGCCACAACCACTAGACCACCGCGGCGTGGCCCTTTCCAGAATTGGAAGTAAGTGATATGGGTCTGCAGGGCAAAGGCCTTTGCCCTGCAGTGGGCGTAGACAGGCTGATGATGATGATGATGATATGGGTCTATAGTTGGAGAGGAGTTGTCTGTTTCCTGATTTATGCCGATGCAGGACCCAGGTCTCAGGGACTGTACTTGAGGACAAAAATTTGTTTAAAATGATGGTCAAATAACGTGAGCACCACAGGGCGTATCGCACCAGAAAGCTATTCGGAATATTATCGGGACCAGTACACTTCTTCCTATCTAACTTGAGAAACAAATTTAGGATACCATCTGTGCTAATTACCAGATCGTCGACGGACAGCTCTGGATTAGAACTTCTGAGCCAAGGGAGAGCATTATTGTGGAGCATGAACACTGACTGAAAATAGATATTGAACGCATCAGCTATCTTAATGGGGTCTGAAACTGCCGTGCTATCTTATATAAACGAAACTGTATCGGTTCTAGCGGGGTTAATAGAAGACCACAATTTGCGTGGGTTTGATTTTAATAAAGCTGGAAGTTCAATTTGGAAATAAAAGTTCCTAGCACATTCCATTTTTTTGACGCAGGTCTATCGCAGCAGTGTTAAAGGGACACTAAAGAGAAACAATGAATTGGTTTAGATTGATAAAGTGTGCTCAGAAAACTCTTGTGTAATTTATTTCACCACCATAGGCTTAATATTAGAGGAGAAAACCAAGTTCAAAGTTTCATTTGTAAATTTCGCGCCGAACTTTGTAATTCGTGACGTAAAAAGTTTCAAAGAGCATTTTACGTATTTTGGCGCCACTGGCTCGACGAAATTTCCACAAACTCGTTATGTCAAGTCTCTGGCCCCCTCAGAGGACAATGTACTTCGATTTAACCGATTAGAAACTTCGTAGGCCCAAGCAGGCGCCGTCAAAAATATGTGACGTCACGGCAAATGGTGCGGGAATTCCAAGGTGGCGTCGCCACCTGTATTTTGTTTTTGCGCGTTTTCTCGCTTATTAAGCGTCTTCTCGCAGCAAGCGTGGTGTTTTTGGTATCGTGGAAGACTACTCTACCAATGCGAGAAAAATCGTTTTGCTCTTTAGTGTCCCTTTAAAATGACTGATAACGTCTGGATTACCTGTTGAATGTACAGTCGAGTGGCAGGTCCGCCGAAGTTAGGCGGCGGTGATCATATTTATTCCCAGGTTGTATAGGCATGCAACTAAGGAACGTCACTGTGTACTTTTTCTGGAAGCCCATTGCTTCTGACTCAGTATGTATTCTGTGTGTGCTGCACCAAAGGAGGGCACCGTATTCTTCTCCCAACTTCCGCGGAGAGTAGTGGAGTGCTGCTTTGTGTGTTCCGGGACGCTTGATGGATGGTAACGCCCAGAGGACCGTGTTTCTGAGCACAGAGGCGCAAGCTCAAACGGTATGTGTATTGAAAAGGGGGCACGCCCCTTGCTGTCAGCGGGTTAGTCTCTCGGGTTTCGTTAACCAGCATAGTGCAGTATGAGAAAGTGCTTGCCTCTTGTGCTCTATGCGTGAGTGGGGTTTCCCTTTTATGAGCTGGTCGCATGGTGCGCGCAGAAGAATGGACACAGCCCTGCCAGAGTTTAATATCTGCGTGGTTATGCTTTTCGAGCGTGATTGAGCGCTTCTATGGCAACATCCTTTGGACGTACTTCTTTTCTTTTGTTTTCTTGGCTGAATATGATAGTTATGACAAAATAACCGCAAGTTTTGTAGCAACCAAACTACCAGACACGTTGCGTGCCTGAGTTGCTATGGCGACTTTCTGCGCAGCACGAGGTATCGGGTTCGAGGCTCGTCCGTTGCGGCAACATTCAGGTAAGGTCTAAATGGAAGAACGATGTTCGCGTACTGCAGCTTACACGTTCTTCACGGAGGCCCAGCGTGGTCAAAATAATCGCAGTAATACTCCACTGCGACTTATTTCACAGCCATTGTTTTGCTCTGGATTGTTGACGCAACGTAATGAAGCCAAATGACAATGAAATCCTAGGAGACAGTATTCATAATTTTACAGCGAAAGCTGTTATGAGGTCACTAAAACAGTGCCGTAGTTGTCCTCCGCCGCTGGTGTCCGTGACCGCTATCGCGCGAAATAAGAAAAAAATTAAATAAGAAAACAAAATATCCAGGATCGGACGGGATTTGAACGCGGGGCCTCTGCGGGGCAGTCGAGAATTCGACTACAGAGCCACGCTGGTGCATGAACCGGGTTTGCAAAAAGACCCTATACAGGCGTCATGTCGGGCAAGGAATCGTGTTAACATGTGTATAATATAGCTTGGCAGAAGAGTAAAACATCAACCAGGCGTCACACAATGCTAACTGCGAAACATCTGCGTGGTTTAATGCTTCCCACCCACTACAAAGTGCTCAGCTATCATTATTCACCGTCATCAGCCACATGCAACATCAACAAAATGCACATAACGCTTTACAGATGTGTTGCAAGTATCTCGTTTATCCGCAGAAACACGAAGAATGGCATAGTGGGTGCTTCCCTACTGCACAAAA
This sequence comes from Rhipicephalus sanguineus, assembly GCF_013339695.2. NCBI lineage: Eukaryota > Metazoa > Arthropoda > Arachnida > Ixodida > Ixodidae > Rhipicephalus > Rhipicephalus sanguineus. Next base: position 85,073,804 of record NC_051186.1, read on the forward strand.
ACTATGATTTATGGCGTAGTGGATACCTTGCATGTGTACTTGTATTAGATGCCCCAAGAGAGTTTAGAAATGGCTCTAGAAAGGGCGCTCTTCGAACTTTCGTTGTGACTTTGCTGCGCGTTTTTTTTTTAATTTCGTGCAGTAAATGTGACATCACTGAAAATGAATTAAGATGGACGAGAAAGACAACTTTCCGTCGGTGGGGACCGAACCCACAACCTTCGAATCCAAGTCTCTCTATCCATTCCCCTTCTTTCGTTCTGGGTTAACGAGTAATATAAGTCTACGAATTCCAGTTATACCACCAAGATAGTCATTTAGGCTGACGCATTTCACGGACGACCATCGTACCGCGTGCGTCCTTCAAGAACAGTAGACAAAGCGATCATGGCAGTCACTCGTACCCGCGTCCACGGTGACGTGACATTTCGGAGCTCTCTCTCCGTTTCCGCTCTGTCAAGGGTCCACCCCGGTGACGTACAGTCTGACGTCAACTCACGGACGCGCATGTACACAGTCCTGTTTACGGAGATGCGGCGATGAAAAATGCGCGTCGCATGTCTCAACGCTGCCAAGACAAACGACCGAGAAGTGCGGTGTTGTCCTAAATTCGGGGACAGCTTCCTCGGAAACGATGAGGCTCAAGGTCGGCAGAGAGCAGAGCAGTGATGGACGGGATATACTCTTACTCGCGTCGATGCGGTGGCGTCCCCACAGGCGAAGCATGAATATAGAGCGAAATATGGAAATGGACGTAAACAAAATGAACTAAGGACGGCAATTCCATTGCACTCATGGCTACGAGAACGTGAGATGAGAAGTACTTTCCAGTCTCACTCCAGTCAATGGACGTAGTTCCGAAAGAAAGACGAGAATAGAATCTTCCCGTCTCGTCTACAGCGGCTATAGATTCAAGGTCCCGGCCCGCGTACAGAAACATACAACGCCTCAAGCTAGATAAAGTGTCCAAACTGAGCAACGCAATATCTTATCTGGCGAACGCAGGCTTTCAAAGCAAAGTTGAACGAATGCAAATTGACCATAGTGGCCAGAAAACCACGCTGACTCCACACTTACTTATTACTCTCCCTAGTGTGGAATACGAAAATAGGGCGCCTCGAGACGCATTGCCTACTTATCTTGAGAGCCGTACTTATAAGGAAAAAAAATTCACGAAAACAACAACTAGCGTAGGATAAATCGTACCCTTAGAAGGAAATAACTCACTAGAAACGAAAACAACTACCGTAGGATAAGGCGGAAACAGATTTAATTTGAATTGGGAAAGAAAAGGAAGGAAACGAAGTATCTAATCTTCGAAATGTGAGACGGAAAAACGAGAGCTCAAAAGAAATAAACGGCGAGAGTTGTGTACGGCGTTCTGGTAGGCACCGCTTTCGTTTCCTTTTCAACGTTCAGTTTCTCTTAGAGCCGGAAAATAAGACGCCTCAGAGTTCCCTCCAAGTCCTATTCCGTAGCAGGGCTAAGCGAAGAAAGAAGCAAAAATGCGACGAATACGCTTTGTATAAGGCAAAACGCGAATACTCTCGCGTAGTACCAAGCCGTTGTGACGCGTGAAATATACAGTATATCTAAAGAACGTGACTGAGCAGAAAGCTTTTCGTAAAGGGTAAAGCTTGACGCTATGAATGACTTGGAACGACATAAAGAGCAAACCACTGGCACTCTGCCGCGAACTCCGTTTCAGTCTTTCCCGCAACCGCGTTCTAGGGAAATAAGGAAATGAGGACATATTGAGGAGCACAACTCTATACTTGCAAGCCTCGTAAAGGGTTTGGGAAACGGAACCGACAGTGAAATGCGGGAAGCTACGCGGGCAACGTAAATTTGCCTGTCTGTGTAACGTCGACAGCGGCAAAGAAGCGCTTTGAGGAACGAGCACTTATGCGGGAGGGCACTCAGGAATTAGGGATGTCGGCGTTACAGTGGCTGTCACTGTTGTTGCCGTCGTTTCCAGTGAGCAGCTCTTGCTGGCGGCGTGCCCTCGTGTATGTGTGTGTGTGAGTTGTGCACATACGTATATCATTTTTTTTTACTTTATGCGTCGCCTTGAGTGGGATGGTCGCGAAGGAAGTGCGTAGGCGCGTGGCACGGTGCATTTCGATAATTGGGAGAAAGTCCGAAGAAAGGCCTCTTCACCGCAGCTTTGAAAGTTCTGCGTCTGCCAGCGTACATGCGCGTCATAGATACTTGGGACGTGCCTTGGGACAAAATGGCAGTTCGCGAAAGTGCACTTATAGTAGTGTGATGGCGAGGCGATCAAAGTAAAAAGAATAGTGTACTGAAAGGATAGTTCGTTCATTTTACCTGTAACGACACACGTCTAATACTCGCGAATTGAAATAAGACAATTTAGGGCTAAGTAATGCACATGTTTTTGTTTCTACCGTCTACAGTTCGGGCCATATCGGCGTAATTTCGACTCGAAGGCACAGATCGCAGTCAACAGTATCTTCAGAGACCATATTCGTGGCGACATGCCGTGGTTATCTCGAGCAATGGAGCGTACAAGTCGTTATACTGAAAAGTTTGATGTCGCGTTTGAATCCGTCAGTACTGTACTTTTTTTTTACTGTTATCGCGTTTCACCACCTTACACAGCTACACGTGCCATCGATTGGTGCAAGCGACGCCTCTCGAATTGGCGCCTTCTAGAATGTTTTGGATAATGCTAATTAGATCCCGTGTGCGACGCTAATAGCTGAGTACTTTATGGAACCTACGCGAGCACTACAGATTATGCTGGATTGTGGCGACGAGGAAGGTGAGCAGTTCTATGCGGACGTTGAGTTGGTAATGCATAGGAACGCACCCAGTGGACCGCAATCAGGGGTGGCTTCAATGTGAAAGCAGGAAAGAAAGCAGGAAGAAGAAGAAGAAGCAATCGGCGACTGTGGCGTCGACTCTAGGAATAGCAGAGAAAAGGTGTTGGTGTGGAACTCGGCGAAAGATAGTGAATCCACATTATCAACGCCTTCTTCCGAAATCATAGAAATAGGAAATGAACGCGGAAAAGCCCTAATAATAATAATAATAATAATAATAATAATAATAATAATAATAATAATAATAATAATAATAATAATAATAATAATAATAATAAAGACTTCATATTGCAAGGTGACCGAGACATAGTTCCAGTTTGCATCTGTCGACCGATAATTGCATTTTGCCAATACAAACGTATGGAGCAATAACTCAGAGGATAACAAAGAAACTATAGAAAGATGTTGAGCACTGCGCAGTGTGCGATGGAACGAAAAATGGTAAGCGCAACTCAAAGAGATACGAAGATACTAATGTGGATCAGAGAGCAAACAGTGATAGCCGATATTATCATTGACATCATAAAAGAACGCGCCCGGGCAAGCCAAGTAATGCGTATGAAGGATAACCGGTGGCCAGTTAGAGCAAATAAATGTAAAGCTTTTTTCTTTTTTTGCGCGAAAATACGGCCTCCATCCCCATCAGAGCATCTGTGAATGCTCGTTTGACACAACCGCTTTTTCAGGGTTACGGTTTTACAGACATCAAACCAGTTGGTAGACCGCGCTCAAAGTCGTGTGTCCTGAATTTTTCGCTCCCTGCGGTGTCTTTGTTTACTTAACGCACCTTTAAGATGAACGGCCTCTATTGTTGTTGTGATGCCTCGCAGCTTCAGTGCCGTAACGTTTGCCTCTAGCGTGGTTTTGCCCCCAACAAAGGCTCCGAGATGGGTAAAAACAAGGCATATCTCGGAGGGTAGCTATACAAGCCACACTGTATCACGCAAGGTCGATGTTTTGCACTATATCCCAAAGCAGAAGCTGTTCTCGCGAAGATGGTTGCCGTCCGCCATAAACACCTGCCGTCGTAGCAATAAATCTCGCTGAAGGTCGTTGAGTGTCTTAATTTTATCGCTGTTTATTTTGTTTTCTGCTTTTTACGGCTAGGCCAGGAGACTTTGGGGAAGAAAAAAATCCGGTGTCCTAAATCAATTTACCTTTCTTTAAGAACTCCTCTTTTTCTCCGCTCGCACTACTTCGCTAGGCTTCAGCCGTAAAAAAAACGCCTGCGTAGAAGTTGATAACCTTGTACTTCGCCTAAAGTGTCTGCAACTTTTGAAAGTGCCTGCTACTTCTTTGTGTAACTTATTTTTATTTCCTGTTACCCTAATCTACATTCGTTAATTTCCAAGTTCTAACTTATCGTAACTTTCTTCAAGTGGCCAGTTTTTCCGACGTCTCCCTGTTACGTAAGCTCATTAATGCTTTAACAAACTAATAGTTCTTTAATTGGGAGATAATTCCATAAAAATGCTGTTAAAGCCATAGAGTTTCTCACAATAATACCTAGAGGGAAATCTGGCGCCATCGTCTATGCGAATTTCTTAAGGGGCGCCGTTGCCATCATGGGAATGATGCTATATGTGTCTGCGAGGCTTGTGTTGGCTGGTGTTGAGCGAGGCTTCGGCTAGAAAGCGGATACGACTGCGCAAATAAAGCTTCTCTAAAACAAAACTTTCAAGAATGAATCGCATTCTCGCGTATTGTATTCTAGAATAAAAGTCCACCCACCTGGTACGGCACAACCAAACCACGAAAGAAAGAAACAGACGAGTAGTCGCAGAGTGAACGCTGGCATTGTCGTCTGCCTTCCAAGTTAAGCGGCTGTTCGTTACTTTTTACGCTTCGTAAAATTGCAGATCAACGTATAAGTTTCCAAAAGTGAAATAAAGCTCGTTTCTGTGCAATGATAAAAAAAAACATAGCTTACTACGCACTCCTTCGGTACGAAATCAACCATTCTGACGCAAGGAACTCGTTGAAGCCAGACGCGTCTTCGAGGTGTCTGGGCTCTTCGCAAACGATACTAATCCAAGCCAAGTCCGAAGCTCACGTATACCGTCATTCCCATGCATACAACAGCTCACTACAGCCAGATTTCCCTCTAGTTAATTGCAAGAAACTCTGCGGTTAAAGCCACTCGCTTCAAAGGCGATTTACCGTAGTGGGTAAGAGCCGTTATTTAGAAACTAGAAGTGGAAATAACAGACAGCGTTAGGCTACGAGTGCCCCGCCACGGTGGTCTAGTGGTTATGGCGCTCGACTGCTGACCCGAAGGTCGCGGGATCGAATCCCGGCCGCGGCGGCTGCATTTTCGGTGGAGGCGAAAATGTTTGAGGCCCGTGTACTTAGATTTAGGTGCACGTTAAAGAACCCCAGGTGGTCGAAATTTCCGGAGCCCTCCACTACGGCGTCTCTCATAATCATATCGTGGTTTTGGGACGTTAAACCCCAGATATTATTATTATTTATTAGGCTACGAGTAATATATAACGCACAGCCGATGAAAACCGCGACAGAAGACTCGCGGCATATAATCGTACACGATAGACAGACGCCAGAGGAAGATGTGTGTATGTCAGCACAGAACACAAAGATCGGTTTGCGACCTCGTAATGGGTTCTAAACGACGGATTAATTAAAGAAAGTCGTGACACGCGTAACCAATGTCTCATGCGCAGGCGTGTCATATGTGAAGGTATCATAATTGGCCCTTCAAACTAATCATTAATTAACTAGCGCATCTAGGAATTACCTATACAATGCAGGAAATAATGAAAGAATTCGCCCACTACTCGGCCAATCACCTGCATTGGGTGTGTGCCATGCACAGAGAAGAACTGAAACAGCAGGAATCAGAAGCACATGGTGATTCACCTATGCCATAACTCTCCGATGACATCATTGTGACCGGAAATAAATCACAGTAATTTTCTATGTTAACGCAATAGCGTTAAAGAACTCGTTTCGCAGAAATTTCGGTGTCGGTGTCGTTGGTTGTGAGCGAAAAATCATCTTGTCCATGACCAAAAAATCGAGAGAGATGCAAATAAAATAAATAACACAAATATTCTGTTCGACTGATAATCGATCCCAGGCCGTCTGTGTGGCAAGCAGCTGTTCTACCACAGAGCCACGATGTTGATTGAAACTGCACCAAAAAAAAAAGGCTATATGAATGTCATGTAGTGGAAGGAGTCTCCTTACCGCATGTAATCTTGCGTGGCAGAAGCGTAGTATCGTGCTGGGCGTCAAAATATATGAATTGAGCAACGAGTGGGTGTTTTAAAGGTGCAGCCATTGCAAAGCGTTCAGACATATTTGATCATCATCAGCTGCAAAAGCATCAACAAAGTGAGCAGCTGCGTAGGTTCACGTGATGCCTTACGGACGCGTAGTCGCTGATTCGCAAAAGGAAGAATTATGGCGTAGTTGGCACTTAACAAGTGTACTTGCAGTAGGCATTCTAGGATAGTTTGAAACAGCCAACGTTACGCGCACAGACGTTCGTTTCCTTACGGCACGGTTGAGGCATGCAACGAGAACCGAAGCCAGGCTAGCAATTCAGAAGGCGATGCGCACGGGGCCTGACATAGCTGGCCCTTAGGCATAGTGCAAACGCTTGACAAAAATACACAAATAAATTCGCTTCATGCAGAAAGCGTCAGTGGCTAGGCGGTCCACGAATCGAGCGAACAAGGTCGGGTGGTCGGCCAGGCCTGAGGCTTGTTGCACGTAGGTGGCGAAGACGGCCTAAATGAAGACCGGGCCAAAACCACATCGAATGTGTCTCTGTCAAATTTTAGATTGGGGCGTCACAAAACGGGCATGATTCATTATGGACCGCGGTGTTGTTGCGGCCAGAGAGTGGTCACAGACGGGGTGAACGTAACCCATACAGGAAGCCTTCCCGTAAGGTCACTCTTACATAACTCTGTTAACTGCCTGTTGCATAATTGCCTAACTCTGTCTCCTGCCTGTACACGTATGTATGTTACAGTTGCATGCATCCATACGAGCATTCTTTTAAGGATCCATATCCTTGTAACATGTTTTTGTTTGGCTGTATTTGTTAAGCAATGTTCAATTCAAATTCAAACACCATCTCGGCGGGTTAAACCACCAGTGAGGTATAACCCACGTGAAGGTACAAGGTCTCGTGTCTGGTCGATTGGTAAAAACATTTATTGAGTGCCCTGCAATTTGAGGACCCGGGCTGGTGTCTCCCACGTTGGGGAGTCAAGGCCGTGCCTAGTCGGCTCTTCGCGGGCCTGCTAGACGGCCCAGATTTGGTCGACAAGCCCTGAGCTGTGCAGGGCATCGGCCCACTTCGCCGAGAAAATATCTAGAACAAATGCCTTTAATATTTGCCTCACATTCCGGGAGTACGTGTTTGAGTGTAGCAGGTTCTATACCGTAGACCTTGCAGAAGGAGTTGTGATAGATCTCAGGGCAGAATCTATGATACGCTAGCGGGTGCCTCGGAGATTTTCGTACTAAAACACTTTAAAGAGGCATGTTTGTTCAGCAGTATCCCGCAGTGGGTATGCATCAGGGTTGGGTAACAAACGCAAAAATAAAAACGACAAAGCTCTGTCGCACGCGCTGTGGCTGGATCGCGCTCCCTGGAACGGGCCGCGGATGTCCGGGCTCGTTCAATCTCCGACCAGACGACTTCGACGGCAGGCTCGGGCTTAGTCTCGAGCGGCGGACCGTCCGCCAGCTCCGCCGGGCGCCCGCCAGGACCAGGGGACGCCTGAGCTCCCCCGTCTTCACCGTCTGGGCTTGGGCCTCGCCGCCGAGCCCAGACCTCCTCCGGCGCTGCCCCGTCGGCAGCCATCCGTCCTTCCTTGACGAGGAGGAAGTACTGTCCTCGACTGGGGAGGTAAGCGTGTCGGTCGCGTGAATGTAGTGTCCATCAATATCGTCAGTACATGATTTAACGCCTGCCGACGTTAAGTCTCCCCAATGCTATCCTCAATCGCTCCAATGCTATTCACCGCGCGCTTACAGGCGTTTTTCAGGGATTTAGATTGGGAAATGTTAGGGATACGAGTTAATGGAGAGTACCTTAGTAACCTGCGTTTCGCTAATGACATTGCATTGGTGAGTAGCTCAGGGGATGAATTGCAACTCATGATGACTGAATTGGACAAAGAAATCATGACGGTAGGCCTGAAAATTAATATGCAGGAAACTAAAATGATGTGCAACAATCTCGTAAGAGAACAGCGCTTTGCGATAGGTAGCGAGGCACTGGAATTTGTAAACGAATACGTCTTGTTAGGGCAGGTAGTGAACGCGGAGCCGAACTACAAGACTTGACTAATTGGAAGAATAAGAATGGGGTGTAGCACATTCCGCAAGCACTCTCAAGTCATTATTGGTTGTTTACCACCATCGCTCAAAGGAAGGTATATAACAGCTGCATCTTACCGGTACTTGCATACGGAGCAGAAATCTGGAGGCTTATGAAGACGGCTCAACTTAAACTGAGGAGGACTCAGCGAGCAATGGAAAAGAAATTGGTAGTTGTAACGTTGAGGAACAGGAAGAGAGCAGAGTGGGTAAGGGAACAAACGGGTGTTAACGACATCTTAGTCAAAATCAAGAAGAAATGGGCATGGGCAGGGCATGTAGAGCGTAGGCAAGATGACCGCTGGCCATTAAGAGTAACATACAGGATTCCAAGAGAAGGCAAACGCACGAAGGGGAGACGGAAAGTTAATAATATGTGTGGTTTAACGTCCCAAAACCACAATATGATTATGAGAGACGCCGTAGTGGAGGGCTCCGGAAATTTCGACCACCTGGGGTTCTTTAACGTGCACCTAAATCTAAGTACACGGGCCTCAAACATTTTCGCCCCCATCGAAAATGCAGGCGCCGTGGCCGGGATTCGATCCCGCGACCTTCGGGTCAGCAGTCGAGCGCCATAACCACTAGACCACCGTGGCGGGGCGGGGGGAGACGGAAAGTTAAATGGGCAGATGATATTAAGAAAGTTCGCGGGTATAACATGGTGCAGCAAGCACAGGATCGGATTCATTGGCGGAACATTGGAGAGGCCTTTGCCCTACAGTGGGTGCAGTCACATTGACGATGATGACGTTAAGCCATTCACACATGCGACTAGCACCCTAGCACCGGTAGCGCGAACATGTGCGACCAAAAAAAACGACTCGAAGGGACCGATATTCACACCTGGGTGCGACCTATACCCGTAGCCACAGCGAATTCGCGTCTGCTCGACTTACCCTTGCAATCCGTAAAATAAGCTGATGTCCAGTTCCTGTGCATTTGATTGGTTCAATGGGTGCGACTGCAGTGGCGTGACTGAGAAATGGACACACACCGAGTAGCGCAATGCGAAAGGGACTGAGAAGAAGCAGGCACATACACAACGCTAACTTGCGACTAAGCGTTCAGTTGCAAGTTAGCGCTGAGTATGTGTCCCAATGGTTGGACCACTTTTTTTATCAACTGTCCTGTATATAAGTACTACTGTACAATCAAAACGTAACTTGTTCTTCCTAGCCGTCGTCCTCCCTCGTCGGTCACGTGAGGCGGCTCCAGCATGGCGGACAAAGGTCCAACGGCGACGGAGTCGGCCCATCAACCGCCACCTTCTGAGAGCGGGACACGAACCCCGCAGGATGGCGGCCACGCGCCTCCCGACGGGGGTGCGGCTCCTCCCCCTGCCGGCGACGCTCCCAAGTCCGATCAACCACCTCCCTCGACTGTACAACCAGACGCCAAGGCCTCAAAAACAAACCCCGTACAACCAGACGCCAAGGCCTCAAAAGCAAACCCCGTACAACCAGACGCCAAGGCCTCAAAAACAAACCCCGATTCCTTTCAAACACCCCGCAATACCGACCAGTCACCTCCAGGGGCCGGCCAGTCACATCCAACGGTCGACAAAGACCACGACACATTTCAAACATCCCCCGGTACCGACAAGCCACCTCCAGCTGGAGATCAGCCACCTCCCTCAACTGACCAGCCACCTCCGGCGGGAGAGAAAAAGCACAGTGGAGAGAGTGAGTGAAGACAGCTTTTTCTCGTCAAATCTGTGTAACACGAAGCCCACAAAGTGGAGGAGGGTCTCGCAAAAGCAAGAGATTGCAATCCAACCCGTTTGAAGCGCGAAGCTACTAGTAAACCAAAAACGTGGCTTTGTATGAAAAAATTCGAAACCGCGACCAAGGTGGCCGTCCCAGTTATTGAGATTGAGGTAAAAGACAAATATGACGAATATGATAGTGATTTGTCAGAACTCCAGATATATTTGAGCCATAAATCTTTCTTTTTAAGCTTAGCGACAATATCTATCTATCTATCTATCTATCTATCTATCTATCTATCTATCTATCTATCTATCTATCTATCTATCTATCTATCTATCTATCTATCTATCTATCTATCTATCTATCTATCTATCTATCTATCTATCTATCTATCTATCTATCTGATATGTGCTAATGTCTTGCATAAAAAGTGACGTACTATTCCGTGTTTCTTTCGTTATTGGGAATTTGGCTTGGTAGATAAACGGTACATATTCTATCGATTACACTTTTTTTCACATAACCTCGTATACGAGAGGAAGACAGCTTTGATCTAACCTTTGATGTCGTTCGCGTTTACTCTGCGTGAGGTCATTTCTAGTCGCATCTCAAAAACGGTTCCTAATAAAAAAACTAGTCTTGGAATTTAGCTCACGCTTTACTCTTGTGTTTAAGGTATTAGGTACTGATAATATTAGACTATTGAACTTGCTGGCCAGAACGATACACAAATGATGCAAATACACGAGGGCGACGTGCATCATAAGCATCATACTAGTATGGACTGATATCTAAACCGCGATAGACATAAGTATGAACAGAATAGTGATATAATTAAGTTTTGACGCGATAGCGTTAGAGCTCGTTTCGCAGAAATTCCGGTGTCAGCGGCGGCGTTTTTGGCTGTGAGCGAAAAGTCAGCGTTGTACTTGAGCAAAAATTTGAGGTATATGTAAATAAAAAATAATAAGAAGATCTTCGGTTTAGAGTGGGACCGTGGATTCGCACTTGCGGGCCCTCACTCCGTGGCGCGATTCGTTTAACCGCTCGGCCACCACGCACACACCCTTTAGCATACTAGCGGACAGCTATTTATGTAGACTACTTAGCGTTAGTGGTACGCCAATCTCTGAGGTTCTTCAGCGGCTTTACACAATATCCGTGAGATGGCGCAATGTGCCCACGGGGTGCACTTTTAAACTGCATTGCCCCGCCGTGTGGCCTTGTTTCGTCGCGCCGCATGCATGGATATTGGAGCCGGATGGCCTCCGCACTTTGGCTTTTGTTGCGGCATAGTTTAGGTCTCCACCGAGCAGCGATGCTAGGCTAGCAATTGGGAAGGCGATACGAACACGGTCCGATTACGCGTTCTGCTCTTGAAAGCGAAGCTCAAGCGTCCTCCAAGATTTTCACTGGTTACAGTAGAACCTCATTTAAAATTGGGAAGTAGTATCGGGACCATAGTTTAGTTCGTTATACCCGATATTCGTTGTAACAGTAGGGATTAAAATCGGCTCTAACAAATCGGTGGGCTAGCTTTCCCGCAGAAATCCTAGATGCAAAAGCGCATTATTCTAGGCATGATTCACAATAAACGTGCAAAAAAAATGCATGAGTCAGGGGAGGATGGAAGCTTGTGATGCAAAATTCGTAAGCATGGTTTGTGTGTTGAAGCCGACGTTTCGACGAGCAGACTTGTCTTCTTGAAGGCTGCAACTGCTTTCCTTAGCGCTTGTGTGTATGCGCTTCACGGCTCAACTAATTATTCACGCCGGCCTCTCCCCCACCCCTGCTTCCGCAGTAGCCCTCTCCTCCTCCTTTGTTTGGTTTGGAGGAGAGGGTACGAAGCACACACACAAGCACATACACACACAGGCTGCAAAACAGTTGCAGCCTTGAGGAAGACAAGTCCGCTTGTCGAAACGTCAGCTTCAACACACAAACCATGTTTGCGAAATATAGACTAGATAATTTTTGCCTGTCTCCCTGTGGCATTTTAAACTTTCATTCATACGATGGGGAAACCCAGTCAAAAGCGCCTTTGTTTGCGTTGGACAAAATTAGCGCAAGTTTCTCAAATGATTTAAAAAAATGTGGTTGTGCATTGTCCTTGAATATTTATTTTGCTTTTTTGTGCCACCTTTCGAGTTCTGAGCCTAACGCGAGCCAAATACGTCTTCGTTACCGCCGATATCTAGGCGACTTTCGCGTCAAAAAAAAAAAAAAAAGGCCACTGAAATGAAGCGCAACCAACCAAAGTTCGTATTCAGTTCGTTATAACCGATAATTCGCTTTACAAATGTTCTTTGCTTCAAATGTACTCGTAAAGGCAGGAGGCATGTATTGCAATTATGTTTAGACGTTTAATACAGGCCATCTTTAACGGTCTTTAAGCTTAACAAGAAAGTAGTTATGCATTGTTTTAGTTGAACAGGGAGACTTTTCCACAAAGTACTGCCACACACAGGGCAACCACCTTTTGCAATACGCATTCTTTACAAGCGGCTGCAAAACGTTGCCAGTTTCTCCGTTCCGTGTTACAAACTGAGAAGACATGAAAGATAAACCATGACGAGGACAATTATTAGTTGTATGAATATACACCACAATCGTATACATATAATGTTATAGATTTTTATCGGGTTAAGAGGCGTAAGTTAGCACATACGGATCAGCCTGATAATTCACATTTTCGTATTTTTTTCTGCCAGAAAAGTCAAATAACCAGTTCCGTTTTTAAGCATAATTACACACTCACAACTACGACAACATGATTATTGTTTTGCCTGGTGTTTTAACGCGACAGCGTTAGAGAGCCCGTATCGCAGAAATTCCGCTGTCGGCGTCGGGGCCGTTGGTTGTGAGCGAAAAATCATCATCTTGTCCGTGACCGAAAAATCGGAAAAGCTGCAAATAAAATAAATAATAAAAATGTTGGGTCCGAGTGAGAATCGAACCCAGGCCGTCTGCGTGGCAAGCAGGTGTTCTACCACACAGCCACGCCACTGCTTGGAGCTGCACTGAAAGTAACTTTCATGCTTCCCAAAAATACCCGTCCTGTATACAGGTGTCACAGTACGAGATGTAATAGCGGAGTAATATTGCGTGGTACAAGCGTACATTGTCATCGGCCGTCACACCATGTCAATATCATAACGACTTGGTGGTTTAAAGACAGCCACCCATTACAAAAGGCACACACATTACTGCGCGTATTCCCTTAAGACCACGTAGTGGGTGCATCGCAACTTCGAAAAAGTTTCTCGCGCATAATAGCTCCTGGTTTAAAGCATGCTACCCATTACATAAGGCACACACCTTAGTGTGCGCATTCTGTTAAACACTCGTAGTGTTGGAACTGCGCACTAGGAACAGAATATCGCTATCGCGTTCAACTCTTAAAGGCGAAGCTTAAGCGTCCCCCAATTTTTTTCTTTCTCGAATGGCCATTATCTCCTGCTTGTTAGCGTGTTCAATTGCTGGTCTTCATGGTATTTTTTGCTATTTATCATAGATACACGCTGACGGTAATGCTAGTTTCTTTTTTTATATGAGAATGTTCCTGCTTATATTATTACCTTGAGCGGTATGAACAATACGGAAGTCCAGGGAAGCGTGGAGGCTTGGAAGTGGTGAAAAATCCGAGCAGGCAATGTCGTTGGCTGCAGCGATATTCCGTGTCCAACGATTGGTGGGATCTGTTCTCTGTCCACTAAGTGCTGCACCTGTAAAGGGTTGGGGAGGAGACCTTGTCGGGCACTGCTACCTTTCGTCCCCGCATCAACTCGAAATGAATAAAATTTCAAGGACATGAATCAAGTTACCCGTTCGAAATCGGCGCACCGCTAGAGCCAGGCAATTCAAGCGTATGAAATCCAGCTTGGCAATCTGCATGTTCAGGCTGGTTCGTAGTCTGTGATTCGTTCTTAGCACGAAACGCTTCTTTAACAAAATACGAAATGAATGCGACAGGAACAAGCGCTAACTTCCAACTGAATTATTTTTCGGGAACGTATTTATTATGGTGCGCCGCTCCACCACCACAAATCGCGATACTCAGTAGTAATAACCAGTCAGTTAACAAACTAATTAGGCATCAGTTACTTTCAAAATTGTACACACGAACAGAATTTTTCACCAGTCACTAACGCATGCCTCACCTAGGTAGTACAATTTTTCCTAGGCAGCGCAACAGAAGGCACAGGATAATAGCACAATTATTTCTTAGACAGTGCAACAGAAGGCACAGTATAATAGAACGTTGGAAATTAGGGCTTGTGTCTGTCGCCTTCATTTCGTCGCTTGTTTCGCAAAGAAAAAAGGAAGTATGAAATCCAAAGACAACATAAGCTAACAACCAGGGTCTTGGGAAACTTCGCCAAACAGGTCTGCTGTCTGGCTCCCAGAGTCCATCAATGGATGCGATCCAGGCGCTCGGTAAAGTCCGGCAAGTCGACGGCATACATTACAGCGTTCCGGTGAGTTTTATACTACGCTCCTGCCATAGCCTGATTGCTTATTCAAGTAGACAACAGGTTAAACATGTGTACAGACGGACCTCTTTATCAAGAAGTAGCATCAGGACCGTGAAATAATTCGCCACATGCGATATTCGTTGTAACAGTGGATATACCTTTCGGCTCTAACAAATCGGCCATCTGGCTATGCAGAAAAAATCCTACATACAAAAAAAGCATTATTCCATGCTTCAAGTCAGCTATAAAAGAGGTAACCCTTATCGATTTCACTGCGGCATGAGAAGTGTGAAATTACTGCAGAACAATGATCGTTTGGCAAAGAAGACCCGAGATCACATTTATTTGAAGAATGGGATTTGTGGTTCAAGAAAATTGTGGAAATGTGCTTGTGAATTGTCTTTTCGTGCTAACCAAAGATTTCCTCGTTAAGAGCCATATGCGTCGGTTGGGTTCTCCATTAGCGCACCCTCCCCCTACTTCCTTCCATTAGTCGAGTCCAAAAGAGACTCCGCAATCGATGAAAAAAATGCAAATAAGGCGATGATGTACTTCTCAAAAGGCCTGCCATTGGTTCCCGGCTTTACGGGGGGAAGGCGGGAAACAAACCGTTCTTCGAATGCAACATCCGGGCTCCTCGGCCGCCATTGTTGTCAATAACATGCGTAGCCAAAGCCCTGCGAATTACAAAATGACGTGAAAGGTCGGTCTGAGTAAAGGCGGGGGGCAGAATTGGCGCCCCCCTTTAGGTGACCGAAGGGGGCGGACACCCCCCCTCCTGCCCCCATCTTGCGCCCGCCTATGCTTACAGTCGATGTCGCGGCGGCTCTCGCAGTTTCAGTTTCGTTATAAAACGTTCTCCATGAGGTGATATGAAGGCAAGACTTTTATAACGTTCTGTCGCAGAAATGAAGCGTGAACAACGAAAGTTCGTATCTGGTTCTCTATAACCGATAATCCGCTATATCAGTGTTCGTTAAAACGAGGTTCAACCGTATAAATACTGAGTAGCGCAGATTTACCACAGGGCACAGGGAGAACACTGGGACACAGTAGAAGAGCAGAAGCGCTTGTCCTATGTGAAAGTGTTATCCCTCTGTCCTGCGCTGAATCCGCGCTACTTGGAATTCATAAGTATGGCCCAACTAGCCCAGCAACGAATTTTGCCAGGTTGAATGTAGCAGCAAAAATTTTTTTGGCCTTAAAGATTGAACAATGGATAGTGGGAGGAAGTTTTTTGACATCTCCTCTGACTCACATTTGTCGATCATTCATGCTGAATATTCACAAAACACGATAATTGCTAATAAAACAGAATCAAAGTATGGCCCAACTAGCCCAGCAACGAATTTTGCCAGGTTGAATGTAGCAGCAAAATTTTTTTTGGCCTTAAAGATTGAACAATGGATAGTGGGAGGAAGTTTTTTGACATCTCCTCTGACTCACATTTGTCGATCATTCATGCTGAATATTCACAAAACACGATAATTGCTAATAAAACAGAATCAGCATGCGCGAACTATTGAAAAGAAATACCGGTATTGCATTGGTGTTGTTTTTATGTCATGCGAGCAATCGATGCAAAAAGGGGGATATCTAAGCGAGGAGATTTATTATCAGCCTACTGTTCAATAACGTAATTTTGTAAGCAGAAATAAATACTTGAATGAACATGCAAACAATTGCTGATATAGATCTAAACATGTTCAGTTGCCAGCTATAAAATAACCATGCACACTTAAATGAGATAACAGAATATTGAATAAGCGTCGTGTCATACTGCATCGATTGATGCACAGCAGGGAGCAAATTCGTAATAGCAGTATATTTTTTTTTTTGCATTGTCCGGCTGGCTTCCGATATCTCCAGCGTTAGCATCGGCTAAAATATTCTCTTACGAACATTACAGCGAAGGTGTGTATGGCTAAGATACCGGGTTTCGTGACGTCGTCCGTGTGCAAAAAAGAATGCACTTTTCTCAAGCTCCCCGTAGATGGCTGTAGTCGTCAACGCTGGAGCAAGACGAAATAAAAACGAGCAACTGCCGCGCCCGCGCTCAGCCAGGACATGCGCGTGCCTCGGGGCAAAGCAAACTATTCATGAAGTAGTAAAAAAGGCTCTAGAACCTTCACATTGTCACGCGCGCTTATTTATTTTAGATGTGGTCAGGCTTCACCCACAATAACTGCTGCCACTGCTCGTCGCAGGCCACGGCGCAATGTTAAGAAACTTCGCGATTGTTTCAGACTGCTTGTTAAGATAACGCGAAGGGCACGAGTAACCAAGTTTATTCGAGAGCTAACCCGAGCACCAGCGATAACGCTGGAAGGTTCAATAAAATATGTATAAAAGCCGACGCATCTCATAGACGAGCAGATTACCGTCGGCCGACGACTGGGATTGCAGCTGTCGGTGCAGAGCGTCTATCGCTCGTGCTTTGTATTCAATTCTCCCGCACAAGTTCGCCAATAAAGAGTGTAGTCGTTAATAATAATGGTTGGTGTTTGACATCCAACAATTGTGGATGTCAAAGAACCACGATACAACTGTGAGGGATGCCGTAGTGGAGGGTTCCGGAAATTTCGACCACCTGAGGTTCTTTAACGTACACCCAAATCTAAATACACGGGGCTCAGGCATTTTCGCCTCCACCGAAAATGAACTGTTTAGTCTCTAACAGCATGACTGCTTGCTTCGTCATTGTCACGACCGCCTGACAATATTTTGACAGAACACGGCTCGTATACTGCTCTTGGAAAAATGTATTCCCAGCAATACATCTTTCATTCGAAAGCACTTAAACCCCGAGGTTCGAAATTCACAGACGATCACGTGATTGGTCGTGTGTATTCCCAAAAATATTTTTCGCCAAATACGTCGGTGTGATAGCACATCCGCCAATTATGCGGGACATGTTATGGTTCAGCATCACCTGGACATGCTGATGCTGGACATATTAGAGAATACTCTTGGTCAATGGCAATAAAATTAGGAGCTCTTCCACTGCTGTAAAGATGGAAGTCGGCGAAGCTGTGACTGTGGTGGGTCTGCTATAGTTAATAGCGCTATAACGACTTCATATATCATCATTATTTTGCGATATGAGCGAACAGACACACTCAAAGATACTCGGGTTTGTCTTGCGCAAGAGCGTATTATCTCATCAACCGTGGTGTCAAAATGCAATCCTGTAGGACGTAAGAAATCCCGTTGTTTCGAAAGTGCAAAAATGACGCGAGGGTCATTTCGTATGCAAGTGGTCTTGTCTGTGAGGCAAAATTGTTCACGTCATTCTGCCATGTCGGCGAAATCATATATCTTTACGTTTACTATTCCGCCGTGTTTATTTTTTCTACACAAAAACGCTGGATTAACCGAGTTAATCAGTTCGCCAGGAATTGTTCTACGCGTCTTTCGTGCGCGGAGGAGATCCGTCAGCGCCTAGTCATAAACAGTTTCGCTGCAAAAAAGCACCCACGCAAGAGGAGTCTCCTAAATTGAGCCCGCTGTGTGGTTGAAATTCAGAGTCCCGCGTAATCGTACATCGGCCGTAGGCCGTATGTTTCTTTGACACATTAAGCATCGTAATTTGAGGCGATGTTTGATAGAGATATGCGCTACGAATACTGCAGGTTAACTGGCTACTTGTATCTCATTCAGTTGTCGAGAAAAATGCACTCAGTTTTCGACACAATGCAAAGTCATGGCAACGAAATTCTGCTCCAATATTATTCCAGGTGACGCCCGACCACTTCCTTATACCGGGAGGCATGATCCCCGGCACTGAGGTCTACGTCTTCGGACTGTTGTCACCGCAATCGCAGAGGTGAGCGCAGAAATTGGTACGGCTAAAATGAGTTTACGATATGGTGCATTTCTATATGAGGGGGAGGGGGGACGTATAGAAGCGTGCTTTTGTGTGTTTTTTTTCGTAAACCACTTTGTGAAACTTGTATACTATGTCGATTCAACACAGTGTGTGAGGTCTCCAGCGCCGCGCGCTGGTCTAGAGCATGGGTCGCAAACGCGCGGCCCCACTGCCGCGAACCTCTCGCCAGAGGCCCGGACCGCACATGACTAAGTATGTTCATAAGCTACACAGACGTGACTGCTCTCAAACATGTCTTCCGTGAGATACCCGATCCGGTCACCATTTGTTGAAACATTACCATGGAACAAAAACTCAATATTTCAGAACTGGCGTCCAGGTTTCAGTCATTATGGATATCGGCATCGATATGTTTCTCAAAACATGTCAGAGCCACTTCAGAAATGACGAATACATGAAATATAGGAAACGCCTTCTTTTCAAATGGCAATGTTAGCTGATACTTTGTTGCCATAGCCACAAATTCACTGCTGCGGTTGAAAACTGCATACAAGGAAAAACAAGTAAGGTAGATATGATTTAGAAAAATGAAAGAGACTGAATTCATTTGAAAGGCAGATTCGCAATCCCACGCCAGGACGAATTTCCCCTCCACAATAAAACTTTCTGAAAGACACATCCGGATTCCTACAAACGAACGGATGACAACTTTTTCTTCACACACCTTTGTCTGTACAGTTAGCGGCAAAGTTGTCAGGATGCTAAGCTTCAGGACGCGGGTTCAAATCCCGGCCACGGAGACCACTTTACGGTGGCGATGTAACTTTTTACAGCGAGGCTGTCTTAGCCTACCCTGTGCCGTCGTCGTCGTCGTAGTAGTAGTAGTAGTGCTGGTAATAGCAGTAGTAGCAGTAGTAGTAGTAGTAGTAGTAGTAGTAGTAGTAGTAGTAGTAGTAGTAGTAGTAGTAGTAGTAGTAGTAGTAGTAGTAGTAGTAGTAGTAGCAGTAGTGGTAGTAGTAGTAGTAGTAGGAGGAGGAGGAGGTGGAGGAGGAGTCACGCAGGTCACGTGACCAGAGGGGGAGAGAGAGTAAATTAAAAAAAACAAAACAAAATGATGATGGTGACTTTCGGTGCAAAACACCAAAAAACAATTCACATATACCTATTATTTGCATTAAGCACAGACTTAGAGTAATTGTAATAAACCAAGGCATCGGTGTGCGTAAGAGGGTTATGTAGATAACAGGGAATGCCCACTTAGCAGGATTCCGGCTGCGCTAGTGGCGAGTTACGTGACGCGAGGCGTTTGCTGCAACAACATTGCCTGAATTTCAAAATGGTCGTTAAGCGGGCTGGTTGGTGCGTACGCATACTTCTTCAAGCAGCGCAGAAACGGGACACCCAGAATAGACCACACAACACAGGCGCTGACTTCCAACAGGGGTTTTATAGGGCGAACGCGAAATATATAGTCCGAGGAAGAGACGAGGATAGGCACGTGCTAAACACGATAAAAAAGAAGACTAGGAGTTGCAGGCTTTCGAAGGTGTTAATCTTGCAGACATGCGATTTCCTCGTCAAGTAACAGGATGGACGGTGAGCTGACGCTGTAGGGTCCCACTTGATAATGGTGAAAGCCTCAATGATCTCGCGCCTGCGCTGGCCCGCATGCCTTCTGATGACGGTGACTTGATTGAAATTCGGTATGCAATTACATGACCTGTAATGTAGCGCCAAGTTGCTGGCATTCTTTTGCGTAACGTCGTAGCGTGAGCCAGCATGTCACGTGCTCTCGCTAGAAATCACGTGGCACAAGGCGTTCGCTGAAACGCCGTTGCCTGATCCCGCATGGCACCAGATCTCGTTTTGCCCAATTAAGTGCAACCGCGCGTATTTCAGGTCTATGGAGGCGGATTGACGACACCACGGGATCTCGCTACCCAATCGCACACACTCGCAGTCTGGCGTTTTCTTTTTTTTTTTTTGACGACGTGAAACTGACCGAATTTTACAATCGGAGCTGTTTAAGCTTGGCAAAAGTGCTTGATCGTTGGCACAAAACCGTAGAGGCCGTTCATCATGAACGGCCTGTACTTCATGTGGCATCTAGCGTCACCTCAACGCGTTCGAGGAATCAAATTGGAAGGAAGGGAGAAGAGAAGCGGAGAGCTGGAGGAGAAGAAATAAATAAAACAAAAGATCTTTTGGCTAGGCGGGATTCGAACCCGCGTACCCGCGGTTCGAAGGCGAGCGTCGTAACCACTCGGCTATCCAGGCACGCCAGGAGAACTAGAATTTCTGAGACATATGAAAGCATATCATAGACTTCTATAGTATATAGTATAGGGAGGGGGTGCGAAAAAGAGGTGAATGTGAGGAGGAGGAAAAAGAGAAGGGGAGTTGTTAAAGCATAACATATATAGTCTTGTATAGTTCAGTATAAAAAGCGGTGGGAAAGGGAAGAGAACGTGAGGAGGGGAACGCGACTAGCGCCTCCGTGTTTCCTCAGTGTTCGAACCACCAGTGCGTAGCTGCTCCACATTTTTTTAGAGTTCATAGATAAGTACGTTTCCAACATTTATGCCTCTGCTCTTTCCCCCTTGTTGTCGTTTGCAGTATGGACATCAAGTTTCGTGAGGGCAGGACTCTCGAGCAGGTGTCGCTGAACGTCCACCTGGCGACGGATGCGTCGCCGTCCGTTTCGCTGCAGACGTTCTTGGACAGGAAGACCCAGGACGTGGTGAAAGAGGACGTTCCAGAAATTTTTCCCGGCAGCCCCGTCTGTGTCCGCGTGAAGACCTACCAGGACTCTAGCGCAAAGGTGACGTCGTGCAACAAAACATTCTCCTCATCTATAGTCGGTTGCAGGATAAGAATAAATGTGAGCTCCGTCGACGGCCGCTGATGTCCCACCCTGTGAATATTTGCATAGATGTCCTATCCAAATTCATTTGCCCCATTATGGTTAAAGCATCGCAAACACACGGACGAAGGAGGAGGCACAATGAGCGCTTACTCGAAAGGTTTATTAGATGAAACATAAAGAGAAAGTGAACTCCAACGAACTGCGCACTTGCCGTTGCGTAGAAAACTTGCCAACTTGCAAAAAAAGCAAGAAACGTAAAAGAAGTTGACTAAACACACTTAACATCTTGCAGCGGCAGAGAAAGCTATACTTTCTAAAGTAACGGGATGTGACGTCACGATGATGTCATGATGACGTCACAGGGTGAGATCATCACACAAAAGGTAGCACTATCTGCTGCCTTTCTCTACCGTTGCAAGATGTCTGTTTAGTCAGCTTTCTTGCTTTTCTTGCCTTTGTGCAAGTTCCAGTTCGTTTGCGTGCAGTTCTTTTGAGTGCAGTTCGTTTGAGTTAACTTTCTTTTTATGTTTCTTCTAATAAACCTTTCAGTTGCAATTAAGCGCTCGTTCCTCGTACAGTTTCCATCTTCGTCCCTGTTCTTTAACCGTCCCTGTTCTTTAACCATTAACCATAATGGAACATAACCAACTAGCCCGGTTGCTTAGGACAAAAGGGGAACGGTCTAGAGTGCAACTTGCACTCTACTGTCGGGGAGCAGTGGGCCGTCCCGTCGCGTTACTGACCTCGTACAAGGGGAAGTTTTATTGTGTATGAAACTTGGACATATACAAACGAAACAAAGACAACAAGTGAAAACAGTATATACACTCCACAGATGAACACTAAAACTCTGATTTATCTCTGTATACACGAATGCGCATAAATTAAGGAAAAAATAAACTGGATCGGATTGTTCACGTTTAGGAGTCGCACATGCATGTACACTAGAGTGGGAGCTCTTATTACGGGACAACAACACACTTTTAGATGCGAAGCAGCTTTTGCACTGGGCTTTGTCCGTAGTTCCATTGGCGACCATCCGCTTTCGAAAACCTACGATAGGCATCTGTAACATAATGACCGTGCGCTCGCGCCAAGGAGAAGTCTTCTTCGTCTTGTTCTTCGACCGCCTTGATGATGATACGTGCAGAGCACCTTAGGGGTCCGGGCTGCCGTATGCTGTCCTAGGTTGGCGTAACGCAGACAAAACCACGTGTGCTGGCACGCGCTGGCGCGTTCGCGCCAGTGTAAGGGGCTGGGTAAGACGCTGTGGCCTCTCCCTCTTACACTCTCTCAGGAACCACGTGATGACGTCTGCGAACGATATTCTGCAGACGCGCGATGAACCCGCGTGGCGTGATCCAACAAGAGTTCGGGACGAGTAACAGCAACGACAACTACAGTGAATTCATGGTGCGCTCCCAAGGAGGTTAAATTTTTTTTTAAAACCTCCTTGTGTGCTCCACATGCAAGGACGCGTCAACATCGGGCAAGGTGCCAGTGATGAACGGAAGTTAAGTCGATCCATGCGCTCCTTCGCATCCCAACATGGTTCTCTTTAGTGGGAGATGGTGAAATATTTTTTTTCATTTGTGTGACGTAAAAGTGAAACAGCCCACGCAGGTTCATGTAGGTGATTTTCCTATACAGACACATGTTCGTGTCACTAGTTTTCGGTCGAAAAACTCTAGCTTCTTGGCTTATTGCAGCAGATATTCCGAAATAACTTCTCGGGGAAACGTAATGTTTTGAGTAGGGACGACGAACTTCTCATTAATAATGCGCGTAGTATTTACATAAGCAGCGAAACTACTTGCGGTTACAATGGAAATCGCCTCGAACGACTTTCTTGCGCAGATGAATGACAGATGCGCCGCAGTTTCGGGGCGGAGCTTGTATTTATTCTATTACGTTTGCACGCGTTATAAAAGATAAGTAACCGATTACCAATACAATTACCCTCTTTAAAATGTAATTGATTGCAGTGGTCAATTACAGCCCCAGAAAAATAACGAGCAATTACGTAAATATTAACCGATTACTTTTGCCTTACTTTCCTTCAAAATTTTATTGCCGTAACTCCAATAACACAACTTTACGCAAACCTCAACGAACTGCTGTGGCTTGCATAGCAGAGGGAGGGCTGGAGGCTTGCCTGAAGGTTGATAGGCTTACTGCGGCTTCTGTGATGTAGTGTTACACGCCACTAAGATTCAACAGTTGCTTTTTTTTCAAGGTTGTCGTCGGTGATTCTTCCACGTTTCTTCTTTAAGAGATCAGCGACTATACCGAACACTCTCTCAACGCATGCGCTGGAGGGAAGGGCGGTACCATAAAGGAACACCATGCGCACGAACTCGTAGTTGCGCAGTGCTTCAATGCTAGTGTGCGTGTATTCTATGATGCGTCGCGCTTCGCCGTTGCTGGCGCTCGGGTAAAGCGTTGCAGGTGAGGCCAAGGAGAAGGTGCAAAAACAGGCTCTCGTGCCCCCCCCCCTCCCCATCTGACAGGATGGGGGGTCCCTACAGAGCGGCCGCATTATTTTTCGAGACGAGAACTGCCACTTACAAGAAACTGTAATTGAATTACCCAGAACGTTAGTTCCGAAAAAGTAATCAATTCTATTACAAAATTACAAGAAAAATGTAATTGATTACAAGTAATCGATAACTTGTAACGCGTTGCGTACAACACTGTCGGCTATAGACTGTACAGAAAAAGGAAAAAAAAGAGAAACGCTGAATACGAATGACATCACTCTTCAAACAGCGTGTACGCAAGGTGTCTCAGGCGCGTGCACTCTAAGGAAAAATTTACACGTTGCCTTCTGCATTTGCCTGAGACAACTGGAAGGCCAAAGCCATCTCTTTCTTCTCAGTCGATCGTATTGATCCCGCAGCAAGCTTGTATTGATCCTGCTGAAAAGCTTTCTGCACCCAACGTGGTTTTGCACTGCCTCCGGGATCGGGGGAATTGGAAGCTTTCTGAACCTCACGTAGTTTTGCAGTGCCTCCGTGATCGGCCCACCTCTGACCAAACAGACGATGTCATGTGATAGCGTAATCACGCGAACTCGCGTGATGCGACGTCAAAATGACGTCATGATGACGTCATAGGGTGGGATCCTCACGCGATAATTTTTTTTGCAGCACTCGTATTGACGCTGCCGAAGCCGACGGTCACTTTTAGCGTTTGACGAGGCATCTAAGGCGTTCGCCTTAAAACAATCTGCGTTACTGTTTTCGCTGAGTCATGACTTGTCACAATTTGGTGAGTTGGTATGGACTCATAATTAATGAAACGGTGCCACGAAGTACGAAGTACGAGCAGCGCCACGAAGTCTTTAACCCTTTGAGACGCTATGTACACAATCGCGCGCACCGGTTGTTTTTGCTGTTTTGTCGACTAGTGGCTAAAAAAAGAGCAAAATACTCTGAGGGTTGGGTGAGTTGAGCCCCCCGCGCAATATATGCGCCCTCATTTAGTTTCATTTTGCAGCGCACTGTTGCACATGTCCACTTTTCTGAAGCCACTACCTCGTTCGACGAGCCATTCGACGTACCGCTTAGAGCACTGCACAGGCTCGGACCTACCCGAAAACCCGGGCCCGGCCTGTGGGCCGGGCTGGGCCGGGGAAAGTAGTTTTCACGGCAGGCCCGAGCCGGGCTCGGGCCTGAAGCTCCGGGCTGAGGGCCGGGCTCTAGTTTGAGATGGCGGGCTCATACTTTGCTCAGTTCTTGATTCTTCATATACGTTGTGCATACATATATGTTCCACATATCTCGAAAAAAACGCTTTTTTTAATGTGGGACTAGCTCTTTGGAGAAGTTTTATGAGGGACTAGTACTCAACTTGCTCCTTTCATACAGGGCTGCTTGACAGACTAGGCGCTTATATAGTTAAAATCTCACTATGTTGCTTTATTTCATTCGCTGTTATTTTATATGCGGAATGTTATTGTGTAATCGCAGTAATAAACGTAACACAACTTTATATAATAAATTTATATCTATAACTTATCATTGGAAGGGCGATTACAGAGCTCCAAAGCAGGGAAATGTTTTGAAAGTTCAGGAGTCCACTAAAAGGAAAGGTCTGTGCGGAGTCTCGTTACATAGAATCGCTGTAAAGACGTTGTGTAAAGCACACTGAACGACGGAGCGCAGCTTAGCTGGGTTACCCTAATACTAGTTTAAACCAGTTAGACCGCGCTCCGACGTACAGTCGCGTCACAATGAATTCACTGGCATTACTTTCAGGGCAGACCCTGTATGGTTCGTATTGCCATTATCGCGTAAAATAAGCTTACGTCCTGTTCCAGCGCATGAGATTGGTTCAGAGGTTTGCGACTGCAGACGCGCGACTGAAAAAATCAAGCAGCGAGCGACTGAGCCAAAACAATCGTTTCACGACCAAAGCGGCCATTTGCGACCGTTTGCGACCAGTCGCTCGGCGACTAACTTGGTCGTGCGTTCGGTGCTAGTCGCAGCTGTGAACGAGCCTTAAAAAGGCGAGAGCGACAGCATCGTGACCAGGATTTGGTGACATTAGAGTGCCTCGATGCGCGCGCCCCCGCTTGAGCGGAGCGTGCGGGCATCAAGGCACCCAAGGGGACATATGCACGTACCGCCATCTCTCGTCGGTGACTGCGGTGGCCTGCCGTAACTGAATGGGAAATAGGCGAAAAAAATTCTATCTGACGAAAAAAAGTTAGTTGTCAAAAAGGACTCCCAGCTCTATACAGTAGAGAGCTATTTGAACATATTATTAAAATTACGGTGTCGCACCACACACCGGATGGCTTCCCGGAGAGTTTACTTTACAATGGGGACCCATGTGTTTCTAATGGGCGGTGTTCAATTGTCCTGGGAAGCCACACACTTCGCAGTGCAAACTGTGCAATATACTGCAATTTTACCAAAACGTTCCAGTAGTTCTCTACTGCATAGAACCCGAGTCGTTTTTGATAGCTTGCTTTTTTTTTCAAGAGATGATTTTTTTTTCTCCCATTTCCCATCGAGTTATGGCAGGACGCTGTTGATACCGCCAAGAGATGGCGCCACGCACAAATGCGGAGATCTCAAGAGTCCATGTGCTGCGTTTAAAAACGAGCAATAAGAAGTGCCCATTAATTGTAAGCCGCCAGCGCGCTACTCGTAAACCACAATATGGCGTGGCGCCGAGCGAATCGCTTTCATTGTATCGGTTCGTTCCAGACGCAACAACCGCTGCTTCCTACAGTAGCAGACAGCATCGAGGGTTGAACAATACTGGTGGCGGCTGGTCAGATAAGAAGAAATACCGCAGGAAAACAGCGTGAAGTAACAACACAAAGTGGTACTTGCGGTACGAAGAAACGCTCGCAGAAAATAACGTGAAAAAAAAAGGAGGGACATAAAGCGAGCAATAACAAAGCGGAGAAGCGGCGATAAAACGCAACGCGACGCGACGCAAACAGGAAGTCAGGGAGTGATAAATTGAGCGTGGAAAGATCGGCCAATAGCAAACCGGCGCAAGCTCAGTAAGACAATACAAGCGAAGCAAAACACTGACAAAATACGAAAGACGGGTGCCGAAGAGTGTGTAGGCTGAATGAAGTTATTGTGGGAGTAGATGCGAAAGCAATCGATAGCGACTTGTTCTGGAGTTTTTATTGCTATCTTTCTGCTATCCTTTCGCGGAAGCGGTTCATTGTGTCCTCTCTGTTTCTGCTGATAACGGCGTCGAAGTAACATCCTTGATTTTGCGTTGGTGCTTTTACAACGGTGCTGTTGGGGGCGCCGTACGGCGCCCCTATTGTGTTAGCAACAAACCGAACATCATTCATTTTACTTTAACACTTCAACAAAAACAGGGCCAGTACGTTTATGATGCGCATGTTAGTTTCTTTTCTATTTCACTTTCGAACAGAATGGCTTGAGTTGAGAGCCTAGCAAATGTATGAATTATTGCAATACGCCGTGCGTCTGGACAGATTAACGTCTTCCGGCAACAAGTTTGCCATAGAGTCGTTCACGGATGATGACTGACACATAACAATGACAATCGGCGTTTCAGTTTACAGTTTAAAACCTCTTCATCACGGTGTGGTACACATGCACATTTCAGAATGAGAAAGGAAGAGTTGAGGTGTCAAGAGACACAGCAGAGAACATTAGAACAAAACACAGGAACGTGGCAGTGTTGGACGGCGCGATTTGATCGGCGTAGTTATTCCAAGATTAGCGAAGGAAAGGCAGCAACAAATTTGAAGTTAAAGGTAGAACAGCTAGGAATCTAGGTGAGAGGAACGTGCTACATACTCTAGTGTCGAGGATGCGTCTTTGAAATCCACTCATTTAAGGCTTCATTTTATCGCCACAGTTGAAGAAATATAGCTGTCATCGTAGCAGTGACTAATCATAGTCGTCCGATAGTCGACCTTTGATCGGTTGTTGCTCCACACATGCTGTTTCGGTACATTTATTGCGATATCAGTTATACGGACACTCTCGATGGGTTTTTGCCGTCGGCGTCGCCGTCGCCGTCTTGTTCCGTATAAAGTCCACGTCGATAGCACCTCACCCCCCGCGCATCGTATCTTCTATCCGCGGGTAAAAGCGCACGAGCGACGGCGACGAACGCGGCTGAAGCAGAGTTCAAACCGGCCCATCTCCGTCGCTCATCAACCCGCGCGCGAAGCCTGCCATCGAATGTTGCTCAAGAAGAGAG
Organism: Rhipicephalus sanguineus; assembly: GCF_013339695.2. Lineage (NCBI taxonomy): Eukaryota > Metazoa > Arthropoda > Arachnida > Ixodida > Ixodidae > Rhipicephalus > Rhipicephalus sanguineus. Next base: position 85,101,601 of record NC_051186.1, read on the forward strand.
CAAACGCCCCGCTCGTCTTTTAGGAGCATGAGAGGACGCGGATGGGGCGGTCGTTCGAGCAGCAACTGTGGACTTTGACTATAAGGGGGTGGTCGCGATCGCTGGCGCGCGCGCTATCTCGGCAGGTATCAGCGGACGGCTCGTATACCCTTCTACGTGCTGCGCTATGAACGCGAAAAGAGACTGCGAAATCCGCTTCTCTCCCCGGAGCGGCCGTATTCTCTTACATCAGAGTGTTGTAGAGTTACGTGAGATTGGATCTAAGAGTTGGCTGCCAGCCTTACTATGTACAACATTACAATTTGTTGCTATCGCATTCATTGCTTCGCCCTGGCGGTGAAACTGATTGTTTTGTTCTACTTCCTGCTCTTTTCTCTTCATTCTTCGAAGCGATGTTCTATATTCATATATATATTGCCTGTATTCATATTCGAGGTGAAACTATTGAACTTGGTGAATGTTTGGTTGGAAAATGAAATCTAGCAGAGTAACACTGCCAAGTTATGTCTTTTTGTTGTCGGCAATCAAAAATACGAGCAGAATCACTCTTTCCATAAACTTTGCCATCCGGTCTACGCTCTAAAAAATACTAATACTACTACGCTATAAAAATACCGGGTGAGTTACAGCTGCGGAGTGGACACGTTCATTGCTATACCGACCCACGACTGGTGCAGATTTCAAAGCCCATATTTACGAAAGCGCATTACGCTAAAATTGTTCGTAAGAGAAATTGTGAACCAATCATAGTGCTAGATGCCTGCTAGCCAGTGGTGACGAACATTTTCGAAGCAACAACTTTGTGGACTCGGTTCCAGGTTATGCGCAACCACTGATGACGTCGTCTAAATATGAGCGGCCATTCTGTCGTCATCAAGCTGAAGGCGTCAAACTGCTATAGCCCGTATAAAGACAAGACAATCCAGAGGGAAGAAAGCATAAACCAAGCAGAAGCAGGCTTACACATAGGAGGACATTTTTCAGGCTTTCGGTATGCGCGCTTTCTCGCAAGGGCCCGCATGAACGGATCGTTCTAGACACGAGACATTACGTTCGCCCCCCGCTTCCTCCCTCTCTCCCCGTACACTCTCTCCATCGGACCCTCCTGTCACGAGCCACCCTTCGCTTCGTTCAGAAATACCTCGCAATCAGTGCACTCTCGAACTCTCGAGATCTCTTGCTTAATGACATGGAATGGATTGCACTTTGTCAGGCACCATTTCTTAGGCAATATGGCGTCTGGGGTCCCCCCGCTTGTCTGCCTGCCTGCCTTACAAACTTGCAGCTCTTGGCAGCCGACATTATTGAGCTTTGCTTCTTTATGTCGTCTGCTTTCTCCGATGCAGACGAATGGTGTATGCGTCTGGAAGAAAGGGAGGCCGCCATTGCTACATGTATATAAATCGACGCGGTCTTGCACGTCGGTGGGTTCTCATTTCCTTTTGAAGTACGAGAGTTCTATCTATCTGGTCGATGGACGTTAAAACGAATCCGGAAAATATAAGAGGTTGAAAAAAAATCGCGAACGACGGTAGAGATTGTGGGTCAGGAATGGACGCGATCAATTCGCGGAAATGTACGGACGCGCTGGTCAGAGACTATTGATAACTCGCCAGAAGAGAAACCATTAAGTCCGCCTGCCACGAGCCTTGTTTTCCGGAAGATTGGTGGCTTTGTATTTGTATTTATATGGGCAGGAAGGGGGGGGGGGGAGAAGGGCAGGATGACGTCGAGGAGGGAGGGGAGGATTGATTGGAAGCTGTACCACGAGTGTTTGGCGTGTATTTATGCCGAGCGGGCTCGTCTGCGAGCTTCTTATCATGCACGCTAACGCATCGTTAAACTTTAAAAACCTAAATTTAAAATGTAAACGATATAGCAAAAAAAAAACTATAAACGAGCTACGAGGCACGTACAGTAAAGAGGCATTTTAATGAGTTTAAACGAATACGGGCAGAGAAAAAACTTCACGATGCGCAATTAGTTTGTCTCCCCGCCGAGGTTTTTCTTAATCAACACATCAACTTTGTCGTTTATTAGAACGTATCGTTCAGTGAGATGTAAAAATAGATGTTTAATGATGGAGATTAAATGGAAACGCAAAATACTATTGTCGATTTGAAACCCGTGCCCTGCTGACATTGCACTTTGCTGCTGACGTTACAGTGCGGAGGTTTTATTTCTAGGCTCCATGAAAATATAAAGATATTCTGACGTTATAGGCAACGACAAAAAAAAAAAAAACATGGCTGATTTTTCCGTTATAGGGAATCGGTATTACACGAAAGTGAACCGTGTCTTCACAGGAGTAGAGTTGATTGTTTATTGTACATAGATGTATGATAGCTTGCACAATGTCTATTGGTCTTCGACAGTTATAGCACCGTTTGACGTGGATGCGCCCACGTTGACGCCTAGTGGCATATTTTCATCCCGACGACGAAAGCCAAAGGTTATGATATAACCCTTGTTGTAGTTGGTGTAATTAACATGCTCTTGGACACAGTATACGGTGAAACCCGAGCAAAGACGGCATCATGAAGCACGTAATAAACACTGGCACTCGATACGCACTCGTTCAAAGCGTCGCCATTTGACGAGAGAAACTCCAAGGTGTGCGCTCCTCAGTAATAGGGTAACCTACACCTGTGCTCATGCGTGTACCACACAGAGCTTCAGGAACGCGAGAGGCAGAGTTCGTAGCTTGAGCCGTGAACGCGGGAGGGCGTTCCGCTTCCCGCTAACGTGTGTCCCTCTGCACCGAAAGCTGACACTACCGAAGCGCACCCTCTCTGCTAAGACCTGAACACATGTACGCGTTGCAGCGCGTCAACGCATGACTTTCTGACGCTGCGTCGCGCCTTCTCCCTATGGGGAGAGAGGGCGCGCGGCTACGCGAAGCTGCGCGCCCTCCCTCTCCATAGGGAGAGGGTGCGACGCCACGTCAAAAAGTCACGCGTTGACGCGCTGCGACGCGTACGTGTGTTCGGGCCTTTAGTCTCGTGTAGCTTCACTTCACCGATCCCAGAAGGCCAATCAAGGCCACTGTGAAAGGGAGAATGTGTGATAGACATAAGGCGCGTTTGCCAAGCCTCCTGCATAGCTCAGTGGGTAGAGCGGCGGGTAGCGCAGTCAGTAGAGCGCCCGGCTCCTGTCGTCCGAGAGCGAGAAATCGTGGGTTCGACTACCAGTTCATCCGAATCAACGAAACTTTTTCTTCTGGTTTTGCTTTCTCATCTGTTCGTGTGCATTTTACCGACGTTAAATCCGCGACGGAAATGTCAGTGAAGTTTTGGTTGACCGCGTTTAAAAAACGTCCAGGAATACTAAAAGCAACACATATATAACATATACACTTTGTGCGTGACCAACCTTTATGCGTGGTCAACTATTGGCACGATGCCATTTGACCCATCTGCTCAGACATTGCCTCCTAGACTAGATGCTGAAGGAAAGGAAGTGCACCAACCAAATTCTAGACTAGATGCCTGCTGCATGAGCGGAAAACCAGCTGCTCAATCCGTTTTCTTTCCTCCTTTCCACGAGTGTCGGTCACTAGCACCACGTGTGGCGGACTCTTCAATAGTTTTGGCATCTCGCACAACCTCCGAAATGGCGGCGCATAGTTGCCAATTTTGAAGAATTCTCGATTGGCGCGCCCCTATGGGCCGCGGACAGCAAACGCTTAGCAGACGACGTGATCATGGAGTTAACATACTGACTCTAGAGGAAAAGCTGCGCCGCGAGACCACTAACCACAGGAACGCTGACATCTTGGAACGTTGTCATTTTTGCCATCACATAACAATCCTAAAGAAGCATTTGCACAATTAAAAACGTGCGTATATTGTTGTGTGTTTATTTTGAATACATTTACGAAATGATACGACGGCTATTTACGCATTTTACTGTGCGCGGAAAGGAGCGTTGGCAGGCTGGTTTAGTAGATGGCGCCACCTTATATCAACACCAAGCAACACTCGAAAGTGCGCTCGCGGCGGATTGCGCCGGTTTGCGCGTCGTGTTGTTTAAGCCCCTGAAACTTCGTTTACGTCGTGTATCTCGTTGTTGTGTGCGTTTTCTGTCTCCACGTGCCACTCGACTTCATGTGACATCCTTTTTTTTCTTTCAAGCTGAAATCTTCAGTGCAAACCAGGACGGATGGCAAAAAAGAGATGGGACAGCACTGAAAGTTATGTACCATCCAGGCGCAACCGAAGTTTTTATTGTTTAGTTTTTTAACGGCGATAAATCTTCGTGTGCCGTGTATCTTTAGTTTTGATTGAAGCTTTCGGGTGGCGTCTCACTCACTTTCACCGCTGCATGCTGCAATCGACATTTTTCTGCTTTACGGCTCTCTGCGCTGAAGTACGGCAGCAATGAATTTAAAAAGAACGTGGATACAGGTGTCTCGCCTTTGCAAGTCGAATCAGCGCGCGACCACGGCCTACGCACTTTGCTTCTAGCTGCGAATCTGTCGAGTGACCCTTGTGCCAGCGAACGGGGAAACTTTATTCGTTATGCATTATTGGTAGGTCGTGCCTAGTAAAAGCCGGGCATAAACAGGTGGAAATTTTAACTGTTATCAATCGGGCATGCTGCACAGACAACACTACACTAACACACGGCTTCACGCATCAAAACACAGCAGATGTTCCCTGACATAGCGCCAACAGCTAGTAGCTGGCTTAGGTTGGTAGATTAAAACTGATTACTGCCGTCTAATATAGCAAGCGTCTCAGGGTCTGGCAACGTTCGTTTTGTTCCATCATGGCGGAACTCACGCGGTTATAGGTTTGAATGCATGGGCCCTATGGGGAGCTTTTCCTCTAGAGTCAGTATATTAACTCTATGGACGTGATGATAGTGTCGGTCGCGAGCGCTGCTTCGCGGCATTTGTTCAGAACTCAAGGCAGGCTGGTTGCGCTGGGAGCTCGAGCCACTCATCGAGCATCTAGTACAGGAGTCAATGGCTCAGAATGGAAGCCTCGCATGTGCAAAGTTGCAGCTTAGGGACACTGGGAAACTTTCACATAAATGGCAGTTCATGTGAAACTTATGTTGATGTTATTTTTCCGAGTTCTTCACGCACGCGTAGTCGTGACGGTGGTGATTAGACCCGAATGACTTTCATCCAAGTGTATCTCGATCAAGCTGCATACTTCGCGGCGTCTCCAGGCATTGCGCATAATCGAAATATAAGTAGAAGTTCTTGGTTTACAGTAACGCCTTCATAGGCGTGCACAGGGTACTCTATTACGGGGATCAAACTTTCAACGCAGCGTACACACAACGCTAAGCTGGCGAGTTGCACTCGCAGCTTATCCGCCATCATGTCAGCTACTCGGTTTGTGAAGGTAAATCGTGCTCGCCTAGCTCGGTTTGGGATAACCACGGTCAGGAGAATAACTGCAGTTACATCTGCCGCGTAGCTACAACTAACCGTGGTTAGCCGTAACCGTGGTTAGTTTAGCCGCGGTTAAGGCTGTCCGTGCGACAGTATAGTTACTTGAGATACACGACACCGTGCGTGCTTAGGCAATCAACCACACGGATTCACCCGATTGCAGGTAACCATAAACGGGCACACGCTGCATTTTCCGCCAAGCGACACCTTTACGCTGAAAAAAATTTTGTATTTCTCGGTGGTCGGCGACTTCTTCACTGGATCCGTGAGCATCTTCAAGACAGAGTGGGTAAGTCAATCATTTCCTTTACTCTTTACAGCATCATCTATTGCGGCAATTTGAATCATATGTGGTACGTCTTTTTATAGACTATTTTACGAATGGGTTTCTGCGCCATCATATTGTATAATTAACCTTGCCGTCTTGTATCTTTAACAATTGAACGAACAGCGCTGCGGTGCACGTATACGCATGAAAACGGTTGGGCTGGCTCATTCGACGATTCATGACCTTATCAATTCACGTCGCGGCATAGAAAAATAAGAAAACATTCGTTTAACAGCCCAAGGTGACGGCCTCCATGTCTTACGTGAAATCATCTATAAAGAGAGCTATTTATCGCTCGAGGGATTACAAATCGCGAAGCCCTGACGACTGCAGGTGCAGTACAGCTACAGCAGTGGCCACTGTAGTCGGTTGACTATATTTTTCAGTATGCCAGACACAACGCCCCAACGCCGGCGGTGATTGGATCCAGCGTGCTTGGCCGAAGCGGCAGCCAAGAAACGGCGACGGGCGGATCCAGAATTCGCGCAAATCTTGCTTCTCTGAATGTGTTGAAATCGCTGTCCCTGAGCCACAGTGTAACAAACTGTGGCGGTTGCTATGGCGACGGCTCGGCGGTGGCTGCTCCTCGGCGCGGCAGCTGCTTTGCTATTTTTAGAAACGGTGCAGCAGGGGTGATTTGTCAACAGACATCTTACTGTCAGCTTCAACAGCTTCGTATTAAATCTCAGCTTCGATGCAAGGGCAAGGTAATGAATACCATAACAACAAGTTGGACTGTTATGCGAAGAAAGGCTATCAGCTGAGTCCGCTAGAAAAAGGAGCCGCTGCAACGTGCGAAGTGATCTTCATGTTGTCTATGGCTCCAACGGAAACTTCGCGATGAGAGCGCAACACGTACAAAGCTATGAGCCGTTTGCTGACACACTGTAAAGACACGAGCACGACCGCGAGCGACCACGCCCGGTCGGTCATGAAACGCATATTCTGCGAGAGGCGTGCAGACCCACCCCTCTCCCAATCCGGATCCTATCTCTATGCGCCTTTCGCGCGACCTAGGTGGCCTGCTCGTTTCATCCTTGTGAGTCGCGTTCGTCGGCTGCGCTCGCGCGCATTCACTCGCACATAGAGCATACAACGTACGCGGCTACGTTATCGATTTCGACATTATGCGGAACACGACGGCGACGGCAACGGAAAATATGGCCTGGAGTGTACATATGAAATTGGGAGCTAAACACGGACAAAAAATTACCCGTACGTAGTAAAAAATACAAACCACTCCTAGAAGAGGATACACGAAAGAAGTGGACAGGACCAGCGCAGCCTGACAACTGATTTATTAAAGCGACACCTTTTTCTCACAACAGCAAAGCACATGTGCAAGAATCATGCATAGCCTAACACGCTAAGCTGAAAATTTAACAACCAAGTAAATAAAGTTCTTTCTTGCACAACTGTCAAGATGCCTCAATAACACACAAGGCTTCGATGATTTCACGTGCCTTTGTGTGCTTTGCGCGGTCGATAATGTCGGCCTGTTTGAAAAACGGCATGCCTTTTTCATTTTCTTTCGTTCTACACGACTGGCACTGTCTAGGCAAGTGCATCCGACTGCGTTGACTCAAAAAATTACTGTGCTCCTGAAGGTGTTTTAATGCAGCATCCCGTCTGTCCGACATACACTGAACCACAGCTAAATGGAATCTCGTAGACAACTCCTGTTTTACGGGGCACACATTTAGTTCTGTGAACAATTTTGCAGCCTTCTTCTTTTCCAAGCTTTTTGGTATAGTCGTTGGTAAGCAGAGACAGGACAATTTGCCTGGTCCAGAAAAGTGAACACTCACATCTAATTTCCTTCCCGCTCTCTTCTGGCCGTGCGCCATCTCGTGCAGATAAGGAAGACTCTCAAACTTCCGCCTCTCGCTTTCTGCAAGCTCTTGTTTCTTTGTATTGACCCTGAGGATCTCCCACAATGATTTTCAGACAGCCTTGAGAAGAGTGGGAGGAAATCCAACAGAGCGAAGCCTCGCTTGACAAGCTTCAATTGACACGAGTGGTGGGGTAAAATAGCCTTTTTTGACCCAGGAAAGTATTCCCAACACAAGTGACCCCCTTTAAAAAACAATTTGAAGTCTACAAACTGTAAACAGGAGCTTTCGGAGAGTTCATAGGTAAAATTCATATTGAACCTTGTCGATTTAAAAGGATCTAAGACTTCACTGGCAACCACTTCTATGTTATCGCCAGGGTTAACATTTAAAAGGATAAAAAATCATCCACGGATCTAAACACCCGCTGAATTCGGTCATCAGTAAAGATACGTGAGAGATCACTTTAACACATGGTGCAGTAGCGCAAATTCGACGGGGACAAAGAGGACAAGAAGCAAAAACACGACACTCGCTACCTTCTTGTCCTCTTTGTCCCCGTCGAATTTGCGCAACTACACCATATGTTAAAATGATATCTCACCAACTAGCCCGGCTCTCAACCCATACGTGAGAGAAAAAAAAATGCCCCCACCTCCCCGAAGGGAATCGTGAGGAAATGCGAATGCATTTCTTGAGCCGAGAGTACACGGCGTAGTAATTTTAATGGCGTAAAGCTGGACACATCGACGCGCTCAAGTGTCTCCCTTTTGGGCGCCTCTTCCAACGAACGCTTCCTACGTGCGTTCGTAATCACCTCAGGGATGTTGCCACCGCCTTCAATGCAGCACAAACGCGTTTAGAACGCGCTGTTTTCAGGCTGTGCCAAGGCAGCACAAACGCTACGAACGCGTTTCAAACGCATTGCATTGAGGCGATGGCGCAGGGAGGAGAGAGAGCGAATGGCGAGAGAAAGAGCGGCGAAGCACTGCACCTACCCTCTCCACACACGCGGGAGCTCCACCGAGCAATGCCACTTAGAAAAAATTTTGCACTGGCCGAGCTCCCGCGATGCGAGCGCCCTCACACGCCAGAGCGCGCTCCTCCTCTCCCCTCACTCTCCGCTACTCCGCCCGCTCCACCTGCTCCGGTTGCTAGGGGCGAGGATAAGCGCGCGCGCCCGCAGCTGTTGTTATGGGAGAGGGAGTGAGAGCGGAGAGGCGCGCGGACAACGCCGGATGCCTTACATAGCCCGACTAAGAAATGCATTCGTATTTAAAACGTCAACTTCAGCTTAAAATATCTCTGAGAAAAGGCGCCACACTCGAACATTACATACGTCGCGTTGTTGGACATGGAGCTTGTCCTGAAAGCCGACTATAGCAGAAACAAGACACAATTTCAGTAATTCCATAAATCTCTCTACTGAGATCCCGCCTGTGTTCTGGAAGACCACAACTCCCCAAAGTTGAATGCAGTTGCGGACCGCCAAGACCAACTTGACATGGGGAACGGAGCAGGACAGTTCCTCAATGTCAAGTCAGAAGCCACAGTTGGCCTTTGGTAGGGGCTCTCTGAAAATTTCCACCATGTTGTCCGAGCTGCAGATCTTGTAAAGACCTTCAGGGACCAAGCTCTTCAGGTGTCGTTGTAGGTATTGGCTGACAGCTACTTGCCAAGCTCCTCTTTCCATGACAATAGCACGGAAAGAACACTCCACCTCGTGGCTCTTAGCAGTAAAAACACCTTGAGTACGGGGACCTTGTTGCTCTGAACATCACACTTTAACCGATCAAGGTTTATGTCTTCCAGAAGAGGCTCAGGCATTCGCCTGAGCCTTCGTGGGTTTCAAGTCAGCAGGCAGAAAGTTCTTGTTATAGCTAAAAAGGTTTTCTCATCAAATAACTTCTTTGGCAGTACCACGAAGCCGCCCTCCTTATCAGCCGTCCTGAGAACGATCACAGAATTATAAAGGAACCCTGTAACTCTTCTAAGTACAGCAGGTTTCAAGCTGCTGAACGAATACAAGAGGCTGGCTGGGGCAAGTACAGAGTTCCTGTGGAACCAGTGTCGTCCAAACCTGCCAAAGGCCACCAAGAATCATGTTGGTGTGGTTCCTGTTGTTCGCCTTGGAGGGGTGGCGGTCCCACCTGATAATGACAGGGTTCTATTTAGCCTTGAAGTGCCGCTTAAGAAACACCAGCTCCTGGCTTCCGCCCATAGGATCGCTGACAAGGTGCAGAAAGAAGACAAAGAGAGGTTTACTGGAAAGCATTGATTCTGTGCGCAACGGCTGCAGAGAGAAGAAAAGGATGGCACCTCAGTGCTGAGAAAAGTAGCAGGCTGCCTGGCTCGCTCTCATGGTGGCTGATAGGGAAGGCGTCTTCGTGGTACTGCAACGGAAGTTATTAGATGAGGAAGCCCTGAGGTGCTATTTTTTTTCTCCGTAGCCGATCTAAGAAACACAGGAGCCACGTACACCAGCTTCTTGGGGGCCTTTGGCAGGTTCGGTCGACACCTATTCCACAGGAACTCTGTGCTTGTCCCAGCCAGTCTCTTGTACGTATTCTTTCAGCATTTTGATGGGCAAGGATGTCCACCCTGTTATCGCCAATGCCAATGAGCTTGCCCCTGCCCGCGCACGCGAACTGTCCCACCGTGACGGGCAATCGGCATCTAATTTTGGGGATGGCATCCGGCAGCTTGATTCTCTCCTCACCTTTAATGAGATTTGCAAAAATTATCAATTGGCCAGGCGTAGCTTTCCGCTCCCGCACCCGCAACTCTCGAGGACCCAGTCAGTCACTTTAAGAATGCTGCAAACGGGTACTTACCCGTCGCCTTTAGTGTACAGCAAATTTATTGACAGCATAAAGCCGCACTGCCCTCATTGCGACGAGAGACGATGCACGTTAGCCCACATGCTCTGGCAATGCACGGCGCTGCGCGATTGCGAGAATCTCAGCACAGAGGACGCCTGGAGAACGGCAATCACCAGCTCGGACCGGGAGGTCCAAATCCGGGCTGTCCAGAGGGCCCGCAATTTGGCGGAGGGGCTCGCTCTTCCTGTCCCCACGTGGGTGCGGCCAGCAGCCGACCCTCCCTCTTGAGGGGAATCGGCTCCTCAGGACAATTTATAAATAAAGTTCATTGACTGACTGACTGACTGACTGTCAGCAGCTTGAAGCCTGCTGTATTTAGGAGAGTTGCCGGCTGCCTTAATGATTATGGGTTGCCTCTCATGACGGTTGATAAAGAAGGCGACTTCGTGGTACTGCTAAAGAAGTTATTTGATGAGAAAGCCTTTTTAGCTATAAACAAGAACTTTCTGCCTGCTGACTTCAATTCCACAAAGCCGAAGGCCTGAGCGTCTTCTGGAAGACATAAAGCTTGATCGGCTAAAGTGTGAAGTCCAGAGCAACAAGGTCCCTGCACTCAAAGTGTTTCGTAGTGCTATTGTCACGGAAATAGGAGCTTGACAAGTAGCTGTTAGCCGATAGCTACAACGACACCTGAAGACCTTGGTCCCTGACGATACTTACAAGATCAGCAGCTCGGATAAACATGGTTGAAATTTTCAGAGAGCACCTATCAAGGGCCAACTGTGACTTCTCAATCGACACTGAGGAACTGTCCTACTCCGTCCCCCACGACAAGATGGTCTTGGCGGTACGCAGCTGCATTGAACTTTGGGGGGTGGTGGTCTTCCAGAACACGTGCGGGATCTCTGTAGAGGGATTTCGGAAATTACTGAAAATGTGTCTTTCTTCTACTATGCTTGGCTTTCAGGACAAGTTACATGTCCAACAACGCGGCGCAAGTATAGGTTCGAGTGTGGCGCCTTTTCTCAGATCTTTTAAGCTGAAGCTGACGTTTTCCACTCAAGTATCCTTACTGATGACCGAATTCAGCATGTGTTTCGATACGTGGACGATTTTTTTATGCTTTTAAATACTAACCCTGACGATAACCTAGGAGTGGTTGCCAGTGAAGTTTTATTCTTTCAAATTGACAGGGCCCAATCTGAATTTTACCTATGAACTCCCGGAAAGCTCCTATTTACAGTTTTTTACTTGAAATTCTTTTTAATGAAGGGGGGCACTTGTGTTAGGCATACTTTCCTGTGTTAAAAAAGGCTATTTTACCACACTATTTGTGCTAATACAAGCTTGTCAAGCGAGGAATGGCATCCTCGTGTCCGGCATCCTCCCTTCTGAAGTCTTGTCCGCACATGGTGCAGTTTGGTTTTACCAGTCAAGTAGATAAGCTTCGCTCTGCTGGGTTTCCTCCCCCTCTTCTGAAGGTTGTCGCGGAATCGTTTTGGAAGATCCTTCGAGTCAAAACAAACAAGAGCTCGCAGAATGCGAAGGACGGAAGTAAGAGATTCTTCCTTATCTGCACGAGATCTCGCATGGCCTGAAGAGAGTGGGAAGGAAATTAGATGTAAATGTTCACTTTTTTTCATGCCATGCAAATTGTCCCGTCTCGGCTTACCAACCACAGCAACAAAACCTTAGAACGAAAGAAGGCCGTGGAATTGCTCACAGAACTAAGTTTGTGCCCTGTAATAGAGAAGTTGTCTACGAGATTACAGTCATCCGCGGTTTAGTATAGGCTTACAAAGCAACGTCAAGCGGCGCCACTGTTCTTATCGCAACTGGGGGCATCCACGGCACAACACTGCCGCCCCCGCTTCCGCGCACGCGCAGAGCTCTCGGATTGCATCTGTGGTGCGTCACAATCTAACTATTGCTGACTACCATTGATCGGGCCGAATGAGCAGCGCATGCACGCATGTGTCCTTGCCGCTGCTGCTGGCAAATGCGGCGACAAACCGCCTTCGTGGGCAGCGTCTGCGCCCAGTAACACATAGCTCAGCCACGTGAGCGTCGAGCCCAAGCTTGGGTTATATGTATATGTCGGGCAAGTGGGACGCTGTATTAATAAGCGCCTTCAAGAGCACAGTAATTCATTGAGTCAGCACAGTGGGATGCAGTTGCCCAGACATGGCCAGTCGTGCAAAACGAACAAACAAAATGGAAAATGCATGCCGCTGTTCAGGCAGAGCAAGATCATCGACCACGCAAAAGACAAAAAGAAACGTGGAATCATCGAAGCCTTGCATATAACAAGATACGGTCCTGATAAGTGTGTCAGTGAGGCATCTTGGCATTTGTGAAAGAAAGAACTTTACTTTCTTGGTTGTTAAATTGTTACCTTAGCATTTACGGCTATGTATGATTATTGCGCATGCGCTTTGCTGTTGTGAGAAAGAAGTGTCACTCCAATAAATCAGTTAGTCTGTGCTGGTCCTTTCCCCTTATTTCCTGTGTACTCTTACTAGGCGCAGTTTGTTTTTCACGATGTCTTACCAACTAGTCCCCCTCCCACCCTACCGCGTGCTGACTGTACCCAAACATACTCTCTAAATGCAGTTTGTGCCCTTCTGGGTTGTCTCTTTTCCTCCCCGAAAAATAGTCATCGGGATTACTGGCCTCTGGTTTCTTGAAAAACTCGGCGCTCGCCAGAAGCCTAGCCAGACATTTCTTTCGGTGGGGGGGGGGGGGGGTTCAAGTGTACTTTTTGTATGTTCGTGCGTGCGTTTGTATGTGTACGTGTATATATGCACATGCAAAATCGAAAAATTTCGGGGGGGGGGAGGGTTTCAACCCCCCTCCCCCCCTCTGGCTACGCCCCAGGCGCTCGCCACTTTCATATCAACAACGCTACGCCACGACGACGGTGCGCACGCTGTTCGTGACTTGTAAGCACCAGACACGCGGTGATAACGCAAGAAAGGGCACGCGAAAGAGATTAATCTTGCGGGAAAGAAAGAAGTTCCGAATTCCCATTGACTTTGCTTTCTTTTTACGGCGCATGAGAAAGCACCACTTATGGTACAAATTTCAATAGTCTGTATGGCTGTACCTCGAGAGAAGGCATGCAATGTCGTCAAACCGATCGTAAGATTTCCGGTATAAACAACGGAATTAGGCACGAGCATTGAACGCTATGGAAAGCGGCAGCGACGATTTATCTTCATCATGCTATGAAGGAATAATGATAATATCTGGGGTTTAACGTCCCAAAACCATGATATGATTACGAGAGACGCCGTAGTGGAGGGCTCCGGAAATTTCGACCACCTGGGGTTCCTTAACGTGCACCTAAATCTAAGTGCATGGGCGTCAAACATTTTCAGTGAAGGAAGCGATCGAAGATAATGAATAAATTGGTGGACGGACAAGTAGGAAAACAATAAATACATAGTCTATCGCTGTAGACCTCGCTTTAGAAGCTACGTGATTATGTGGGGCACTGGAAAATGCTATATGGAGAGACGTCCTAGATAATGCTTAATGGAACATGTTGCCACTGCTTGCAACTGCAGCGGAGATATGCGGTGTCTCGGACATATTTAGTTCCAGCATCGATTGCTAGAAAGAAACGATCAATAGTGAAGTGCGAGCCCTACGCACATACCCACCAACCAGCCTGTCACCACTTGCAGGTATAAGCCGTTCGTGTGTTGGATTTAGCTCAGGTAGAAAGGCCGCTGGTACAAAGTCGATATCGATGTGGTCACCGCGTCTACGTGCTTTTACGCGTTTTTCCTTTCGACGCTGGACTTTGACATCGAAAATTAAAACGCCGTGATGGAAAGCTTTCTCTTGGAAGTAGCCGGCGCGGTTCCTGTAAGGGTACTTGCTGATTTCTTGCTCTGTTTCAATATGAAGCGCTATCAGCGTCTTCCGATAGACAGTTAGGTGCAAATGCTATGAAGCTGCTTCTCGGTGAGGGAACAGCGGCAGAATTGTATACCCAATGGGTTGTGTTTGCACTTGGAGTCGTATTTTTTGTATTATATTCGAGGCGCTGCATAGTTGTACTAGCGCATAGGGATACTTTGATTACACAGTCTGGATAAGTGTTATTTGCAAGGGAAAACATATAAAAGAGATAATTCAGTATAGATTTACAAGAGTATCGCTAGCAAGAAAGTCAGCTCGCGCCCAGTGCACCGATTTTTCTTGTATTCCTTGCATCCGGACTATTATTCAGCCAATCTCCTCAGTCTCGGTCGCATCGCAACAACCAAATGCGATTGTTGCTTACTTCATTTATGTTTACGGTTGAGAGCATGGTGGAACAGCTATTATTCTATTCTATCCCGAGCTTCCGCAGTGCACCGTTTTTACACTACATATTGGTGTATCTCGCGCTCCTTCATTAATGTTGTTGCAAATGCCACGCTTTTTGTTTATCCTTCGGTGTGCCTCTTTTTTCACGCTGCTTTAACATCACTACAATAAATAGTCAGCGCCTTCCCAAAATTTCAGTTATACGAACCCAACAGCTCACCAGTCAGCCAAGTTGCGCGTGAAAAGATTTGCTTGCGCTGCTTCCTGGATTTTACAAGGTACACTGAGCGATATATTGCAACTTCAGCTTTGACAACTCATGTTCTGGCCTTTAAAGGGGTACTGACACAAAAATTTTGGCCACGCGTATTTTTGATGCAATCTGTTGCTGGGGGCCTGTTAGTCATAACACGGTACATCGTTTGCTGCAGCGCGTGACAGATAATTAATTACAGGCTCCTCATTACCGACCAGTGTCAGTTTCGGTTTCAAAAACTACAAGCCTCCGGGTGCAACTATCACCACCCAGCGGCTGCAGCGCTCGATCACGTCAGCACACAGAACTGTGACGCACTTTTGCGCGGTTCGCGAGCAGCCGCCGAGAAGTAGGCTGCTGGAGCAAGCGCGGCAAAACAGAAATGGCGGCTATGACGTCATCATAACTTGTTGCAGTGTGATCACTTAAGTTGGGGGTCCCCAAGGGTCCCCTTTGAGCGTGTCAGTAGCGCGAGGATGTGGATCGCTCACGCAAATTTCAAAATTCATTTAAAATAACTTCCAAGGCATATTCGCTGTTGGTATTTTGCAGATATACGCATGTTCACCGGAATCGATCCCGCAGGCTATCTCGGCCGCGAAATACTGTGTCAGTACCTCTTTAGGTACCAAAAACTAGCCTCGTACTGTGTCCTAACGTGACAGCGAGCACTAACCAATAGTCAGCTGCTATCGTAACATATTGTGCTCGAAACTCAAGCTGCCAGCTCAAATAGTCTGTAGCTTATTCTGACTGTTCGCATCACAGGCCGCTCACGTCGTGTTTCGAGCGAACCCTAGGCGATAGTGAAGGTAAAGCTATGAGCCGAAGTTGCAAGCCTCGCTGAGGTTAGAGACCTCTAGAACGCTGGAGAACTTAACGCACTTTGTTGTAGTTGCACGTGTCGTTAGAATGGTTTCTGATATCTTAAATTTGAGCTCATTGAAGACCGTTACACTGAAATTTAAGTGACGGTGACTACAGGGACGTTTTTGCCAAAGAGATATTTATGAAAACGGGATTCATCAGAAAAATTGGATCGAATGGTGACGATCGAGTGGTGATTGACAGTGCTTTGTTTCGTTGACTCTTTCGTGCCTCTTTAGCCGGAGCACATGCACATCACCATTGGTCATCAGATCTCTACTGGCTACCATTTTATCATCGAAGGCAGCGTGACACCAGACGCGGACAAGTATGTATTTCTTTCTGGCATCCGCCGCATCGCGCCCTTTGTTTTTAAAAGACGAAAAGTGTTTTATGTAAAGCTCCGCCAACAATACGTTATTGCCGTCATGGTAATGACGTGAGTATTGTCGTTAGTACCGCCACAGAAATGACGGCAGTATTATCGTCATTTCTGTCACGGAAATTACGTCAGTTAATGTTCACACCAGATTTCTAGCATGTCGCGCAAAGTTCCTCTTAAACGTACTCTCGATTTCAACTTACGGTCTCGTAACAGAGTTCCGGTCTCCCGACTAAATAGGTGGATAGCAAAACGGCGCGTCGTCTGCTACAGCACTTCCGGTTCACGGAACCTTCAAGGCTCAGCTCTTCGCTGCTTCAAGTTGTGTGCGGTTCAGTGTAATCAGGGAGGAGACAAGATAACTGGTAACAACTGCGTCGCAGAAAGTACGTGTTTTCTCCCCGATTACACTGAACGGCGTACACCTTGAAACAGCGAAGAGCTGGGCATCGAACCGGAAAACGTCATTTTGCTATCCACCTATTCCAGTTTGCGCTGCACTTTTAGTTCTAGAAAAGCTGAACTTTTTCGGGACCGCGCAAAAAAGAGGCGATGGTGAAGGGTCTCAGAAATGTTTTTTTGTTAAATCAACTCATTGCGCTGTATTTCTGTTACGTATATCAAAATGAAGCTTATGAAATGCTCTTTTATACTAGGTTGAAATATTACACATAAAGTTTATACATAGTAATAATAAAAATGTCCTACTGATCACTTGTTGCAACGACAACATAGGAATGTTGCAATAAACATAGATACGGGAGCAAAAATACTACAGTAAAAATATCGAAGATATACAAGACGTGGCTCATTGCCTCTTTTCTTACTTTGAAAAGTTTGGCACACATATATACAACACCCTTTTTGGTGCGCTTGAAAACAAATGCGGTACTCATACCCCATGGAGCTTGTGCGGCTCAAGGAAACAGTTTCGCGCAGTAGTGAAATACAAATGTACTTTACGTGTACTGCAGAAAACATTTGTTTTCAATTTGGTTTTCTTCTGCTCATAACAGAGCTTGCAATCCTTGCGCCTGTCTACCTTTCCTAGCTTGCGGAGCGCGTGCCTCGCAGATGGGGGTGGAGGAGGTGGCGCAGTGTGGGCTGCCCTGGCATCATCAAGACGTGAGAAGCTCATGGATGGGCTCTTCTTTAAAAGCTTGTTGAGACTATCAAACAGAAATAAATCAATGCGAACAAACAGCAAGCCTCTTTGGCTGCTCGCGAGAGAATCGAATTTGAAACTACGCTCACCTACGAGTACCGGATAAAGTCCCAGTTCGATCCTCGTGCGAATCGCTCTCCGAAATAAAATCCCAGCTGTCAAAGTCATCTTCGGACTCCTCGCTGCTCGACTAAATAAAATCTGCCGTCGAAGCAACGGAATCACTCGATTCCCGTTGGTTTGTTTGCGTGTCTGGACACAAGGCCGACGCCATAGCCCTCTACATTCACCGTCGCCGCTACCCACAGATCTCTCTCTCTCTCATGTATCGCCGCCTTCCGGAAAAATAACAAACTATGCCGAAACCCAAAGTCTAGTGATAAAACTACACGATAGATAGCAATACGTGTAAAAACGCGCAAACATTTGAAATGGCAGCGCGCGGAAAGCCGTCGATCATATATGATCGATGATCCAACGGGGCGGTCCCGAAAGAGTTAAGGAGGCCTTTTGCACAACTTTGATAAAAAAGATCATAATCGATATCGCGGACTTGATATTCCACTGCAGAACTGGGGGCAAGTCCCATGAAGACTCGTCGGGTAGTGCGCATCGGAGCATTGCGTGGAATACAATGACGTGAAGGAACTTTGCATTTGTATGTAGATTTCCAAAGAACGCGTGTAATGTATTGTTTTGCGATGTACAGTGTGCAAATGTATGCACTTGTATTTCTTAACGTCCAAAAAAGCTGTAAATATTTCTATAAGCCATTTATAAAATGCGACGCATTTTTTAGCGAACCACAGACAATTTGACCATTTCTATCTATCTATCTATCTATCTATCTATCTATCTATCTATCTATCTATCTATCTATCTACGTCTGGGCGCTCTCGTTGTCGTCTTTTAGATTTGTGTGTACTAAAATTGGCATAGAAGGGCATGAGTGTATCACGAACACGATTCACAGGTCATGACATGAATAAGGTGACTTGCCTGTCGCGTACGTGGTGAAATCCTTTCCACGAGTGACGTGGGGCACGTACCCGCATAACACGGCCCGTGCTATGCGGGTATGTTCCATAGGCGATTGACAGTATATATCAGCCTAGGCTCGGCGAGAACAAACTGGAAGCCTTAACACGATAGCGTTAAGGAGCGCATGTTGCGGATATTCCGGAGTCGGTGTAGGCGGCGTTGTCAATGAGTGAAAAATCCCGATGAAAGCAAAGAATGAAAATCATGGCTCGAGCCGGAATCGAACCCAGGAATTCTGCATGGCAGTCAAGTATTCAACCACAGAGCCACGCCTGTTGTTTTTTTCTTTATTGCCTGTCACAGAGCCACGCCTGTGCTTCGAACAGCTTTGGAAAAAAAGCTTATGCATGCATCATGTAGGGGCACTGCAACTGTGGTGGCAGGGTTTGCTATCCGCTTTTATGCAAATGTAATAGACATTCACTCCGCAAGCTATAGTCATGCGTCACTAGAATACGCCGAATACCGCTACTCATTATACGCACATCACCACACCGTAGCGTGCACATTGTTGCGATAAAAGTGGCACCGCTTCAACGTGAGTGCCGACGTTATGCCGGACCATGAGCTACCATGAGGACCATGAGGACCATGAGCTCTACACGCCAGCAAGCCAACGGTATTCGCAAAACTGCGAAATTTGCCCAAACACGTCGCTCCACCGCGTAACGCTTGACTCAAAGCGAAACATCCGGCATAGGCTGCTACTCGCCGACTGCTTCGCATGACATCAGTTCCCACAATTCAAGGGATGTGCCGGAAATTTTTACTATACCGCAGGCCCGTAGCCAGGAATTTTTTTCGGGGGGGGGGGGGGGGGGGCGCAGTTGCTGAAGGCCTTGACTGTTTGAGGAAAACAGCTATTTTTTATTATTTATTTTTGGTAAAACACCCACCTACGTCAGAATTTTAGGAGTGGGGCGGCCCCTAGCGACACCCCCCCCCCCTGGCTACGGGCCTCCTATACGGGTTCTAATGAAGGAACCTTAGAATGGCCGGCGAACATTTCGCTTGCTCGCTCGCTCACTCTCACTTGCATGGCACAGGATGATGATGAACATTCTCCGGTGTTCCGAAGTGCACGACGACATACTGCTGGGCGTAGTGGCGCAGTTCACGGATCCAAAGCAGCTGGTGCGCCGAACCAAGCAGGAGGGCGTCTGGCTCGAAGATCAGGTGGATCAGGATGATCCATTTCAGCCGGGCCAGCCTTTCACCGTCGCGATCGCGGTGTGCGAACAGGACTTCCACATGACCGTCAACGGCAACCTGCTGTCGCCCTACAAGCACAAGGTCTTCTACGGCACAGGGCACAACTTGTGCCTCGAGAAGAACATCAAGTTTAAGAGCCTGAACGTCTGCTCTATCAGCGTGAGTGGACCTTTCGGAAATAACCGACACTCGTTCCTTACTGCTGCAATTTACCGCGATGTGGAATACTATCGTTTATTAAGGCGAGGGCCTTCGATGCCTCATCAAACGCGAAAATTGACCGTCGATCCCGCGTCGGCGGCGTGAACACGAGTGATGCAATCATCATCACGTGATGGCATTGCCGTATAACGTCATCATGACGCCACATATCTCTAAAACTTGTGACGTCATCATAACTTCACTATGACGTCCTTTTGCCACATGATGGCGCCATCACCTTACATCGCCGCTTGGTCAAAGGTGGGCCGATCACGGAGGCAGTGCAAAACCAGGTAACACGTGCAGAAAGCTTGTAATTTCTTCGATTCTGTAGTTAGTACAAAACAACATTAGGTACGGACAGCTTTCGGAGGGGGCGGGGAAGAACAAATAAATGAACTGAGAGGAAAAAGAATATTGCTTTCGTCTTCGAGTCGTTTTAGGCAAAGGCATGAGTGACCCTGTGAGTTTTTGTTGCAGTTTTTGCAATGCGGAATAATAATGTTTATTTAGATCAACGATACGACATCCTCCCCATTACCGTTTCTTGCAAAATTACAACTGCTGCGAAAAGCGCAGCCTAACGCGACCGTAGTGCAAGACTCGGGGCTCTGGGAGTGGCACTCGCACCGGTCCAATACCTTTTATATACGTTTTCGGCGTTCGTGTTTCGCGTACTGCTGAAGACACGTAGAAAGACGAACGTAGTTGAGATCTGATACGTCAGGTGTCGCAACTAGCCCTATACGATGTGTTTCTGTGATGTAATAGCTGTGTGCACTAATTGTCACTAATTATATGAATCCAATTTTAACTTACGACACACCCTAATGTCCACTCCATCATATACAACCCTTAGCCTAACCCATTCCATCCCATCTACATACGTTTTTTTTTTAAATTTTTAACAGAGTTTTCAGACAACTCGCACCGACATCCTGTCGGTGTGGTTCCATTGGTTTACTGGGTGCTCGTTGGTTGGTTGGTTGGTTGGTTGGTTGGTTGGTTGGTTGGTTGGTTGGTTGGTTGGTTGGTTGGTTGCAACACATTAATAAGATCCTGCAAGGCGCGCGTGAGCGCGCTGCAGGTGGATGGATACAAATGTACTTAAGACAATCTAAGTAAATATGGTTGGGCCCCTAGACGTCCGGGAGCCTCCTGGCCGACATCTCTAGGCAGGCCCGGTCCACCAGCAACAGCTGGTCGTCCGAGCCAGTGGCTCGAAGAACGGCCTCTCACGAGGAATGGGAAGGATTGGCAATAGAGTTTATTGCGAGAGGATTGGGACAGCTCCATAGACAGTGGAAACAAATCCGCCCGGGGCGCCCCGCTGGTAGAGCAATGTGGTCGACTGCCACGTCGGGAGCATCAGGTCAAGCCTGTCGGCTGCTCCGCGGGCTTGCTGGACGGCCCACAGTTGATAGGCCAGGAGGGAGCTTCGGAGGGCCGCCTCCCACGTGGCCGAAGCAGTATCGGGTTTAGTGTACGTTGCCTTGCACTCCCAGAGCACGAGTGCTAGCGTGGCTACGTCCCCGCATGCGGGTCAAGCGTCATTAGGGAATACCGCGGGATAAATAGCGCGTAGGGTGCTCAGATTAGGGTACGTCTCCGTCTGTAGATGTCTGAGCGTAAGGGCCTGAGTTTGGGGAGACGGGGTGGATCCATTCGTCGCGCGAGGTAAAAATATTTTGTAGTTCCGTTGTACGTGGCAGGCGCCGGTATAACGAAAAAAATAAGTCACAGTTTCGCCGCAACGGCGAAGCAATGCATGCGATAGCAACAAATTGGAATGTAACGCCAAGAACGGAAAGCAGCTCGAAATTTCCACCGCGTCGCTAAAGCGCAAAGGACGCACGAAAAGAACACACACAGGGTGAGCGCCAGCTATCACAGTAATTACTTATTTCTGTTTGAACAGCATGCTCGTTTCGATAACGCGGGCGCTGCAGCGAGTGAAGTGACCTTCGTACGTTCTGTAACTTCAGCGCGGACATCGTGGTGAAAGCACAGGACATACAACCCCCCCCTCCTACCTCCACGAAATAAGCGCGCACGTAGGCGACCACGCCCTTGCAGGGCGAAGTGCGCGGAGGCGCGCGCGCGCGCAACGCTACGAGCGGGACGATGACCTTTAAAACGCGCCCCTAGTGCACTTCGCGCCATCTCGCTGGTGAGCAAGAAAGCATGCTGATGCAAATGGTGTATATAAATAGCTCGCCGTTAGCATGCTGAAAGAAGGTACTCTTCGTGGCTTAGCCGTCTAACGCCGCACGCTGCGGAGCGAGAGGTCGCCCGTTCGATTCCGCGCGTCGGAAAGTATTTCTGAAATATTTTTCTATCTAGCTTTCATATATATATATATATATATATATATATATATATATATATAATGGGACATGACGGCGACGCCGACGGCAAAAAGCAGCCGAGAGTGTCCATATAATTGCTATCGCAATGAAATAATTTGGTCCCTTATGAGTTGCTGCCAGCTTATCAAGCAGCACACCCATTCTGACCTTATTCCGTGCTCGTGTACTCTTTTCAGCGATTGCTAGGCACTGTGTGTTGTTGTGCGCGCCGCATCACAGTCACAGAAAAAATATGTAGCGCGCCTTTTTTCTCTTTCAGCATCCCAGGCATTGGGGCAGCAAGTTGCCTAACGTTCAGAAGGCATCACTCCTTCTTTTCGAAGCGGTGAGCTACTCTCGACACGACTATGATTCTATTTTTTGCTCTTTATCTCACACTTAATAAAACTGTAGCAGCTTATCGACATAACTGACACTGCACGAAAACACAGGTCAAAGGAGGGGGCCACCTAGATGGACGAAATAAGCAGGCACCTAAATGTCTTATTTCTTTATTTTGATGTGATCGGGTTTCACCCACACAAAACTGTTACCATCGCTCGACAGCGAAATGTTTCGGAACCTTCTCGACTGTTTCGTACTTTTCTGATAAGGCTGCGCGGACGACACGACTAGTCGAGTTATTCTGGAGCTAACGCGAGACCCAGCGGTAGAGGCGGAATTTTCTTATCGTTCAGGTATAAGGGACGACGCGGTTCCGCCGACGATCAGGTTACCGGCGGCCGATGACTGTGATCGCTTTAGCAGCCTGCATTGCTTGTACCGCGATTTTTCAATTCCTGGGCACAAGTTCGCCCAATAACGAGTTCCATATTTGACAACACTTACTACAGCCTTCTTTAGAGTCTCAACCACGTGACAATACAAATGTTGGTGTTAGATAGTTTGCCCCATTCCGCGTTTTGGTTTTCGTGATGGCAATGAAAATACACTGCCGATACCGTATCCCGCCAAAGTTGCATCGTGAGGTACACGCGCAAAGTGAGAGTAAACGAAACACCTGGCACAATAAGAACGAATACAGGGGGGGGGGGTCATAGTCAGGAAGCCCTGGAGTCCCTTAACTGTGACCTGGAGTCCCTCGCACTGTGCCTGTTTTAAAAGAGAGCACGCGCTTGTTTCTGGATAGCAGTCAATAGCCTGGCGAGCGAGTAAATGTTCATAACCAGTAACCACCTTCTCATAAGCGGTACATGAAGTCGTAAAAACTGCATGAGTAAACTCGGTAAGTCTTTGCAGCTGCACTTCCAGTTAAGCGGTTAAACTTCAGTTAAAGCTCGGTTTCATTCGAACACAATTCCTTGGCGCGTTGTTAATCGCAAGCGTCTGCGTAGCGCAACACCCGCTTAGCGATATGAATACCTCTATTTATACCCTTAATATGCCCAGCAAGAATACAAAATTTATATTTGATATGCGAGTGTAAGTGCAACTTGTTTTCGCTCGCAGACGCACAAATGGGTGTTATGCTTTGGGAGCGATTATCATTTTCTAAGCCAGCGCGATAACGGAAGATACTCCGCCGCGGTGGCGCTGACCTCAGAGTGTCGGGTTAGACCCCGGCCGCGCAGGTCGCATTTAGATGAAGGCGAAATGCTGAAGGCCCATGTACTGTGCGATGTTAGTGCATGTTAAAGAGCACCAGATGGTTCAAATTTACGGAGCCCTCCACTACGGCGTCCCTCGTAATCACATCGTGGTTTTGGGACGTTAAACCCCAACAATTATTATTATGTACTATGACGTGCCTCATAATCATATCGTAGTTATAACTTGTGCGTAGCACACTGACTCACGATTCCATGCTTTCGACGTTCCAATCCGTAGAAGTCGCCGGCTAGCACACCCATCGATCTCAAGCCCGGGAGCAGCTTCTTTGTGCAAGGAACACCGCCACCACCTTCCAATGAGTGAGTACACGAGTCACGTTTTGCAATACAAAACTTTTCTCGTAGACTCTCCCGGCCGTTGCACACAAGGCATGCCTGCTTCCATTCAACATTAAATATGGCGCTTTTCCTTAAAAGGGTACTGACACGAAAATTTTCAGTTGTCGTTTTCTTGCGTCAAATGAAAGGCCAAGCCTTCAAGCGCCTAAAATATGTGCTGGTAAGTATGAGTGCTCCTAGAAAAGATGATTACAACACGTCTTTAAAAGATATAAAGGGGTCTGGGACTGAGACTGTTGGTATGGCTTCACGACCGCAGAGGGTGTTGAGGCGAGCTCGTTGGTGAGGATACATTTGAATACAGAGCGCTTAAGGAAACACATACGCAAAGACCAAGAAGAACGAGGACACAGGCGCTGACTACCAACAGTGGATTTATTGTGCGTTAACATATAGACGATTTTCCGCAGCTGGTTTATTAAATCAAACTAGATGGCACCACTGGCGCCACAGCGCCGTGGCCGTCTCCATGGCCATCCCCATGCCGTGGCCAGCGCCTCCTCTAGAAAGATGCCTGCGACGTCGCACGCTTTCCCATGGGGACGGGAGGTTCCTCGTAGTTCAGTGCTTTCTCCGCAAGGAGCGCTCGCAGCTGACACTACTTCCGCTGGATTCGGAAGTGACGCCATCGCAGCCGGCGGCACAACCGCTTGGCCGCTTCGGCAAGCATTGCCTCCGGGATGGCCGTAGGCAGTGCTTTAATCTCAGAGGCTGCAAGGTTTAAAGCGGCCACCGCAGCGAGCGCTCGCAGCCGACACTGTTTGGGGAGCGGAGGAGGAGAGAACGGGAGAGGGCCGGGAACCAGCTCTTCGGCTCACGTCGCAGGCATCTTTCTAGAGGAGGCATTGCCGTGGCCTTTGGCAGCGCTGCTCAATATGTCTCCATCCGCGTCGCGTCGTCTGCTCGGCGTTCCCATAGCGTCTGCGCGCACACGAGTAAAAGCGAGCAGACGGCGCAGACGGCAGCGCCGGAAAAGTAAACATGGCGGCACCTGTGGATGTAGTTTCCTTCCGCCTCGAATTTATCACGTCGTCGTCTTGCGCTGTGTGGCCCGTAAGTTCAAAACCTACGCATTTATTTGCTTTATATTCGCGTCCTGAAGCTTCGAGAGCGATGTACTCGTCGGTATTTTGCAGTATTTCCAAGATTCATTCTCATATTGTCCGAGACAAGGCTTAGCAGGCATG